>NC_079501.1:19695521-20012494 GCF_030052815.1 Hevea brasiliensis | reverse complement strand
AAATGAGACTATATATAGCATTTTTCTGACATGGAGCCCTAAAATAGTATGTTCTAGGAGGAATACATTCAGGGAATCTTCACGACTCATTAATGAACTCTTTATGGGATCGCATAAGTGGATCGCATAAGTTATCTGATCCCTTATGCGATTTTCAGCTGGTTCAGGTCACTTATGCGGTTGCATGACTTAGTGCATAGGTTATGCACAATTTCGTGAATGTGCATAAGGGAGGTGAGAATGTGCATAAGCTATGCGATCTCCTTATGCACATTTCTGGTTCTCGAACAGTGATCTTCCTCCTTATGCGAATCGCATAGCTTATGCGGCAAGTTATGCACAGTTTGGTCAATGCATATTTCAGCTTGAAAACTTGTTTTTGGCATCTTTTTGCTGTAGAAGACACTCCTCAATGGCAAAATTCTCTTTAGTCCTTCAAAAACACCATTTTTCCTACAAAACAAAGTAAAAATTACAAATTAGTACAAAATTGACAACTATGAAAAACTAACTAATTAACTAATGAAATTAGCTAAAAATGACTAATAACCAAATAAAATGATTGTGAAATTAGACCTAAATGACTATGCAAGATATGTGCATCATTAAGGAGAGGGGAAATGCCGTGTGGATATTGTTTTCAGTGCAGAGAATTTAGCAAAAAAAGAATTATTATAACACTTAGACAATGACAATTCATGCTTCCCAAGTATACATTGGAGGAGGACAGTGTTCCATTATACGAAAGCTGATGATTTGCGCAACAACTCCAAATGCTAAATTCCTGTTTTTCTTAATTAATTATAGCATTTATGTCCTACTGACCTGTTATCTCTACTGGTCAAATGATTTGCTTTGTTATATATTATTAAATATTCGATTTTTCTAACGAGACAGCTCCAATAGAATCCTCTTACCTCCTCTGCTTGCTCCTAAATAATCATTGATGGTAACGTGTTGTTGATATTTGTGAATTCTTGATTCTGATATTAAATTTGTTTACTTATCATTGTGAAATTCTGGATTCTGTTCATCGATGAAGATTAAGCAAAATTTAAGGAGAGAGACCAAGAGAGTGTGATAAGCACGACTGAACTTTTCTCGTTCTTTCCCTTCCTTCCTTTCTCTCACCCTCTCTATCATCAAACGTTCCACAGACCATCATCATCCACATAACACAATAAACTTCAAGCTGGAAGAGAGGAAAATAAAGGGGGGAAAAAATCCTAGAATGGGCACTTTCAGTCCTTCCAAAGACCATTCGTATCCTTCTCTCGCTAGGAAGCTCCTTCCATGGACCTCTTTTGCTATCACCCCTTTGATTTTTCTTTCGCTTGTATTGAAAACTGAATTCGAAATTATTTTCTATTGAGAAAGAGGAAAGTTCCTAAGGAAACTCCATGTGACTACATCAGTGGCGGTTGGGTCCATAACAAGAGGAGCTCTTTGTACAATGGCATAACAAGACTGACTCAAGACAACAATTTTGTGGGATTGATTAACATCCATTAATTGAAGGATGAATGTGGTATGGCTTCACCTTTGAGCAATAGTAAGACTTACCAGTTTCCACGTCTTTTTCCTCCACATTGATCGCCGAACCCATCTCCTTCATTGTTTGAATACACATTTTTTAATAAATTTTAAAACATTATTTTATTTGAATGGATTAATCGTTAAACGTGGGCACCGACCTTAGCTGTAATTCCTACTTGCTGGCGAATTAAAAATCAACACCTAATCAATTTTACATAAAATTGACAATAGAACACGTAGAAGCAGCAAGTGTCAAGTTCCCAAGGGTACGGGCTTAGAGGTTGTGATGCATCATTCTTGCTATAAATGTCATTACTAGAACTTCCATTTATCCATCAGATTCTTGTTCTCAATTCTGCTTGGTTTCATCGATGGAATCAAATTCCCTTTTCTCATCATCAGTGCTTCCTTCACTCTCATTTCCTTCCAAAAACTGGCAAACCCACCAGAAAACGAAATTTCATAACACGAAAAGGTGTAACAGAGGCGTCGCTTTGGCTGCTGGAAGAAGATCAGACTCGTTTGGAGAAATGCATGTGGACGAAAGCATGATAGTGCTAAGGAAACGCATACATGAAATGAAGATGATGGAGAGGAATTACGAGCCACCAGCGGAGTGGATGGAGTGGGAGAAGCAATTGTATGCGAGTTACGACGAGTTTATCTGCAAGTTTGTGGGATTCTTGCAATTGAAACTGATGAATACTAGGCCTAGTTTGGCCATGGGGATGCTACTGCTCATTACAATGAGTGTCCCTGTATCTACGGCCACGATTGCCCTGCAGTTGATGGAGGTGGCTAATGGAGCCATTTCAACCCTTCATTTATAGTCTAGTATTAAAGTTATATGCGTGTATATATATATATATATATATATATATATATATATATATATATATATATATATATATCAACTGATGAATACCAGGCCTAGTTTGGCTATGGGGATGCTACTGCTCATTACAATGAGTGTCCCTGTATCTACGGCCACGATTGCCCTGAGCCAGGCCTAGTTTGGCTATGGGGATGCTACTGCTCATTACAATGAGTGTCCCTGTATCTACGGCCACGATTGCCCTGAGCCATTTCAACCCTTCATTTATAGTCTAGTATTAAAGTTAAAAGTATATATATATATATATATATATATATATATATATTTTTTTTTTTTTTCTATTTTATTTTTAAGCGAGGGGTTTTGATTAATCCACTTCTGTGTACGACTATAGCATATGGGCGTGGTTTAAATCCTGGTTTTGGGTGGATTAACTCAATTAATTTTTTTTTTAATTTTTCCATTGCATAGTATTTGTTTACAATTAGACTTAAATGCAAATACAACATATTCAAGATCCAAAAACAATTTGGTTTTACTTGTGTTGTTGGTCTTGGGCCTTGTGATGGAATCAACCCTATACTGATTCAGGTAATTGCTTGTTGCTTTTCTGATTTGAGGCAAGCTCAGTTCTTTCATTAACAATCATCCTGGGGGTGAAGCTGCGCTTGAAAATCTTAGATTTCTACTTTGCAAGTTTGCATTAAAAAAAGAAAAAAAAAATCCCTTAATTGGCCAATTATTGATTGAGAACTGAATGGCTCATGCTTTAAGCAGCATTGCAAAAGCTGTGGTAATGGGAAGGGCGAGTGACTGATAAGAAAATCTGCGAGAGTCTCAGTTTAAAGTATCAGATGCTGGTGATGCGTCAGAACAATCCTGGCTAAAAAGAGGCCCCATCCATGGAACACAAATATGTGCACATTTGAGACCTCTCTCTGATTTAGCCAATATCCTTATCTCCAGAGCTAACCCTGTCGCAACTATGTTATGCAACGATCTGAGCATGGAGGATCTAGATTCTAGACTGATCTGGCTCATACAGTTGCAAGGGAGGATCCCTTTGTCAGCAGTATAACCAGAGCAATGAGAGAGATCAGCAAATATTTGAAGGGTTGCAGCCTGGTCTTGGCAATTGCTGTAATTCATGGATCCCAGCTTTAAAATGAAGTTTGTTGAGTTTATTTTTTCAAAAATCTATGGCGAGCGTGCTTCACACATATATGAAGATTTTTGTTTTTAATTTTTTGGTTGAGCAAAGATGCTCATTAGCCCAAACTACACAAGGCACTTGCAAGGGAGAAAGGCTCCCTTCAAAAAGCAACTGTACCAGTCCTTAGGAAGCAGCAAACTATGCAGTCCCAAAATCCAGAATTAAAAAGCGCTTAGAAAGCACAGTAAACATATGCTTTAGAAGGCACATTTATGAAGACTTCAAATGTAGCACTTAGGCCAGCTGCTCAAATGGTGAATCTGTCAAAAAAACAACTCAATTTAAAAGCTTAAATTTATAAATAAAAGCCTAAAAAGTATTTTTATACCTTTGGCACGCCTTTGCACCTGAATGCTTACTCGATTTAAATTATGAAAAAGTACAAATATAAAATGCTTAAATATAGATGAGAGCGGTCAAGATTTGAATTCTGAATCTTTTTATATGAGAAACTCTAATACAATGTCAAAAAAAATTTAACCAAAAAGCTAAAATTTATAGGTGAGAGTCTCAAAAATAATTTTATATCACTGAACCAACTCTCAGAATTGCAAACTGACTTTATGCAACTTGCATACAAGTATGTTTTGAAATTTAATTAGTTTATTTATTTATTTATTTTTATTCTAACTCACACAATCTCAAAAATGATGTACCACTTATTCGCCTACTCTTCCTCTAACATGCTCCAAACCCTTTTTTTTTGTTGTTGTTTTTGATTGAAGACATTGTGCAGGTACCAAAAACAGATTGTTCTGTGCTTCCATTATTTTTTCACACTAAATTTACTAGAATTTGAGAAGTAGTTCAGACTTGAGAACTAAACAAGTTTCAATCTCAAAGATTTTGGCTCAAAGAAACACTATGGATAGGGCCCAAAAAAAAAGGATTGCATTACAAGGATTCAGTGTATTGTGGCCACAACACATGAGAACTTCGAGTAAGAAAATGTTTTAACTTCAAGATGAACACTAAAGGAGCACTGCAAGTTACAAATGCTACCAAAAACGGGGAAAAAAAACAATGAAATGAACAGGTAATGAATTCTTAATAAAAGAACAAAAAGGTGTCTGCTTTACACAAGAATTTGCAAGTAGTAGACCAGTGGAAAAAAAAATTTTCACAAATAAAACATAAACTGAATGCATTACATTTAATTTGTCATGTGGTCTCCTTCCAGTTATATAAATTCATGGCAACATGTCTCCTACTGTAAAACTGTGGAACAAAATCTGAAAAAACAAATTGTGCAGTTGTTGAACCTGATTAGGTTTTATGCACAACCCAAGTAGAAAAGTTAGCAGTAGATGAATCATGCATGACAGAGAACATTGATGGAAAATTTTAGACAAGGGTTTTAATCTGATTTCGTTACATTTAGTGGCATGACCTAAAAGTTTCAGCCACTTATTTGAGCCATGGAACAGATAATAAATATGAATAGGGCAAAAGAAAAAAAAAAGCATGCTTCCTACTGGTCAAAAGGCTGTAATTTTCTGGAAAAGATAATAAAATATCTATGACTAAAATACATATCCTACAGCAGTAGGACATCAGAATACAATGAGCCTTTAAATATGGAAAGCACACAGTAATGAAAATCAAGAATTTCATACCAAAGAACAGAACCATGCATTGTTTGTAGAAAAGGATTGCCAACCATATCAGTCATCATACGAGGAGTGAGGAGCAGCAGTACATCCAGGGTCAAAAGGATCTTCAGATCCACAGCAATGCCAGTATTGAAAAACTCTGCCAGAGTCAGGAGTATCCATAGTGCCTCCAGAGTAAACACTCTCAAACTTCCTCTTTGTTTCACCTAAAAAATTAAATTGGAAGCAAGGTACAAACATTAGCAAACGTGGTCTGTAGGTAAAGCAAGAATACAGGAAATAAGATACATCTACAGGATATTCTTTATCCTGGAAACAAACCCAGAAACAAATTCATAACTGTACTCAACTCGACCCAATTCAGTCTTAGTGCCAATCTAGTTGGGATCACTAGCTATATGAATTCAAGTACATTACAATTTGTATTCAACCAATTACACTTGTAAAGCAAGATTTCAATTACCATCCACTTATAGAGCGAGGAAAGCAGTGATTAAAGGATCGTTAAACATCATGCTAGTCAATTGGAAATTGCAAGGACAATAAATTATGAGTTAAAGTGGGTGTGGGTTACCTCCAAAATGGGCAATATGGAAGCGACAAGCGCGAGGGTGATTGAGAGAAGGGTCAAATTGGGTTTTGCAGTTCTTGCATGTTCTGAGGGTTTTGCCGCCATTGGAATTTATTACTGAGCACCGAATCACAGGCCATCTTGGCGATTCTGCGGTCGGAATCAATGCGGGTCTCTGGTGGAGGAATTGGGGACAAAACGATGCGTTCCGATTGAAAGTAGATAAGCGAGTGAGTCCACGGTCGGAGATGGTGAAGGCCATTTCCCCTCCTTGCACTATGGGAGAAAATTAGAATGGATTAATAGGAAAAGACACTGGAATGGCGGTTAGATCTTAAAGGTGTTAACAGCTAACAGTAACGGACAATGTGGGTGTGGTCAGTAGTGCCACTGCGAAGTACGTTGCCGTTTATTTGCTAACTTGCGCCCTTTTTTAATTATTATCAACTTTTAAAGGGGTGAATTTCACTATAGAATAGAACTTTGATATTGATAATAATATAGTATATTAATTTCAAATTTTAACTTAAAATCTTTTAAACTTGACTAAAAATAATTTAAACCCTGTGTAACCTACAATGGTCGGTTTAACAGTAAAATAATATTATATTACATCAAAATAAGATTAAAATTTTTTTTTTCTCTTTCACCGTATATCACTCTCACTCTCTCTCATCTCTATTTTATTTCTCTCTTTTGCATGCAAGGCTTTCTTCATCCTTTTAACTATTCATTCTCTTGGCTTCTTTTTATTCCTCGCTTGCGGCTTTGAAACTTATCCACTTCCATTCTTGGCAATTGTATTATAAAAATATCTAGATCTAAGCTGCTCCAATCTATTTATCTGCTGAACTTCTATGTCTTCATCAATTTGAGTTTTTTATTTGTAGAATAAGACAATATATACTTATTGAATAAAATTAATTTCAAAAAAGATGTAGTATGCATCAAAATTTGTGTAGTGACTTCTTTACTAGCAGAATCATTATCGTCTTCTTTCCCAAGTTTTATTAGCTTATGCTAGACAAGTTATTTTTTTTTTTCCCTTAATTTGGATTTTCTTGGAAGGTTTTTTTTTTTCTTTCCTTATATGCCTTGTTGTTAGGTTTTAATTATTTTTCCTCTTTTTCCCTTTTGTTTTTTCATTTTTGAATTTTTGGTAGGTGATAGTTTCTGAGCCATGGCGTATAGTTAAATGATATTTGCCAAGAGAGGTATGAAGTGAGAGATAAGAAGTCCAGGGGAATAATGTTTTCTTTTTTATTTTCCTTTTTTAATGCCATTTTTGGCATTTGATAGGAGACCAAGAGGATTGAAAGTCATGGGAAGTATGGAAGGTGATTTAAAATGAGAGATTGTCACTTTAAATGAGCAGAGACTTTTTTTTTTTCAATTTTTTAAGAAATTTTTGGAATTTTTGTTTGCAGATCATGAGAGAATTTTTGCTTGCAATTTTTCTATTCTACTTTCTTTTTTTTTCTCATTTCCATAAATTATTTCTTATTTTATTGTCAAATTTTTTTTCTCTTTGGGTGAATGGCAAATGCAGTAACATGATCCTACTTCTTTACCAAGCCATAATTTTAATATGGTATACTTAGCAGCTTGAAGCATTTCCACACATTAGAGTCTTCACCTCCCTAATAAGTAAAAGAAATTGTTGAATAGATAATTGATGGAGTTCTCTTCAAAGCTATGAGAGAGGATGTTGAAGGAGCCGAGAGGATGAAAAAAGTACTGAATGCAAGAGAGAAAAACAAAATAAAAATGAGAGAAAGTGTGAGGAAATACACAGCAAAGGAGAAAGAAGAGAGAGATAAAATTTTTAATCCCATATAGATGTATCATGCTACAATTTTACTTTTAAACAGGGTGTTACAGGTTACATAGTGTCTAAAATTACATCTATTATAATTTGAGAGGTTTTAAGTAAAAATTTAAAATTTGTATATCATGCTATTATCAATTCTAAAATTCATATACTATGAGTGAATTTATTAACTTTTAAAGTCTTTGCCAATTTTCTTATTTAATTAATATATTTTAAAAATAAAATTTTAAATAATTAATTTAAGCAGGTTGAGTTGGGCTGGGTTTGTACTGAAATTTTCAGGCCGAAAGAGTTAAGCCCGGCCAATAATCAGGTCCCACCAACTTCGGCATTCAATGACTTGCAAAGACCAAAGTGCCCTCATCTCCACAATTGCCCCCAATCTTCACTCTTCCTGCAACTGACCGCCAAAATCCCTAGAATTTTGGTTCTCAATTCTTTACATGATCATAGTAAGCTCAATTCAGCTTACAGAATGGCCAGAAACAACAACAGCAACAAGGAAGTGCCAAACACAGCTCCGGACCCAGATCGCTGGTACGACATAACCTTAGGCCCCTCCTTCAAAGAACACAACAATCATCCCTCTCCCAAGTTCTGCACTTTGCGTTGTAAGTACCCTTCAATCTCAAAACGCTTTTCCACTTCTCCAGGATACTTATTTGTGTTTAGTTTAGGAAATTGAAGTGAATTCTTGACCGAGCAACAATAGTTGTGTATAAGCTCAAATTGAGAAAAATATAATAAAAATGGAACATTGAAATCCATGATTTTTTTTTAATGAACTATGATTAACTAAAGAGAACAACTAAAGAGAACATTGTTGTTTTAGTTTGTGTGGAAAAATTCCTTTATTTGTCTTCTTCTTTTGTTTGTGATTTATTATTATTTTATTTCCTGTAGATGAATTTAAACCAGCTTCAATTGATAAAAGTCAACCAGGATCACTCCACAAGGGAAAAAATAACAAGGTTACTGTAGAGTATCACAACAACCAGTATGGAAAACCCAAAGTCACCTTTGAGGGTGTAAGTGAGGATTACAAGGAAAATGATGCTGTTTTGTTCTTTGATGGTGAGACCTTTTGCTTGGAGCGGTTGCATCGTGCAGTGAAGAGGTTGAGGCATGTTCGGCTACCTGGTGAATCTGCAGCTGCCATGGCGTCAGCTACATTAGTTTCACCAGCAGTTGAAACCTATTCACCACCAGTTAGTAAAGTAACAAATCAACAGTCTTCGAACAAGGTTGTGGCTCATCAAGTGCAAGTCAGTCTAATAAGATTTCTGCATCTTGTTTTCCTTTCCTTAAAGTTACTTGCAAGAATAGAAATGTTGCACACAAAAACAGATGTTGAGTACAGAAATCTTAGTTGTGATTTTCTCTTAAAAGTTTATATGTAATGTTGAAACTTCTTTCTCTCTCGAAAGCTCAAAAGTTCCAGATTTGCGCTGGGCGGCCCTAGTTTGTGGCTTAGTCATAATTGCTCTGTGTCTTATAATTTTTATTTTTTTTTGTTAAAATTGTATGTATATATGCCCAACCAATATTGGAACAGTACTCATGTTTGGCACTCCGACCATGCATATGCAGCACAAAACAGCTATTATCTCTTCCTAGTTTCTTGCAATAGTATTGTAGCTCTTATACCTCGTACTTTACATTTGTGCTTCTCCATTCTTTCTGTATTTATTTGTTTATAACGAATGCCTTACTGCAATAGGGTTGAAATCATATATGCCTGTTGATAGGTCACTGTTTGCATGCCTACTACACACTCTGCTTACTTTCTCACTGCTTGTTCATAAACTGCACTAATTTGTTTATAATGAATGCATGTTATTGTGAACAAAGCCTTTGAGATAGCTATCTCAGTGTTTCAATATATGTTGTTTCCCGTGAAACTCTGCAGGTGCAGGTGGAGCAGGTTGGCATTGGTGACTCAGAGAACTCTGGTATGATTTCTTTTTATTAATAACTGCTAGTGGTGTTACATTGGTCTCTATTATGATTTACTGGTTGATTTTAGATAACAAAAATAGGCCGAAGGCTGACAAAGTTCATCTAATGTGATTTACGGATTGATATTAAATGTTAGATTTATAGTTTTTTTAAGAAAAGCCTTTCAACAGTCCAAACAGACTGACTGGAATTTAGTCTGTCCCATCGCCTAACTTTCATATTCTATCTTATGTGCTATTTTAATATAGATGTGCATTAATTTTTATGAGTGTGCAACTCTATGCTCGCTTGCACCTGGGTCTTGAAAAGTCTGTTTTAACTTGTCAAGTTTCAAATATTTAGTTACGGAGATCTGATTATGAGTTGTTAATATTAAATTAATATGGTAAAATAAATAAAAATTCAAAATTTGAAGGGCTGTGGCCCAATGAATTTCTAATTGGAATTATAGGATCTCTTTTATCATGACAGCTAAGATGCATTAAGACCTTTATAATATGTACTTTTGATGTGCTTATGCATACACACGGAAAAAGAATAATTAAATAAAAGATAAGAAGCACATTTGCATTAACACATCTGCTTGTGGTTGTGGCATACATCAGATGAAAACTCTTGCCTCAAGTCCTAAGTTAACGATGAGAAAGCTTGCTTTTTGAAAAAAATTGGCTGCTGTTCGTGCAGTATTCCTTGATTTTTATATCAGCTTGAAAATTGAATATTAAATTCAGGATTTCATTTGGAAAATCAATGATAAATGTGGAATTATCAGTTTTTCCTTGAATAGAATGTTTATGAATTTTATTTGCTCAAACCAGATCTGATTAATAAAGTGGGACCATTGGTTTCAGGTTGGGCACTTTCTACTGAAACTTGCATTAACTTGACTTGAATCAGCCTTGGGTTTTTTCAAGGAAAATGAAGTATCCCAATCCAAATCCATCTGCATAAATGAGTTTGACTTTGCATTCTAGCTGCCAAACTCAAATTAGTTCAACCTAAAATGACCCAAAATATAAGTTGGATGATTCAGCCCTTTTTTTTTAATTTTTTATTTTGCCTTCACCAAAACTTGTTTTATTCAGATTTAGCTACCAACTCTTTGCATCTTTTCTTGTCTATGGTGCTGTAGCTTACTCCTCTCTCTCTCTCTCTCTCTCCTAGGTGCAGAATCTACGGAGCAGAAAACTCTGGAGCATCCATCACATCTTCCTAATCCATCGGACATGTCGCCTGACGTTAAGGATTATGAACCTGAGGAGCATTTAGACATAGTCAATGATCATGATGATGGTTGTGGGACAACCAACAGAGACAATAATTCTGCAAAGGGATCAGGCACATTTCTTGACATTGATATTAACCTGCCACATCAGGTTGACACGGATGATGAGATAGCTGATGTTGATATCAGTGATGACGACGCTGACAAGGGCCCTAACGCTGCAGAAGCCCTTAGGGCTCAGGTCAATGCAGAAGTGATGAAGGAGCAAGCCTCAAGCTCAAGCACTAGCAGTGGAACTGACAGCAGCACAAGTGAGAATGGTAGTGGTAGTGGAAGTGGAAGCGGAAGTGGAAGCAGTAGTAGTAGTGATAGTGAAAGCAGTGACAGTGACTCAGTCACCTCCATCTGAAAGAGCCATTTTGGTTCACTTAGATGCTGAGTTTAATGATCTGGCTGACATGATGTAGTTTAGGGCTTGTATTTAGCATTCAGATTGGAGAAAAGGGTAGAATTACTGAAATTAGTCACTCATTGCTTGTGTAATACGAAATCTTGAGCCAAATGCACCAAATGATCGTACAGATTTAGCTTAAGATTTTAGCTTCCATTTTTAAATCCAGTTTGATCAATTTGTTTAGAAGTTGATATTAATGCAGTGAACCTTTTAAATTCCCCCGGGCCAAGTGATTCCTGAGATTTATTCTCATGTCACTTACACCCAGTGTGTGATATGTAAGGAAGACTGTAAGCTTGAAATGTATATGTGGGAGGAAGCAATTCCAATATCATGTTCAAGCAAGGAAATTTCTAAATTTATTAATTTATAAAGATCATGTTCTCTACATTTCTCTCAAACTTATACTCGGAAACTTAAAAATAATTCCAAATCTTATGTAGCAAGACCGCTTTGATAGGTAAAAGACAAAATGAGTGAAATCTTATCTAGAAGTAGGTTCTTCCTTTTCCTGGTTCGTTCCTCTATCGTCATCACCTCCTTCAACCCCCACATATTCATTGCCCAAAATTTTCTGCTCTGAGGGCAAATTCTTGTTAGCTTTCTTGCTCCCTTCAACTTTCCAAAGATCCCACACCCGGGTCTTTGGTGGAGGTGAAGCATCTGCAAGAGGTGCAACCAGTCCTGGCTTTCCATCATCGATAACTGCATCTACCAACCCATATTCTTTAGCTTCCCAAGCACTCATGAAATTATCACGATCAGTGTCAACTTCAATCTGTGAATAACAAAACAGAGGAAAAGTTTAAAACAAACTGGAGATGCAATCGAAAGATGAAAAAGAAGGGAATGTCATTTCATGCTGAACCTGCTCTACAGGCTTCCCAGTAGCTCTAGACAGTATCTTGTTAAGCTTAATCTTGTGGTAATTCATTTCTCTTATCCGAATGCTCATCTCTGTTGCCTGAAACCAAATAATACAACTGCTCAAAGACATGTCAAGCAGTTTTGAGAAACTACTTTAATGCCAGCTAACATTCTTCCAACAGCAACATATAAAAGCCATATCGTGCTGAAGCTTGTGAATATTATTAATATAAGCCTTGTACAATAAAGCAAGAATAAGTTGAACTATGCAGAGTTTTCCTACATTCTTCCAAAATCGTTTAGAGTGGAGAAAGATAATCCATATAGTCAACCCTAAATTTTTGGGACAAAGGTTTAGTTGAATTGAATTAAGTTGAGTTGAATATATTTTATTAACAAAGCATTTTGTTGAAAATAAAAAAAGAGTGGTTTCCTAATATCATGAAACCATAAACTTGAACCAAGGCCAAGAAACAATTTTGCAATCACAATATGACTGAGGACCAACTAAATTGCCACCTAGGCCTAACTAAAGTGGCTAGTACCCTTTTGCTTTACAAGCACAACAAAACAGAGCACAGGGATTCAATTCTAGAAACCTATACCACTCTTATCCAAACCCCATAGCCACCAAATCAGAGAGTAATATTTTAGTGAGATGAGCTATTTGGCCCAGCCAACAACAGAAACAGAAATGAAGAACTACAAGAGCAAAACATCAGAACAATGTAAGTGAAAATGATCCACCACCCCTGCCATCTCTATCAGCCACATGAATCATGAATCATGAAAAAGACAACTCTATAGTATGCGACTGATGCTGGAAAAATGCTAAGACAATGGAGGGAAAAAAATTGACCTCGGACAATTGCAGCTTGCTATAATTTGCATCAATTAGTAACAATATATATTCACTCATTCCTGTTATAAAATCTTCACATGGGAACTTAAGATACCAAACAGAAAGGAATCATTTGTCATAGCATTTATTTATCTAAAATTAGGTGGAAAGAGCCTCATCCTTATACAAGTCACTCTCTGAGAGTCAAGTTTAAGTTGAACATTATAAAAGCTCTTCGCTTTGAGGGAAAGGATTTGTAATATTATCTGTGCATTGAATTTCAAATTGAGGAAATTGTACTATCAAGTCTATGGATTGTAAACACTTGCATCACTTAGTACAAGGACTTCAAGACAAAGGAATACAGACATAAACAGCAACTAGAAACTTACTTTGCCTCCAGCAGTTCCAAGAGGCTGATGGATCATCACTCTCCCATTGGGCATGCAGAACCTTTTGCCTTTGGAACCAGAAGCAAGAAGAAAAGCTCCCATAGATGCAGCAAGCCCCAGGCAAATAGTTGAAACATCAGCCTTGCACAACTTCATTGCATCATATATTCCCAATCCTTCAAGCATAAGAAATGAAGAAAAAAAGAGTTGGAACTGAATCAAGTTATTTGACACCCAAATATAGCTCATATCCCAATCAAACATTAAAACATATTAATCTTCGTTGCCATATAACTCTATTTAGGGCCTTAAAAGATAGCTGTCATGTTAGATTGTAGAGTTATTGTGTTCACGTTCACAAAGGTTTAAGAAATGGCTTTGCACTGACCAGTTTGACTTGTCCAAGATATTCCTTCTCCACCAAATGTGAATGGTTGATTTGTTGCCTGGCATATGAAAATTCAAGTGCAACACAGATTTGAGGTTCTCCAAGTGCATTTTAGAGTCTATGGAAGAAACCATATCTCTGAGATGAACAACTCATCCCTACATCATTTTTCTCTCACTTATTAGATACATTCAAAAGCTGAAGTAGGACAAGTGGCTGATGCTCATTTGGAGAAAGAAGATCACTTCAAATCCTAATAGTCCAATTGCATTGGCTAACTCTCCTTGCCAAGACAATACACACAAAGTGATAGACATTGATTCAGTACAACTTTCTAGAAGTAATTGTGCCCTTTTGACTAGTCATTCAAATGAAATCAGCAAGAGTTGTTAAGGGGACTGAAAAAAATTTTGTTTTATTACCATCTGTTAGAATCGCTTAATTAGTGCATTAGCTGTAAATTAGAATGTAAATTAGTGATATTAGAGATATTTGTATTTATTAACTTTTATTTTCTTTCCTATTAAGGCTCTAGCCTTTGTGTATAAATTTGAATCATTGTAACACATTGAAATACATCAAGAAATTCCTTAATTATCTCTAATCTCAACATGGTATCAGAACCTTAGCCATTTTATCTGGAATTTTTTTTTTTTGCAAAGAGAGAACAAAAATAGTTAGGATTTGTGTGGGCAAGCCTTGAAAGCGGGTCTATTGAGGGAGGTAGTTGTCACTGCCCCTCTAAGAAGGAAGAGAACCTTGTTGCCGGTCCTCGCCTAGAGTCTCACTGCCATCCGGTGAGGCGCGTGATCCCACATGCTAACAGAAGGTTTCCGCCTTGTGTACACGCGCTGGCTCGTGAGCCTGTTCCTGGTCAGTTTTTTCGGTCGCACTTTTTTCCGACAACATCCCTAGTGTACCGCGCCTCTGCTCAACCCATTCCTATCTCTTAGTTTGCAATTTTGTTTTTGGGTATTTATTTTTTTGCCTACTATTTCTTTTAATCAGTTCTCTGAATCATGTCTAATGCAAAAAATTCAGTAGTTAAAGGGAAAATGACTACTATAACTAAAAATCCCTCACTTAATTATTAGCCCCGTAAAACTTTATGAGACAAATTACCTTGCATGGTCTAGATCGTGTCTCCTTTTTATTCAAGCTAAAGAATTGCAGGGTTATCTTACTAGAGATAAGCAAAAACCAGAAAAGTCTGCTTCTACCTACAATCAGTGGGAATCAGAAAATTCTCTTATCATGTCATGGCTTATCAATTCCATGCAACCACATATAGCTCGTAGGTATTTACTGTTGAATAGTACAGCTGCCATTTAGAGTGCAGTTTCTCAGACCTATTCTCAAGTTGGGAACGATGTACAAGTGTATAAGCTTGGAAACAAGGTTCATGGTATGATACAGGGTGAGCTAACTATTGCTCAATATTATGCAGAATTGAGTGGCCTATGGCAAAAACTGGATTTTTACCAGGACTTTCAGGCCTCATGTCCTGATGATGCAGTTAAATTTCAGAAGTTGGTTAAGAAAGAGCGAATCTATGATTTTCTTGCTAGGTTGAATGTGAAATATGATCAAATTAGGGTCCAAATGCTTGGGAAGGATCCTTTACCTACCTTAAAACAGACATACTTTTATGCTCAGCAGGAAGAGAGCAGGAGGAGTGCAATGATTCATTCTATGTCTGTTGATATGGCAGGGCTAGTTACTAATTCCTCACGTGAACAGTCACATGGTTCATCAGATAAGGAACAACTACATTGTGACTATTGTGGGAAAAACCGGCATACTAAGAAACACTGTTGGAAATTGCATGAAAGCCCCACTAAAGAGCATGGAGGAAAAATGATAGGCTCTACTAGACCACAAGCTAATGTATCCGAGGCTGTGAATCTGTCTGAAGATATTACCGCCACTGGGATGTTTTCTAATGAAGAGGTACAGACTCTAAGGCGTTTGCTATCACAACTTGAATCGCAATCCACCACAGTTACCTCTTCTAACTTCATCAACTTAGGTAATACTTTTCTTGTCAATCGTAATAATTCTTTTTGGGTTATAGATTTTGGAGCAAACAAGCATATGACAGGCTCTTCAAATAAATTCATATCCTATTCTCCATGTTCAGGAAAAGAAAAAGTCCGCACTGCGGATGAATCCTTATCTAGTATTTCTGGAACAGGTTCTATTAAATGCACTCCTAATATAAATCTTAGTTCTGTTTTACACGTGCCTAACTTTTCTATTAACCTATTGTTTGTCAGTTCAATTACAAAAGCTCTAAAACTACAAAATTGAATTTTTCCCAACTCACCGTGTATTTCAGGAATTGACGACGAGGAGAACGATTGGCTGTGGTAGACTGCAAGATGGGCTATAACTCTTGAATGATTATGTTGGCTAGGCCATGTTGGGACAATCTATGGGTGCTGAGGAACAAATTATCCTATGGAACAAAAACCACAATCCTGCCGGAACAACTGCCGGAATAACTAGAATAGGAAAGTAAAGAAGAAAAGAAGAAAATCAGATGGAGAAAGTTTTGGGTCAGGGGGTATATATAGGGGGAAATCAAGCATTTATTGTCGAAGCGTAAAACGGCTTAACGCTTCGAGAATTGAGGGGAATTAATGCTTTGACCGGACCGGGCCTGGTTAAGGGAAGTATTGGAATAATAGAGATCGGAAGAGAGAAGATCGGCATGAAAGATCGGAGAAGGACCATGTTGAGAAGATCGGAAAGCAAGAGAGAACAGAAAACGAAAGGGCGCCTACTGCTGTCACCATAATCAGAACCGAGGTAGTTAAAGCATTGCCAGGTAAAATCTCAACCGCACGCTCCAGAATCGCCCACGTTTCTGACATGCGCTGTACATCCTAACCGTTGATCCAACTTGTAAGGACGAGCTCAGAGCCCTTGGATCAAAGAAGAAGACGACAAAACCAGCGCCTTTCACTCCTAGCCCTCAGATCCCCCCGGACAAGAGAATTTGGGACCGTCAGTTAGAAGAAGAAAATGACAAATTTTCTAAAGAGGATCTCAGCCGTCCGTTCTGATCCTCTTTAATTCCTGAGCCTCAGATCGTATCCTTTGAAATCCTGACCCTCCATCTCCCTCAAAATAGATCCTGACCCTTCATGGGGAGCACCCGGTTCCTATAAATACCTGCATGAAAACTGTTCAAGGGGGACGAAAAAAAAAAAAGAAGGTTGTTAATATAGTGGAAGAACTCTGAAATTTAATTCAGATTATTACTCTGCTTTCATAAGAAGAGCTTTTGGAACCAGTTTCCTGAAGTGTTTTCTTAAAAGATTTTGAACACTGGAACTTTTCATTTTCAGTTCGTTCATTATCCAGTAGCATTCCCATTTTTTTCAGTTCCTGGTTACCTGTATTTTTATTTCCGTCGTCCATGTTCAATCTCATTTAAACTCGGGTATAATTCTGACTCGATTGCATTTAGTGAAGTACTCTTTGTTTCAAGGCGGACCTTAGTCTCCTGGTTACCGACTTGTGATTTTATTACGTTCTGTGATTCTGTAATTAGCTCACTAAATCCGACTTCTTACAGGTCAGTGTTCATATTGCCATTTTATTTAGTTCTTGTTTTGCGTATTTCTTTTTTTTATGCATGTTATTTCCTTTAAGGTCATATCACATTTGAAAACGTAAAGGTAGGTCGTGCTTCTGTTGGCTTCTACGTCGGCTAAATCATATTTTTGTTGATCTTTATTATTTTGGAACGCAAGTCATCTAGTCCTGAATAATATATAAGTGGTTAGAATAAAATAGGTAACTGTATTTTAGGGGTCTTTTTGAAAAAAGAGGGTCTAAATAACACGTCAGGGGAAATAGCTAAATCGAATCGCTAGGCTGACGTAGAAGATAGGCCGGCATAACACCATAAGACGGAATAAAGATCAAATCTCAGATGAGTAAAATGGAACAGAGGGAATACTGGTAAGGCGACCACATGGGAGGTCGGTAAAATTCAGTCCGGCATCCCTTATTTAGTCACAAAATACCAATAAGTTAAAGGAAGCCTTATTACGACCCTTGGCATCTTTAAATACTAGAACTCTTAAACCTAGGTGTAGAAAGAGATGATTCTCCTTAATATCAATTAATCTGTACATGGGTATATATATACAATTGATTCCTATAATTGTGTTTTACTAATTAGGAAGAAATCCTAAATAAGAATTCCTAAATAGGAATACAGAATACAAAATGTACAGAGAAATAATATAATGATTGACTTTCCATAACACTCCCCCTCAAGTTAGAGCATAGATGTTAATTATGCCCAACTTGTTACAAATGTAGTCAATCCTAGCTCCATTCAGAGCTTTTGTGAAAATATCTCCTAATTGCTCTCCAGTTTTGATATATCCTGTTGAGATGATCTGTTGTTGAATCTTTTCACGAATAAAGTGACAATCAATCTCAATATGTTTGGTCCGCTCATGAAATACCGGATTAGAAGCAATATGGAGAGCAGCTTGATTATCACACCATAATTTCGCAGGCAGGGGGGTCTTAAAACCTGTCTCATCTAGTAATTGAAGTATCCACATTACCTCACATACTGATTGTGCCATGGCTCTATATTCGGATTCAGTACTAGATCGAAAAACTACACTCTGCTTCTTGCTTCTCCAAGACACCAAATTTCCTCCAACAAAAACGCAATATCCAGTAGTTGATCTCCTGTCAACCTTAGATCCAGCCCAGTCGGCATCTGAAAAACATTCAACATTCAAATGCCCATGATTACCATATAACAAACCTCTTCCTGGAGCTCCCTTTAGATAACACAAGATTTGTCCCAAGGCTTCCCAATGAGCAACAGTTGGGGAAGACATAAACTGACTTACCACACTAACGGCATAAGCAATGTCAGGACGAGTGACTGTAAGGTAGTTCAATTTTTCTACCAATCTCCTGTATCTCTCTGGATCTTCAAACAACTCACTATCCCCTGCTAACAGTTGTAAATTTGGAGTCATTGGTGCACTACAAGGCTTAACACCTAATTTTCTGTTTACATCAATAGATCGAGGACATATTTTCTTTGAGACAAGAAAATACCCTTTTACTTCTCATAACTTCAATACCCAAGAAATACTTTAATAATCCCAAGTCTTTGGTCTGCAACTGGTTTGGAGGAAGGTTTTAAGAGATGAAATACTGTGAGTCACTCCCAGTGATGATAATGTCATCCACATAGACTACCAGGAGAAATAAACCAGCCTCAGATTGCCTATAAAATACTGAGTGATCACATTTACTCTTTTGCATACCAAATTCCTGTACTGCTTCACTGAATCTCCCAAACCAGGCCCTAGGACTTTGTTTCAAGCCATAAAGAGACTTCCGAAGCCTACAAACTTTACCCAACTCCCCCTGAGCAACAAACCCAGGTGGTTGCTCCATATACACCTCCTCCTGAAGATCACCATGAAGGAAAGCATTCTTGATATCCAATTGGTGCAGGGGCCAATCATATGTAGCTGCTAAAGAGATAAACAAGCGAACAGAAGTAAGTTTAGCTACAGGAGAAAAAGTGTCAGAATAATCAACCCCATATGTCTGAGCATATCCTTTTGCTACAAAGCGTGCTTTTAACTTAGCCACAGAACCATCAGGATTTACCTTTACTGTAAATACCCATTTGCAACCAATAGCTTTCTTACCAAGAGGGCAAAACCTTGATTCCCATGTACCATTAGCATCTAAAGCCTCCATTTCCTCTTTCATAGCAGCACACCATCCAGGATGAGACAGTGCCTCACCAACAGTATTAGAAATAGGAACATAGTCTAAAGAAGTAACAAAACACCGAGAACAAGAAGACAATTGATTATAAGAAACAAAAGAAGAGATAGGGTAAGTACATGAACGTTTACCTTTACGAAGAGCAATGGGTAAGTCTAGATCAGAATCATGATCAGTATGAGGTACAGGATCTCCCAACGAAGTAGCTGGTGAAGGATCTGAGTCAGGAATCTCCAATCTCCTGGAATAAACATGAACAACGGGAGGTCGAGTAGGTCTAGAGACAGAAGAAATAGGCTGTGAGAGAGGACTAGACATTGGTTGGACAGTATATATTAAGAGATCATCCTCCTCCCCCTGACTCTCATACACAGATGATTGAGGAAAAAATGGAGTGGACTCAAAAAATGTGACATCTACAGAAACAAGATAACGATTAAGAGTAGGAGAGAAACAGCGGTACCCTTTTTGGATCCGGGAGTACCCAAGGAAGACACATTTGAGAGACTTTGGATCCAATTTAGTAACCTGCGGACGAACATCACGCACAAAACAGGTACAACCAAAAATACGGGGTTCAACAGGGAATAAAGATTTTGTAGGGAACAAAGCAGTATAAGGAATATCCCCATTAAGATGTAAGACGGCATACGATTGATCAAAAACATGCGTAAAGCGCATCCGCCCAAAAGTGTTTAGGAACTTTCATCTGAAAAAAAAGAGCACGAGTTACCTCAAGAAGATGTCGATTTTTTTCTTTCAGCCATGCCATTTTGGGATGGGGTATCCACACAGGAAGACTGATGAAGAATGCCAATTTGTGTCATATAAGACTGAAATTGTGCTGAAAAGTATTCTTTGGCATTGTCACTTCTTAATATGCGCACAGAAGTATTAAATTGAGTTTTGATTTCATTACAAAAGGCACAAAAGATAGAAAACAACTCAGAACGATTCTTCATTAAATATAACCAGGTAACACGAGAGTAATCATCAACAAAAGTAACAAAATAACGAAATCCAGTTTTAGAAGTAACAGAACAAGGACCCCAAACATCAGAATGAACTAACTCAAAAGGGGATGAAGCCCGTTTATTGACTCTAGACACAGAAGGCAAACGATGATGTTTTGCAAACTGACACGACTCACATTCTAGTACTGATAAAGACTGAAACTGAGGACACAACTTCTTCATAGTAGACAAAGAAGGATGGCCCAATCTACAATGAGCTTCAAGAGGTGTTAAGGTACTGGAGCAAACAAGCGACCGCGGTACATGATTTTCCAGAATGTAGAGACCACCTGACTCACGTCCTCTACCAATAATCTGCTTCGTCGTAAGATCCTGAAATAAACACTGGTCAGGAAAAAAGGAAACAGAACAATTTAAGGTACGAGTAAGTTTACTAACAGAAAGTAGATTAAAAGAGAAATTTGGTAGACACAAAACAGATGACAAAGAAATTGTGAAGTCGGTTCGATTCAGCCTAACCCATGACACAAGAAGTAGAACCATAGCTAAAGTAATGAGAGGAAGTGAGATTAGACTGAAGCGGATAGAAGACTAGAATTACTGTCATGTGATCTGTCACACGTAATCAATAACCCATTTGGATGAGGAAGACACAAGGCATGTAGTGGATTTACGACTCGTGATCGCGATGTGAGGAGGCTGGTAGGCTTTAGAGATGCCTGATACTAGAAAAACTGTGCAAAATCCTCTGCAGATACCAAAACAGTTTTCTCAAAGGAAGATACTGTAGAATCCTCTGCTGCCATATTTGCCATCTGTGATCGCTGATTTTTCCTCTGAAGTTGCGGACAATTATATTTTGTATGGCCAGGCTCATGGCAATAATAACAAATGACTCCTCTTGAGTCTGATTAGAACTAGCCTCTCCATTACGATTACTTACATTGCTGTAATTCCTCCTCTACTTCCTCTTCTATTACCCTGTTGTCCATTTGGATTACGGCTAATAAGAGCACTCTTGTGACGTGACGATTGGGTACTCTGCATGCGAAGGACGTGTGAACGTTTCATGCAAAGAGGAAATCTCGAGCGGAGAGAATGAGATTTAGCGATCTCATACTCGAAGGAAGGCTGCAAGAAAACTCATAATACCGATTGCTCCCGTTGGGCTCTTTGAACTTTCACATCGTAACTAAAAGGCAACAATACATTAAGTTCCTCATATACGTTTAAAATCCATAAAATAAGCCGTAAGAGACTTATTCTCTTTCTCAAGACGGTAGAATGCCTTACAAACATCATAAATACGGAGATATTCCCTTTACTGAATCTGAGAAAATCTAAGTAATCCATCAATTCCTTAACAAATTCACAGTGATTAATTAAACTAATTACCTCACTGTGAATCGAGTTCCGAAGCTGCAAAAACAACCGAGCATCCTCCCTTAGCCAAGTTTGTTGTGTATCATCAGTAGGTGGATCTTTAGTAAGGTGATCATCCTTATCAATGCTACGCAAATAGACCCTAACAGTCTTACTCCACTCCAGGTAATTCGAACCATTAAGTTTGTGTTCCGTGATCTTAGTCATTACCGGAATCACATCAGAAATAACATTCTTATTGTCTGCCATTTGTTGAGACAAAGAAAACTAACCGAAACGATAATCCAAAGTGCTTACAGTAGCAAAATAACCCAAAATCACAAATCAAGCAAATACCGAAATAGGATCTGAGAGCCAAACCTCAGAAGTCCTTTAATGGTGTACTGGATCAGGCAACAGCACACAGTGGTGGAATAAGGGGATTGAGGCGACACTGGCGATGTTGATCGGAGTCGAAAAGGCCGGTCGGCGGCTAAGGTCTCTCCTGAGCTGGGTGGTGAGAACAAATAGTCACCCTAGATAGATGACCTGCTCTGATACCATGTAGAAAGAGATGATTCTCCTTAATATCAATTAATCTGTACATGGGTATATATATACAATTAATTCCTATAATTGTGTTCTACTAATTAGGAAGAAATCCTAAATAAGAATTCCTAAAAAGGAATACAGAATACAAAATGTACAGAGAAATAATATAATGATTGACTTTCCATAACACTAGGCTCTTAAGGTATATAGCTGTGACCAAATTTCGAAGAGATCGGAAGAGAGTTCTTATCCGATCTTAACTCAAAATTTTAATAAATATTAAATAGAGATCGGAGGAGAGTTCTTATCCGGTCTCAACTCAAAATTTTAATAAATATTTAATAGAGATCGGAAGAGGGTTTTTATCCGGTCTCAACTCAAAATTTTAATAAATATTTAATAGAGATCGGAAGAGGGTTCTTATCCGGTCTCAACTCAGAATTTTAATAAATATTAAATAGAGATCGGAGAAGAATTCTTATCCGGGCTCAACTCAGAATTTTAATGAATATTCAATAGAGATCGGGGGAGAGTTCTTATCCGGTCTCAACTCAAAATTTTAATAAATATTAAAGAGTTCGGAGAAGAGTTCTTATCCAATTCTTAAATTAAATTTTAATAAAATATTCCTTTCAAATAAAATTAACATACAACAGTAACTCACTAAGGTTGTTTCATTTACTTGTGTATCTGGGTAATCCGAATTTTGTGAAAAATTAAAATTTCCTTTTGGCAAAAGGATTAACATCTCCATCCGAGCCCTCCTAACTAATTTATGAAAAACGCGAAGTTAAATCTACTTGCCCTTATTGAGGGACGAGGTGGGGTGCCTAACATCTTCCCCACCCGTTTACGGACCCCGAACCTAGAATCTTTGTCTTGAAGTGGTTTCATTTCAATCTATTTTCACAAATGATTTTCTTTAGTTTCCCTCAAAACTAAGGTGGCGACTCCTCACTCTTTCCCACTTCGGTGAGGGTTCGTTCAGGCGACCGCAAAATCCCTTGCGACACCTTCAGGGAATCTGAATCTTATTTCCATCAACCTCTTCAAGGGGAGCATAGGAAGGAAGAGGTGTATTTTCCTTCATCCTCATCCTCTCCCAACCTTCAATTTCAGGGAGAGAATTTGGGTTTAGAGCCTATACCTAACAATGAAACTCAGAGAGAGTCACCTAAATCTCCAGAAAGACTGAAAAGGCCAGATTTGAGAACATATACTCGACGAAACAAGACATATATAGCCATCAAGCAAGAGACTGCTGATCAATCGGAATCCCTAGATTCAATTCCTAGACATCTTGAGGTATGTGATGAGTCTCCTTTGGCTCCTGATGAGTCTAATTTTGATTCTCAGTCTGTTCTTCTTTCTTCTGATAATGATCTTGATATTCCTATTGCTCTCTGGAAAGGTGTTAGGACCTGTACTAAACATCCCATTTCTAATTTCATCTCCTATAATTCTCTGTCTCCATCCTACAGAGCCTTTCTACTGTCTATTTCCTCTGTTTCTATCCCACAGGATTGGAAGAAAGCTTGCCTCGATCAAAATGGAGGGCAGCTATGGTGGAGGAGATGAAAGCTTTGGCAAAGAATGAGACATAGGAACTGGTTACTCTCTCACTGGAAAATAAGTCAGTTGGATGCAAGTGGGTGTTCACTGTGAAGCATAGAGCAGATGGTTCAATTGAGAGGTATAAGGCCAGACTGGTAGCAAAAGGCTTCACACAGACGTATGGAATAGATTACCAAGAGACCTTTGCTCCTGTTGCTAAAATGAATATCATCAGAATTCTGTTGTCATGTGCAGCGAATCTTGAGTGGGACTTGCAGCAGTTTGATGTTAAAAATGCCTTTTTACATGGTGACTTGAAAGAAGAAGTGTATATATAAATTTCTCCAGGGTTTAAGGATGAGAAGACCAGAGGGAAAGTTTGCAGATTGAAAAAGGCTTTGTATGGTGTAAAACAGTCACCTAGAGCATGGTTTGAAGGGTTCAGTAAAGCGATGATCTCCTTTGGATACTGCCAAAGCAATGCTGATCATACCTTGTTTATGAGGCATCGTAGAGGCAAAATCACACTACTTATTGTCTATATGGATGATATTGTACAGGAGTTTGAAATCAAAGATTTGGGAAAGCTCAAGTATTTTCTTGGAATAGAAGTTGCCAGATCAGATAAGGGAATCTTTATTTCTCAAAGAAAGTATATCTTGGATCTGTTGGAAGAAACAAGAATGCTGGGCTGTAAACCGGCACAGTCTCCTATTGAGGCCAATCATAAATTGCAAGCTGAAATTGGAAAATCGGTGGATTTAGGGATATATCAGAGGTTGGTTGGCAAACTAATTTATCTTTCACACACTAGACCGTACATAGCATATGCAGTTGGTCTAGTGAGCCAATATATGCATGATCCTCGTGAATTCCGCATATTGCGATACCTAAAATCTACACCTGGGAAAGGACTTCATTTCTCAAAGCATGGTCACCTTCAGATTAAAGCCTTTACAGATGCAGATTGGGTTAGATCTTTTGATGATAGGAGATCAACATCAGGATACTGCACTTTTGTTGGTGGTAATCTAATCACCTAGAGAAGAAAGAAACAAAATGTGACAGTTAGATCCAGTGCAGAAGCCGAATTCAGGGCAATGGCTCAAGGTATCTGTGAGTTATTGTGATTACGGAAATTGATGGAATAATTAAAATTGTTTGAAGCTAATGGTTTATTTTTGTTTTGTGATAAAAAAGCTGCAATCAGTATAGTTCATCATGATCGGACCAAACATATAGAGATTGATAGACACTTCATAAAAGAAAAAATTGTGGATGGTTCCTTAAGTGTCTCTTACGTAGGTTCGAAAGATTAGTTAGCTGATGTGTTCACTCAAGGGTTAAGTTATAAAGTGTTTCACACCCTAGTTTGCAAGTTGGGCATGTGCAACATACATGAATCAACTTGAAGGGAGTGTTGGAATCCCTTAATTAGTGCATTAGTTGTAAATTAGAATGTGTTAAAATCCCTTAATTAGTGCATTAACTGTAAATTAGAAAGTAAATTAATAATATTAGGGATATTTGTATTTATTAACTTTTATTTTCTTTTCTATTAAGGCTATAGCCTTTGTATATAAATTTGAATCATTGTAACCCTGTGAAATACATCAAGAAATTCTTCAATTCTCTCTAATCTCAACAAAGGGAAAAGGGAATATTGGAAAATAAAAATGAAAGAACCAAAAAATCAACCATTCCACATAAACTTAAGAACATACCTGCAGTGACAGAACCACCTGGTGAATTAATAAACAACTTGATGTCTTTTGTTGAGTCTTCAGCATCCAGGAATAAAAGCTGGCTTATGATAAAATCTGCTGTCACATCATCTACCTGCCAAAATCAATGCAAATAATTCAGACAACCATTTTTTCAGTCTTAAAGCATGTAAATACACCAGGAGAATTTGAAATTTCACCTATAAAGTTCAGTTTTTAAACTATCATTTGCACATATATAGTAGAATTTAGAAGACCTGAAAAAAGGCACTCACACAAAGAAAGGTCCATCTCAAATCTCATTTCTTTAAAAAGAAAAAAGAATATGCCAGCAGTCAACAATAAGCAAAACCCACAATCCAAACTCTCTATTTAACGCCGAAAAACCACCTATTAAGTAAAGAGAGCCCCCAAGAATCACTCTTCCAGTATCTCTAACAAAACAAGTGTGGTACAAATGAACAATAATGGATTAACCAAATATTTTACAGATCCAACAATTTGCTCCAAAAACCATGTCTTCATGTACATGCTTAATGAAAGACTATATTACAGAACCAAACCAGAAGAGAAACTTACTTCCTCTGTCTCTAACAAAACAAGTATGCTGAACCTAGCTCAAAAAACCCCATCTAAGGCATATTTTTATTTATACAAATCATATACAAGGGTAAACCTAGCTCAAAAAATCAATAATCAAGATTAATAAACCAATAAAAGCTCTGGAGAAATAATCTCTACAGATTAAAAAGCAAGAAGACGAGTGAAGCCCACCTCCAAAATCATCAATGAGGCTCAAAGAAGACCCAACTAAATTCACATAGAAAAATAGTTCAATTACAATATACTTTTAACAGAAGTGAAAAAAAAAGACAGAGCAAGACCTGAGAACCCAAGAAGATAATTCGTTGACGAAGGAGCATATTGGTCGTATCCAACTCCTCGAATCTTGGAAGCGAAGGAGCTGAGCTAGCAAAAGAAGACAAATTCGCAACATCCCAGTTAGTAGATAAGGTCTGTCTTCTTGAACCAACATTCAAGGCCTTAACAGCTAAGGCTTTCCTTCTTCTACTAGTAATGGTAGCTTTATCATCAGCAGTAATGAAAGGTGAAACAAGCTGCTTGTGGATGAAACTGTGAGTGGAGAAGCAGAGAGGGCTTGTTGATTGAGATGCTGCTACACATGTTAAACTTGTCTCCATTTGCTGTATCTCTAATTGGTTTGATTCGATGGAGGCCCTCTAGAAAGATTTTCTTCCCTTCATTTATCTCTTTTCCCCCGAAAAATGACCGGTGACAGACATGGCTCTTGGTTAAAGCAACATTGAGCCGCAGACTGGGATGTTTAATGAGTTTAAACGATACCGTTTCATTCTTTTTTTTTTCTGATATTTTATTTATTAAGAAAATTTACTTAAAAATAAACATTAACATAAGAAAAATTAAAAAATATAACTTCTTTAATCATCCAACCCTTTAATTTTTTTTTTAAATTCTCTTAATAAGTTTTATTATATAACTCATTAATTACTATTTAATATTTTAATTTTAATAAAAATTTATTTTATTTATATATAAAAACTTTGAATAGAGTTTATAAATTAAATTTTATTTAATTATTATTAATTATAATAGTTATAATTTAGATTTATAATTTTTAAAAATTATTTCATTATCTTTAAATTAAAATTTATTTATAATTTTAATTTTTAAATTATCTAATGCACCTATAAATATCGGCTTCATAAGAGATTTTAATTACACGTACAAATATCATGAATCGTGAGGAAGCTTTACCCTTTGTTTGTTTGGATCCTTAATTTGCTAACGAAAATGAAGTGAAAATAAAAAGAGAAATTAAAAAAAAAGTAAATTTATTTAATTTATTTTATATTATTTAGATAAATTATTAAAATAAAAAAATATAATTTTTTTAAAAAATAATTATTATTTCCTTATTTTTTATATTTATATTAAAAAAAATATTTAAATATTTTATCCACCATCTTTTCCTCTGCATTTTTTACCAATTTAAAAAAAATATTTTTTTTTGTTCGCTTTATTTCTCTTCCTTTATCTTTCATTTCTCTTCAATTTGATGTCCAAACAAAGCAATTTAAAGGAATTTTCTCTTCTCTCCATTTCTCTCAATCCAAAGGGTTAGTGCGTGATGAGAGGAGACTGGAGACTGGAGAGCATGGTGTTTTTAGGAAATTAAAATTTACAGACATGGCGAGATTCTCAGCTGGCGGAGAAGCAGATGAAGGACCAAGCAGTCCAAGGCGGAACAGGCAGAAGAATCGCGATTCTCCTCAACAAGCGTCCTGGCATGATCCAGAAGATGAAGAAATTGAATTAGTAGAGGATGATGATGAGGTATTAGAGGAGGAAAATGACCAAAATGAAGAAGAAGGGGATGAGGAGGACGAAGATGACGAGGAAGAGGAAGAAGAAGAAGGAAGAGGAGGAGATGATCACCCATCATTGATCATGCCCAGATCATCTAATCGTCCTGCCGGCGTCGGACCCATCAGAAATGCAGCAATTTGCGTGACTCTAACTGACCCAGAAGTGCTTGATTGTCCCGTCTGCTACCATTCCTTAACCATTCCCGTCTTTCAGGTATTTTTATCTCTGCATGCGATGAATTTCTCTTTAGACCTTTATTGCATGCTGATGCTATTATGTTAAAGTTTGGTAAGTGGTTGTTGGCTTATCATATTAAAGCTTGCTATTTATGTTTGGTTTCTTTTATATTTTTGTGATTATTTATATTCGCAGTATCTGGGTTACAAGTGAAGTACTTGAAGTTTCTGATTGGTTTCTTGAATTTATATCTGGGTTTTGGTTATTTGCTGTGACTATTTGGTATGAAAAGCTCTGAAATTTAGCTTAACTTGTTTTCCAATAGCCATGCATGAAGAGAAGAGTTATGGTATGATGTCTTTAGAAATCAGGTTTTAGAGTGTTCCTGTTTTAAAATTACCAAGAATATGAACTTTTAAAGATTTTGAAGGGGAAAGCATTCTTGGGTCCTTTGTGTCCTCTTTACTGTTAAGCAATGAATGTAAGCATCATTTTGATTGATTGGGATGAGTTCGTAGTCTCTTCCGTGATGGAGGCTTAGGAGTGACGTAATTACTTACGAGGCACTTTGGGAAATCGCTTTGCTGCATTTTATCAGAGAAAGTCTTTGGAAGATAGCCCCTAGGTATTGAGGTTGAAGCATGTTTTTGGAAGAGGTGCTGGTGCAGAAAAATTTCCATGGTTTATGTGGGTGGGTCTATGATAATGTGCCTATGATACTGTAATGTGTTTCCTGTAATGTGGAGGATGTGAAGTTGTTCTTTTTCTGGGTAGATGTATAATGTGGAGATGTAACTCCAGGGCTTACATTTACTTTTTAATAAAGGGAAAATGGTGATTTTTTTTTTTCAAATTGCAAAAATTGAGGGCTCTCTTTTATAGAAAGGGACCTACTACCGAGCTTGTGATAGTCCTAGGATGTTGAGACTGTGGACAACCATAGATAAGCAATGGCCTTCACGCCAAGCAGAGACAATATTTAGTCTCAATGTATTGGTGTGGGTGATCAAACTAGGGTTGGTGGTGCTGAGGTTGTTGGTTAATATATTATAAGCCCAAGCTTTGAAGGTCCATTATGCATATTCAGCGGTGAATCTAATGGATTTACCATATAGAGTTAGGGGTTGAGGGTGGGAGAAAATGCTTAGCTTAAGAAGTTTGAACTCAAGTTCTACTAAAATTATAATATTTTGCAAGGAGAGTTACTGGTAGCCTTGGCCACAGGTTGGTTCCATTTCTTTGGAACCAAGGGCTCAAGACTGGGCCCCCCGGTTCTGCTTTTGGTTCTGCTCCGGTTTGAGACAATTCAGCGGTTGAATTTTTTTTTTTAGAAGAAAAAAAAATGCCAATTTGAACTGCACCAGTTTCGATTTGGACCCATGGAGCTCCAGTCCGGTTATGGGCATGAACCGGACCATGGCCAGATCTAGTTACTTGTATCTTTCCTATGAAGTAGATTTATCATTTGTGCATGAAGCAGCATCTAAGGCAGATACATTTCAAGGGATATTAGAGACTTATGTTTGATAATTTTACTGGGAGCATTATACAAACTGATAATGTATGCATAAATCTGATGGTGAAGCTGCAAAAATTATTATCTTGTTGTTCGCTAGCCAATTGTTAGAGGGACAAAGTTGTCTTGCATATTCTTTGTTTGGAGTTGGTGGCAATCCTACATTTAGTGATTTATTTGCTAGAGGGTTCGTTTGGAAAGGTTGCCCAAAGTTAACGCTGGGTATTAGTAGAGATCCATAGATATTGATGTTAGAATTTGGTGGTATTTTAGTTCTAGAAAGATTGGATTTGGTGCTATTTTACTCTTATAAAGTTAAATTTGTAGTATTTGGATCTTAAGCCTCAATTTTATCCTTTTTTAATCTCCTTTAATATATATTTATTTTGTATCATATATTTTGTGTCATAACTGTTTTTGGTGTTTTCTGGGCAAATCAGTGTGAAAATGGGCATACAGCTTGCTCTTCCTGCTGCAAAAAAATTTCACATAAATGTCCTTCCTGCTCTTTGCCTATTGGCTATAATCGTTGCCGGGCCATTGAAAAGGTTCTTGAATCAGTGAAACTACCATGCCAAAATCTGATGTACGGTTGTGGAGAAATGGTTATATTCAGCAAGAAATTTGACCATGATAAGACCTGCAACCAAACACCATGTTCATGCCCTCTATTGGGTTGCAGTTTTATTGGCTCATCCAGGCAGTTGTACCAACATTTTAGCAGCAAACACAAGGGTTCTGCTACACACTTCCAATATAATAACACCTTTCCTGTATTTTTTACCCTTAATGACAAATCCCATATTCTTCAAGAAGAGAAAGGTGTTGTATTTATTCTGAACAACAGAGCAGAAATCCTTGGAAATTTGATCACTATTAGTTGCATTGCTCCCTCTTCATCAAATGGGGGATGCTACTATGAGATTGCAGCAAAAATGGAGGGAAGTAATCTTAGATTTCAGTCCTTTACAAAGAATATTCAAAAGGTTAATGATGATGATCCTCATGCTGACGATTTTCTTGTAATTCCAAATAGTTTCTTCGGTTCTTATGGGCAGATCAGTTTGGATGTCGGCATATGGCGTTATGGTGTATATCCTGCATGCATTCAGAAAAGAACCAGTGCAAATTCTCAAAGAACTACCAGTACAAACATGCAAAGTAGCACCGATGCAAATGTGCAAAGCAGTACCGAAACATAGTTGATAATTTTGTTTCCAAGTAGCATGTGCTCTTCAGATTGGCCTAGTTTGATGAAAAATTTCAATAGATGGTTGGGTTTAAATCTTTTGCAGATGCTTTTGACTTGGTAATGATTTTCGTGCATTGCTTAAGTTTTATTGCTCGTTGATTTTCTGTGCGCTTTTGTTTGTATGATGGAGAAAGAGTGAATAAGATATAACAAGAGGAAAAAGATGTCCTAAAGCATGGTAACTATTATGCGCAAATATATTACCATGATGGAAATATATTTCTCTAGTAATATGATCTTGTGGACCATATAATATAAGAAAGAAATACAGAGTCTAACAATGAAAATTAATAATAAAATTAAATTTCATTGCTAATTTAGCAATTCATTAAAATTTTTTTATTAATTTTTAAAAGAAAATAATTTACCAACGAGTTAGCAATAAAATTTATGGTTGTAGAGCTCTTGCCTGGACATAAGAATTTTCGATCAGAAACACGGGACTACTTGGCAATCGATAAACTGAAGTCTAAATATTTGCACGTGGATAAATTTTTAAATCTCATACATATAAGAAAGTCGAATCTTTATAATTATTTATAATTTTCAAACTATTAGTGTATCCTATAATTATTTAGTTTAAAATAAATAAAAATTTTTATTATGAAAAATAAAGTGTTTTAATAAAATTTTATAAAAAAATTTCATAATTAATTATTTTATAAAAATAATATTATTTAATAAAAATTTAATAAGATAAATTATAAAATTTTATTAAATTAACTTATTTTATTAAGTAATTTTACGTAAATATAGAATACACCACGTAGAAATATTTAACTATTATCAAATCCATTCTTGGTCGAAATTTGGGCCTAAGGAAATTGAGTTCCACAGAAGCGCTGTTAACCGAAACAATGTCTTTGCGATTTTGGATAACCTGTGCCTGTGGGCTGTAACAGAGGCGCAGGTAAAAGCCTCAGTGGAGTTGCCGTTGGAGGAGAAGGGAAGGAATGAATTCTTCGCTGATGCTACGTCGTTTCTTCTGTTTCAACGCACCAGCCTCAGCCTCAGCAGCTTCTACTTCTTCTAAGAAGAAGCCTCTCGTGTTCTTGGGCTCTCCTCAGGTACTCATTGCGCACTCCAAAATATATATTTGAACAAATTTTGCAAAGTTCTTTCCATGGAAATTTGAAACTTTCTTTTTAGGTCTCTACAACTGTGCTAGACGCGCTCTTCAATGCATCTTCAGCACCCAATTCCATCTTTGAGGTACTCCATTTTAAAAACGCCTACTCTTACTCTATTATTACTCATACCACTTTCAATTAAAATCAACATCTCCCTTTTCTTTTATTGTTATTAATTTTTTTCGGGTTGTATTCATATTTTATTTTTATTTATGGGCAATTTAATTATTAGAAAGAATTTTTAGTTTATTTTCAGTGTAATTAAGTTACTAAAGTGCAGCACCCTTAAGTTGAAATTCTAAGATATTGATAATTGTTGCTCAAGTGAATTCTTTTACTATACTCTTTTAAGACAATTGTAAATTACAGCTTAAATTATGTGGGGGTGCTGTTCCAACGCTAAATCTGGGGAACCAAAACTTTCCAAAGGCGCTGGACTCATATGTTGGCATTCATGTCATGATACAACTAAATTTAATCAATGAAATGGGTAGATAATTAAATGGATCAGCAATTGGAGTGTTAGATAAAATCTTTTCATTGTTTATTATTTTTAAGTTAAAAATGGTAAATCTTTTTCTTCCTGAGGCTGGTTTGTTAGGCCTTAGCATGTCTGGTTGACCCATCTAAATGCTGGTGGATTTTACTATGACATTTCTGTTAGAATTTTTTCCCCTCTTGGTTGTATGGATTACTAATTTGATATATTTTAGATTGCAGCGATTGTTACTCAGCCACCTGCAAGAAAAGGTAGGGGTAAAAAGCTGATGCCTTCACCAGTTGCTCAGTATGCAATCAATAGAGGCTTCCCCTATGACCTCATTTTCACACCTGAACGAGCTGGAGAGGTAACTAATTTTTATTCTGATAAAGTGACCTTTCTGTGAAGGTAGTTTATTTTCCTTCTGTTACAATGCAGGATGCCTTTTTGTGTGGTCTAAGAGCATTGCAGCCTGAACTTTGCATTACTGCAGCTTATGGGAACATCTTACCTATGCAATTTCTCAAAATTCCATCAATGGGTTAGTCAAATGTGCTTCTGTTAGAAAATTGAAAATTTGTTTATCTGCTACTTTTAAAATGAAAAAGCCATATGTCTAATTAGATGGCAGTAATTTTCATTTTTGGTTGTGTTTGCTGGACAGTTATTGGATTAACTGTCAATGCAGTAATGTTTACAATCCAAAATTACATTTGATAGGAACAAGGACTGCAAATTAGCTCTGCTGAGCTGATCTCTGATGTTTATAGGCTTGGCTTGGCTCTTCTTTTACTAGGTGTGAGCTTAGTAATACAAAAACTAACAGGCAAGGGCTTAACTTGAGCTTGACTTTAATTAATCTCATAATAAATAAATTTTAAATGAGTTAAAACAAGCCAAAGATAACCCAAATACATTATTTATAATATTTTATTGTTTCAAAGTTTCTCAAGTCAATATGTGGTTTTCTCAGGGACAGTCAATGTACACCCAAGTCTATTGCCACTTTACCGTGGTGCTGCTCCTGTTCAAAGAGCATTGCAGGTTCCTTATTTTCATAGGATGCCTTTGCTAGTTATATTAAATGCCTATACAGTCCCATATTATGCATTTATAATTTTCTGCATTAGGATGGTGTTAAAGAAACTGGAGTATCCTTAGCCTTCACTGTTCGTGCTCTAGATGCTGGGCCTGTCATTGCCCATGAAAGGCTGGATGTTGATGATGAAATTAAGGTGCAATTGGTGCTTATATGGGCTACGTTTTACATTTTAATTAATATAATACAAATGATGCTCATACAAATAGTGGCTGAAGTTTTATATTCAATTATTCTACGTATTTGCTAATGCATTTTATTTGACAAAATGGATAGGGTTGGACCATGTAGCTATGACATGCCTTGTAGTTGATATTTATTTAGGCAGGTTGAGTCTCCGCCTGTTTCCCAATGCTGGTTCAGCCAATATCATTGAATATTGCTAACTTTAGTATTTTTGCAAGAACAACTACTTTTAAGACCTAAATCCTAGTTCTTGGCTGTTAGCTCAATATATAGTGATTGTGCAAGACAGAGGTTCCCTCAAAATTGCACTTTTTTTTCTCATTGCATTTATTTTTCTCTTGTTACTCGTGCATGGTCTTACTCAGAGCAGCAGCGGCAGTACTGACTCTTATCTTTGCTTGTTGAATTAGCTTATCATGATATTTTAGCTAACTTTTTCCTTTACATGCAATTCTTGGCTTAGAAGGCAATGATTACTTTTGAATAATTTTATCACCATCATTTATATTGATTACACTTGCAGGCTCCTGATTTACTTGATTTGCTATTTTCTCAAGGTATGTGTGTTCTCTAACTTATGCAATGTATTAGTCATTGTCGCCTACTCTTGCATTTATACCTCAAAATATCTTCGCTCATAGTTAATTTGTTCTTCTTTGTCTATGTGCTCAAAATATTTATTTGAAATCAAGTTTGATTCACCAGATGAATTTTAATCTTCTGTTATTCATTTGAGTTCATAAATGCAAAATAAAGTTTATCGTATCATCAGAATTTAACCTTATAAGTGTGCTCAATTCACTATTAAATAAATATCGCTATATATCTTGAACTGTTCTTGTAAAAAGTGGGGTTGAAGAACTCTATAGTTCTAGTTTTGGCTCTACCATAGTATTGAGAATGAGATCTGTCTGTTTCTTAAGTGATCTAATTCAACTTGAAGGCAGGGGGAAAAAATAGACAAAGGAAGGCAAAATGAAATGGGTAAGAGAATCGAGAGGAGATAGTCACTAATAACTTGATGGAGAATATGGTTTTTAATGGGGAAAAAATGGGGGGAGAGAGATTGTGGCTCAGGCAGGAATGCAGGATAAGAATTTATTGACTTGTTCCTAGGCATTCATGTTTCGAAATGTTTCAGTGGTTTAAATTTATTAATCCTGCAACTGATGTTATATGTTAGCATTTAATTTGGTTCATTAATATTGTCTGTTTTCCAGCATCATCTCTCTTTACTTAATTTGTGGTGAATTTGTGTTGTAGCATTCTATTGGATGAATTCTTTCATTGCGCCAATCATTTCTATTAATGAATGATATAACTTAGCAGGATCTAAACTTCTGATTCATGAGCTTCCTGCTATATTTGATGGGTCAGCTAGAGCAAACGCTCAACCACAAGATGATTCTAAAGCTACTTTGGCTCCAAAAGTAACCTCTCGCTCTCTCTTTCTGATGTTTCCCCCCTTTTATCTTTCTTAAAGTTTTGGAAATGGAACCATCAATGAATTACCCCCAAGGTCAGAAAATAGTGCGCAACAGTGTATATCCATTCATAGTTTCATAAGCTGTGTATAGAACAATATAAAAGAATGTGAATTATACTAGAAGGATTAGATCTTTAGAAGTAAATGAAGCACTTAAGATAATGAAAGTGGGTAAAGCCTGTGGACCCGATGAAATACCAATTGAAGTGTGAAAGTATTTGGGAGATATGGGAGTGGCATGGTTAACTAAATTATTTAATAAGATTCTAAACTCAAAGAAAATGCCTGATGAATGGAGGAAGAGTATTTTAGTACCTATTTTTAAAAATAAGGGAGACATACAGAGTTGCTTAAACTATAGGGGAATTAAACTCATGAGCCATACTATGAAGTTGTGGGAGAGAGTTGTGGAGCATCGACTACGTCATGATACTTCTATCTCTCTCAATCAATTTGGTTTCATGCCCGGTCGTTCAACTATGGAAGCGATCTTTCTCATTAGAAGCTTGATGGAGAAATATAGAGATGTGAAGAAAGATCTACACATGGTTTTTATTGATTTGGAGAAGGTTTATGATAGTGTTCCAAGAGAGGTCTTATGGAATGTGTTAGAACAAAAGAGAGTATCTATTAGGTACATACAAGTATTGAAAGATATGTATGAAGGAGCAACTACTATTGTGCGCACAGTGGGAGGGGACACAAGAGATTTTTCGATCTCAATGGGATTACACCAAGGATCAGCCATAAGCCCTTACCTTTTTACATTAGTTTTAGATGAACTGACGAAACATATACAAGAGAGTATTCCTTGGTGCATGATGTTTGCAGATGATATTGTTTTGATAGATGAGACATGAGAAGGAGTCAATAGAAAGCTAGAACTTTGGAGAAGTACTCTAGAGTCAAAGGATTTTAAGTTAAGTAGAACGAAGACAGAATACATGCATTGCAAGTTCAATGAAAGCCAAATTGGTGATAGGGAAGGAGTTAGTTTGAATGGAGTGGTACTGTCCCAAAGTAATCACTTTAAATATCTAGGCTCAGTCCTTCAAGTAGATGAGGGATGTGAGGAGGATGTTAGTCATAGGATTAAAGCCGGATGGTTGAAGTAGAGACGTGCCACGGGAGTTTTATGTAATCGTAAGATTCCCAATAAATTGAAAAGAAAATTTTACTGTACAGCCATACGACCGGCAATATTATATGGTAGTGAGTGTTGGGCACTGAAAGAGTCGTATGCATCTAAGATAAGAGTTGCAGAGATGAGAATGTTAAGGTGGATGAGTGGCCATACTAGACTAGATAAAGTTCGTAATGAGAGTATTAGAGAAAAGGTAGGAGTGTTGCCAATTGAAGATAAGTTGAGAGAAGGGAAATTGAGGTGGTTTGGTCATGTGAAGCGTAGACATACGGAGGCTCCAATTAGACAAGTAGAGCACATTAGGTTAGAGGATAGAAAGAAAAAAATGGGTAGACCTAAATTGACTTGGAGGAGAGTAGTACAACATGACCTAGAAGCATTACATATTTCTAAGGATTTAACCCAAAATTGTTCAGAGTGGAGAAAGCGAATCCATATAGCCGACCCCAAATTTTTGGGATAAAGACTTAGTTGAGTTGAGTTGAGTTGAAGGTCTTGTTAGACATATTGTGATAAAATGATGCATTGTAAAATGTGCATTCTTCTATGCCATAGCTTTGAGACATTCACGCTTTTCTTGTCATCTGCATTTGAATGTTTTTTGGGTGATATTTTCCTTTAGTCTTTCATGTTCTGTTTTCATTTTTACTTCTAAGCACCTTATGTTTGCCTCTTTGTAACTTTTAGTGCTCTTATCTGTAATGTTCATATGACTGGACTCATGATGAATCCTGCATTTGTGTTTGTTGATTTCTTTATCTATGCTACTATGCTCTTATAATTGTCAGATATATATATGTGTGTGTGTGTGTGTGTGTGTGTGTGTGTGTGTGTGTATTATGTCTTTCTCTCTGATTAGATGGGTACTATTCTCTTATTGCCTAATATCTATTCAACATTAGAAGCTATATAAGAACAGGGCCATTAGAAGCAATATAAGAGAATGAAAATAGCATCTTGAATTTTGTACTGCTATTTTGAGTTAATCTGTCCAAATATTCTGTGATATTTTACTTGTATTTTGAGATTGGTCTTTTGGTATGAAGTTCGAGTATTCAATCTAGCCATTTAGTAATTATGCAGAAAAGATGAGTTAATCAAAGCAATGCCAAGTTTGCATGTCAGCTTTGATGGCTTGTTGCCACATGAAATGCCAGATATGATTTTTTTGTTTTGTTTCCCTTTATTGATGCAGAATGGATGAAAATGTAATATAATATAGCTTCTCTGCGATATGCAGATAGCTCCTGAGGAGTCATGGATATCCTTTGATGAAGAAGCTTGGGTCCTACATAACAAGGTAAGCTCTTGCTTTTCCCTCCTAATATATGACTATGCAATGACTATAAGCAACCTTTTTAGGTTCGTGCATTTGCAGGGTGGCCAGGAACACGAGCTAAATTAATGCTTGCTGACGGCAAAGATGGTCAGCAAAACATCATTGAACTGAAGATCATTACTACAAGAGTTTGCCACCATGGCATTGTCCAGGGCAATGAAATGGACGAAATAACTTTTTCCAAGGGTTCTTTGGTGTTTCCTTGCAGAAACTCCACTCCACTTGAGGTCAGTTCAACCATCAGTTTATTATTTAATCATTATTGTAAAAGAAGATTGTGTAGCTATTTTGATGGCATTCAGAATATAACCGAGTACTCCAAAAAGAAATCGAAAATATTTAAATACTCTTTTCCCTATTGAAAAAGGGGCAAAATTAAAAATCTTTAACAGTTGGACTATGAGAAAAACATTTGAGGCAGGAAGACATTTTATATTTGGGGATCTCCGTTCTTTACTTCGTCAAAATGAATGTGCAAACCCGTGAGCTGTTTTGAATTGATGGATTTTGATCCTTTCCAAAACCAATCAGGTATTGGAAGTTCAGCTTCCTGGCAAGAAGGTGGTAAGTGCAGCTGCCTTTTGGAATGGTTTGCGAGGTCAAAAGCTGAAGAAATTATAGCAGAGGAAGCTTTTCATCTAGATGGCCGATCTAGGTAGGGCAAATTTGTTGATTCTTTCGTACCAAAAACTTTGTTAAGCTCTCTATCTATGTATTTTTGTTACTCATTGTTTTGTGATGAACTTCAATCTCTCCGCTAGTATTAGCCGAGCATGGATTTTGGAGTGTCTAACTGGCTGCATGGCATGATTATGTAATAAATCAATACAAACAATAATAGATCATTCAACCTGTTAGCCATTCAACTGGGCAGTTGGCTGCCGCGGAATATTCAATTATCAATGTTGAGCACTTTTTTTTTTTTTTTTTGTATGTGCTAAATAATGTTAAGTTGTTGCTTTTTGGAGGCAGAGACAAAAGATTTATATATGAACAATTTACTAACCTTCAGCTAAAGTAATTTTCTTATACTTCCTGATGGCATGTGTTGCATATTTGGGGATAATTATGTCAGTTTCAAAGGCTATATCCTTTAAACAGCCCACGAGCAGGTAAAGTAATGAGGTGGTGATATTTGTTATATTGTTGTTATTTTCAGTGATGTGGTCTTTGTTATTTGAATAGTTTATGATTTTTTTTTTATTAATTTAAAATTAAATTCAAATTTTAGAAAATAAAATAAAAAAATTTGAATTAACTGAACTGTTATTATTAGTTATTCTATTTATTTGGATTAATTTCAGATTACATGAACAAAATTGCGTATCACTTGGCTATTCAATCTGTGCCCACCCAAATCTTCTTCTTCCAGAATAATTGCTATCCCTCTTAATTAGGTTGTCCCTCATAATCATAAACTTGAACTCCAAAAACTTACATTAGAAATTCAGCAAACCAACTATTCATGTCCCTTAAGACTGGATGTCAAGTTCTATGAATTAAAACCCCACTCCACAAGATCTAGAAGAAATTTTTGGATTTATTTGATTTTACATTTAATTGTCATTATTAAAACAGCATGCAACTAATTGCGATGAGTTGTGTCCAATTTAGTCACAGAAAAAAGAGTGCTAATTTGATATCATCTCATAGCCCTTCACAAAGAACCTAGTGCAATTGATCATTTTAATAAGAAATGTAGGTGCATTATGAATGTTTGAATACCAGAGATGATTCATAGGCATTACCATAATCTATAACTCATTGTATGCATACTAGTGGGGAGTGGGGACATTTTGTAGCTATAATGCTGGTACAAGATTTCCCAACTTCTAAATAATGTGCCTTCTATATATGATGACTCTTTAATTTTTATTTATAATTCGTTGCCTTTACCATTAAAAGAGCTTTATTAATTCATCCAAAGATAATTATTTTCAATATAGGCTCTATTTGTTTAGCGAAAAATAACTTGTGATAAATTATTTATTAAGAAAATATTTTCTAAAAAATCATTTTTTATTGCTTGATTGTAATGTTAAACTGATGATAAGTATTTATGTCATTTATGTATAAGTGTTTTCACATTTTAGTAAGAAAATAATTTTCTTAAAAATGGCTTAATTTTTTCATTGATCATAAAAATATTTTTCATTAACTCGTTTTCTAAGCACCCAAAATGCCAGATAATGCGAAAAGAGTTTTTCAATAAAATATTTTTTTACGAAACAAACAGAGTTGTGAAATTATTATTTTGTTAAGCCTTAGAATTCCTTAACATATTGTTCATAGTGAGTATGATTCCATGGAGTTTTGAGTTTCATGTATTTTTGAGATTTGGAGTAATATGTTCACTCCTTCTTATTGTTTCAAAATTAATATATTATTGGTTGAATTTGAAAATTGTTGATTTATTATGTATAATATTGAAAAATATGATAGTAAATTTTATTAGCAGAAAACAAAATCTCCCATAATTGTAAATTTACACCTTTAAATTCCCAACCTTTTTGTTGTAGCTGGGGTGGGTAAGATTCCAAGACTAGTCTCCTCGAACGGCTTAATGCTTTGCGTACAACATTTATTTATTTATCCATCTTTTGCTTTTTAATTACGCATTAAGCTAACTATATTAATTGCCCTCCAATAAAAATAATTTTAATAATTAAAAAAATTGGATTTCTCAAATATTTGAACCTGCTGATAAAATAAGATATTGGCTATATTAATCGCCCTCCATTATTTGCCTTCATTTACGCAACTTTATATTTTGCATTTTTTTTATTTATAAATAATTAATAACTATATATTGAATTTATAACAACAAGTCCCTTAAACCAAAAGTTTAGCACGGTTTGATGGATATAGTGAACTTAATAGACCTAATTTTTAATATATATAGAAGAATTTTTAATTTATAGGTTAGTCAAGAAATGTACATAGTGTACTGAATTCATAGAAGAATTCTTCCTATAAATAAATATATTGAAATGCAGGCTGTTATTATATTATGTTTTGTTGCAATAATTACCAATAATGTTTAAAAATGAAATAGAATTATTAAAGTAAAGAAAAAAGAAATAATGATTATACTTAAATTTATCTTTTAATATAAAAATACAAAAATTTATCTGATATTCAAGTTTTATTATAATTGAATTCGGGTCATAAAAAATAATTCAAAGTTTGGATAGAATAGAGCAATGATATCAACAATTGGAGATTATTTAATGCAGATAAGTAGAAAGCAAGCCACCCTCATTGATCGAAAATGAAAGCCAACACAAAAGAACTTTAGCTTGTTTCCATTAACCAACTTAGACAATAAACAATTCAGGAAACTCAAAAGCATTGCTGCCCCCACCTCATGATTTCCGGCCACTTTAGCATGGTTTGTGGGCTTTTTCTCCTTTCTATCTAATAATTAACATATATGTATATTTTATTAGAATTGTCGTCTCTAGAATTATGAGATCTTAAATTTGAAATTTGATTCATATTTTGATTAAAAATTCTTTTCTCTTTTAAACATTTTATAAGAAATAAAGCTCAATTTGCCCTCTCTATTTATTGGGGAGGTTTAATTTAGTTAATTTTTAACTTTTAGTCCAATTTAATCCATAAATTTTAATTTATGTTCAAATTAGCCTAATTAATTAACATGTGCCATTTTTTCATATTTAATTATTTTTAATATTAAAATATTATTTTTATATTGTATAATTATTTAAATAAAAAATAAAAATATTATTTTTATTATTTAGTATTATTAATTAAACCGAAAATATAAAAAAATATCTTTATATTTTCATATAATTAATTAAAATTTTAATTAATTTTAATTATTTAAATAAAAAAATATGATTTTTGTATTTCATGCTTTTGATTTAAAATTAGAAAATTATAATTAAATAAAACTAAAAATATAAAAATATTTTTTTCCATATTATTAATTAATATTAAAAAAGTAAAATATAAAAATAACTAATTATAATTAATTAATTAAGATTAAAAATAATTAACTAAACAATTAATATTAAAATATAAAAAAATTAAAAATATTTAAAAAAATTAAAAAAAGGGCAACTGACGCACCAAAGTGGTGAGTGAGTTTGACCTTTCTCAAAATTAGACTAAATTAGATATAAATTAAAATTTTTAAATTAAATTGAATCAAAAATTAAAATTGAACTAAATTGCACCTCACAATAAGTATAAGGAGGGAGAAATTAGACCTTATACCCATTTTCTAGACATTGGCACATTGCTTGTTCATATCTCTGCTTGAACCCAACAAGCAACTTCCTATATATATACACCGTTTCTCTCGCTCTCAATCTCTATATGTTTCCCTCTCTGTGTAGTTTGCTTTCTTTCTTTCTAGCAAAAATAAGCAAAAATGGGTGCTCTTGATTACCTTTCTAACTTTTGCACTGTCACTAGCACAAGAAGCAAACGCAAACCAATGCAGGTACTAATTAGCAGCTTCCGATCCTTTTCTACCTTTTTCTTTTGTTTATGATCTGTAAAAGAGAGTATGGTTTGCCCTCTCTCTCCGTCTCCATCTCTTTTGCCTCTGTTACTTGCTCAACTGCTGTGACCTTTTCTTTAAAAGATATGGGTTTGCTTTGTTTTTTCTTTTGGTTTCTCAGACAGTTGAAATCAAAGTGAAAATGGACTGTGATGGCTGCGAAAGAAGAGTTAAACACGCTGTTACCTCCATGAAAGGTTGTATTATGAGAACTCTCTGGGCTCTTTTAATTTCTTTCTTTGTATGTTCTTGTTCCTAAGTTTACTTTTTGTCTTTCTGAATCATATATTTGCACTGACCTGCAGAGAAGCAAGCACTCAATTAAAAGAAAAAAGTCACATAACTCACATCAGCATTTCTAAGAAAAAACAAAAGCTTCTTTTCGTTTGATATCTGCAAAATATCGAAAATAGAAACAAATGAATCTGCTGTGAACCTTAAAGAAAACATATCTTCAGTTCTTTTAGCTGAAAATATTTATCTTTTTGTGAATATGACAACTGACAATTCAATCATCGAAAGAGAGACAAGTAAATCAATGGATGAAAATTTTTTGTTTTGTTAAAAAATAAAAATAAAGCCTTTGAATCTCAATAGTTGAATGATATATATGAAGCTTTATCCTATTCTAGACACTGGACTAAGGAGTGTACTTCAGTCACCTATTTTATATTTCAAGAAAATGGGAATTTAATTCTTAATTCTGATATAATCCATGGCCATATATCTACATGTGCAGGTGTAAAGACAGTGGAAGTGAACAGAAAACAAAGCAGGGTAATAGTAAGTGGATATGTTGATCCAAACAAGGTGTTAAAGAGAGTGAAGAGCACTGGGAAGAGAGCAGAATTTTGGCCTTATATCCCACAACACTTAGTTTACTATCCTTATGCATCTGGTGTCTATGACAAAAGGGCACCAGCAGGCCACGTTCGTAATGTTGTGCAAGCTTTCCCTGCCTCAAATGCTCCTGAGGACAACATTGTTTCTATCTTTAGTGATGATAATGTCAATGCATGTTCTGTCATGTGAGCAACTCATTTTAATTACTTTCATGAGTTTCTGAAAAATGGGTTGCTTTCTTATTGTAAGCAAGACCACCTCCTTAATTATAACATGTATATATATATATATATATATATATATATATATATATAATTTGTGTTGCGCCCTTTAAGATGAATTTTGATTAGAAAAGCATAGTGTTTTCCTTTTACCTTGATGCAAAGAATTAGGTTATTTGAGAACTTTACAGTATTTCCCAATATATTGAACATAGAGTTTTATAATTTTTTCACCCACCTTTATTATAGAGGCTTCAAAAAGAAGATAATTTTGAGTGTTCATTAATATTTTGGTGGTGAATTGTTCAATGGGGAGGCATAATTTCAAGGTTGGAAACTTGAAGAATAAGGTTCTCTTTTGTCTACCACAAATTAATACACGAATAACACTAGGTAAACCAAATCTAATCTATGACTATAAATTAGATGGAATCAATTTCGTTTGCCATCATTGTTTGCTATATAAAGACTAGATAGTCTACTCAATTGATTTAGTTTGATGAATAAGGATGAAAGTTTTCTTTTCTTATCAATTAATATTTTAAAATTATTTATTCTGAAAATATATATACAGAAGAAATGTACTTTTAAAATTATTTAAGAAAGAGACTTAATTTTAATATGCAAAAATTGATATGAAAATACTCTAATTATAAATATCAAATAAAAAATAATATAATTAGCCTATTAGATACGTTTTATCTTTTAAAATTAAGGTGTAATTATTACTAAAAATAGATTTAAAAAAAATGCTAACATGCGATGTGATTAATGTCAAGTCTTATTATTAACATATGATAAAATTAAATTAACATAATAGTTATATGGTGCTACATTTAATTGCATGAGGGATATGCAAAATTATTAAGAAATGCAGAGATAAACCAACACAAATACCATATTAACTCTTTTATCCATTTTATAATTTTTCATGAGCATGAAAACTATTGCATTGTACAAATATTTGAAAATGAACATTACGCCTTATATTTTTATTTTAAATTTATTTTTTAATAATAAAATATAATTTAAGGATATATGATCTTTAAAAAATTATATTATTTTTGCTTAATTGTAATGACAATTCTCTTGTTATTGGCTTAGTACCAAAGATCATATTACACTCATATTTTCATAAAGCAAGAAATTAAAATACCATTTAATAATAAATAGTCCAAATGTTTTAATATATGTAAAAAAAAATATTTAAAATAATAATATTAAAATTTACAAAAATAAGACTATATTATTTTAAATAATATAAAATAAATCCAATTTGGCAGTCTTAAATTTTTCAACACAATAGCCCAAGTTGTGGCTTTAAGTTTAGTGGAGTGATGTAACAATGCATGAAGAAGAGACCGTAATCTTCTCATCCTAAATTTTCTTTATAATATATTCTTAATTAATTAATTAATAATTACCATATAATTAGACCACGAGAACGATAGACCACCTTTTGATCTTGTTCTTATTTTTTATTAATTACCGCCGTGGATATTTTGCTAACTTTATATCAAACTCAATCCCATTAATGTAAAATAATATTCAAAATCTTATCAACTTAACCTTTATCGCAGCTTAAAAAAATAAAAATAAAAATAAAAAACAAAACTTAACCTTCATCTCTTTGTCTGGCAGCTAACTACCTTATTATATTACAATGTATGGGCCTCTACAATTATTTTTCTTAATTAAGAATGTTCAATTAATTTTAATAAAAAAAAAAATTGTTCAACGAATGATTAACTAACAAATAAATAAAATTTAATATGATTAATTTTTATATTAAACACATGAATTATGTTATTTTTTAAATAAATACTTGAGATGGGTTTTCAATTTTTTTTTAATAAAAATTTTAAGTAAGGGAGACTCAGACCAAAATAAGAGTGTATGATTAAACTCATTAAGAGATTATAGTAAAATTTACCGTTAATTATGAAATGACACAAAATTAATTAATTATCATTATATCCCTAAAGAGGGAGAATGAACATGATTATTAGAAGCACCTCCTTTGGTTAGGATTTATGCTTTTTTTATCACAAACGAAGCTTCTGCGTTAACTTTTCAGCCCCTGCTTTTGTTGTTTGATTAAACTAAAGTGAACCCACTAATCCAACACCAAATATTTTGTTATTATATATTTTAATTAATTAAAGATATATAAATTTTATTGAACAAAAAGTAATTTTAATAGCAAGATCCTTCATTTTGACTAAAGTCTACACATAAATTAACTAGCTGATTCTTTAATGTCTCATCAAGAAAATATTACAATATAATTTTACGTTTACCATGTAATGATAAGATGTCCATGATTTGGTAACATTCAAAGTCACTTCAAATAATAATGTCTTGAGTTGAAATGAGGTAATGAAAAATGGGTAAAAATAGGAAGATTTGTAGCAGAAAACAGTGACTTCTTACGGTAAAAACTCTAAAATAAATAAATAAATAAAATTATTAATAAATTTTAATTTAATAATATTAGAGTTAACTCTAAAACTATAAATTTCATATTTAAATTTCAATCAGAATAAGAATCGATTGTTATAATTTCAAGAGTGAATTTAAAGGCTTAGTGCCTAATTAATTACTTGTGCCAAAATGCCTTTCCTTTTCCCACTAGAACAACGTAAGTGCATTTACAAGTACAGCTAGGCTCTAAAAGCAAACCATAAAGTGAAGGATAATTATTAGAGGAAAGCAAGTCATAGTTGGCTTTGTCCGCTAATATTCTGCGAGATAGATAGAATAGAAAGCTTGTTAACTCCAGCTAACATGATCAAACGAATGTCTCTTTCTTTGAAGGGCCTTTTAAAGCCTTACCTTTCTTTCTTTGAATCAAAGCCCATAACAAGGCCCAGCATGAACCTTCCTCAAGTCTCCACTTCCACTTTTTTGCATTTGTGAATCATTTTAGGCGGCTGTTCTTTGTAGGGTTTCCTCCTTCCGCTTTATTATACATATAAAATAATATATATTCTTGTTGATTAAACTCAGTGCTCTTCGTTACTCTAAAATTTTTAGTTTGAATTTTAATTAAAATTATTATATAGATTATTTTAGACATAAAATCTTTATTAATATTCAAAACTCATAAATCCTTTGATATCACTTTTCTTTACATCATCTTAATCCTCTCTCTTTCCCCTCTCATTCTTTCTCTTACCAACTTATCATACTCCCTACTAGAGTACTTGATGCTTTTACATTGATCACGACCATATCATTTTAATTGATATTCTCTCATTTTATCTCTAATATGTGCTATATTCATTTTCTGATAGATATAGATATGATCATTTATAATTTTTTTTCTTTGATGTGTTACCAGATATCTATCTTAATATTAATATTTTTGTCACACTTATTTTGTAAATATTTTGTACTTTATATGCACAATATTCATTCTAATATAACATAACTGAATTGATCACAGTTCTATAAAAAGTATATTCACTTTATTAGGAATCTTCAAATAATACACCTATTGTAATCTTTCATTTTATCCATAATGTGTTAATATTATGAGATTAAGTTTTTCAATTTTCAATCAAAATTAAATTAATAAATATCCATTTTATATTGTCAAAAAGTTAAGAATTCAAATACTAATAATCTCTTTTGCAATAAAAATTTTGAATTTCATATGTATATCACATGATTACCCAAAGAAAAGCTCTATGAGCATCAACCAACCTTATACATTTCGCTATATATATGGAATAATACATTCATCATCTCAAAGAATCTGACAGAGAAATTTTATGCTCCCATCCCATTGATATTCCTCCTTATCTCATCCTAATACCATAATAAAGCCAACCCCATTGCCTTAGGAAACTTACACTTTATTAATTAAATTATGTGTATCTTTGAAGTTTCCAAAGTTACTGTTAGCGTAATTACAGTAATTAGCATGATTATAGGAGATTTATGTAGCATAATTACAGCAATTAGCATGATTATAGGAGATTTGTGTAGCATAATTACAGTAATTATTATTCTTGTCTAAATTAGCTCATATTCTCATGTATAAATAGATGTAATATCTCTGTAAATAAGACACAGACAAATACATAATCATTTTCTTCATTACTTGTATTCTTTCTTCTAACATGGTATCAGAGCCGTAAAACTTTTATTTCTAGTTTCTGGGGTCTCTCTTTTCTCTCTACAACCTGTTCTGGTTCATTCTTTCATTCCTGTTATTATACCATTTTTTTTTCTCCTCATCTTATTATCAATGGAGAAATCTGATATTTCAAAACATATTGCAACAGTTCTGACTAGTTCCAACTACAATATTTGGGTTCAAGGAATGAAAAGTTTTTTGATAGGTCGCAAGCTTTGGCGTATTGTTACCGAAGATATCACTACGCTGACAAGAGAGAACGATGAAACTGATGCAAAATTTGCTGATCGTCTTGAGGATTAAGATAGTAAAAATGATCAGATCATCACCTAGTTTCGCAATACCTTTGTCTCGTCCATCCACATCCAATTTGCTAATTATGACTTTGCAAAAAAAATCTGGGATTTTTTGGCTAATCGATATCAGACCACTGGACTTGCCCACTATTATCAGTTGTGGATTACTCTTCATAATCTGAAACAAGAAGCAGGTCAATCTGTGAATGATTTTCTTGCCCAGGTTCAACCCATTTGGAATCAAATATCTCAGGCCAAAATCAATGAAGATCATTTTCATCTCATTCAAGTTCTAATGGCTCTTCGATCAGAATATGAGGCCATTCGAGCGTCCCTGCTACATCGAAATCCACTCCCATCATTGGATACTGCTATTCAAGAGATTATTTTTGAAGAGACTCATCTCAGTTTGGATAAAACTCCTCAATTTGAAATTGCTCTTGCAACTACTCGATCCTCACATCAGAAATCTGGCAATCAACTCTATAAGAATTGTAATCAAATTGGTCATGCTTTTGCATATTGTCCTACTATAGAATGTAAATATTGTCATGATTATGATCATATTCTTGAATATTGTCCCACACGCCCTCTAAGACCAAAAGGAGGGCATTCTAAATTCAAGAATGTCTCAAAGCCTGGATCTTCTTCTATTGAGGGTTCTGCCATCACCATGAGTGATCTTGAGGCACTATTCAAGCAGGTTATCTCTTCTAATTCTCCGCCATGTCCGCCACTCGGTAATTCTTATTAGCTTTTGACTCGCATGTTGTAATCATATGACCACTAATATTAAATTCTTGTCTTATCTTCCTTACCACCAATCCATCAAATGGTACTAAAATGAACATCACACAGGTCATGTGTCTACCTCAAATCTTCATCTCCCTAACACCTATTATATCCCTAATTTGGCACTCAATCTTATTTTTGTTGGTCTTGTGTGAAAATGACTAAATGTTATTTTTTCTCCCCATGGTGTCAGTGTCCGACAAATTCTTGGGGAGGGTCACAGAGTGGGTCGATTATTTGAGCTTGCATCTTTACATCTTTCTCGAGATTTGTGTCTCTACAATCCCTAATTCCTCCATTCACCAATGGCATCTTCGTCTTGGTCATGCTTAATTCAACCTTTAATTTCTCGTGGATTATTAGGATCTACTAAGTTTGAGTCATTTAATTGTTTAAATTGTCAGCTTGCAAAACAACCTGCATTATCTTTTTCTCATAATAATACTACTTCAGACACTCCTTTTGGTTTAATTCATTCTGACATTTGGGTCCTTCTCCTATTTCTTTAATAAATGGTTTTCGTTATTTTGTGATATTTATTGATGATTATTCTCGGTTTACTTGGATATATTTTTTGAAACATCGATCTGAGTTATCACAAATTTACATCACATTTGCAAAAATGATTAAAACTCAATTCTCTTGTGACATTAAAATTCTCCGAACAGACAATACCATGGAATATTGGGATTTTTCTTTACTTCAGTTTCTTAGTCAACAAGGCACCGTTGTTCAACGTTCTTATCCTCACACCTCTCAAAGCATCGCCATATTCTTGATTACTCTTCTTCTTTCTGCCTCATGTCCAGAAAAATTTTGGGGAGAAGCAGCTCTTCATGCTGTTTATATTATTAACCGTCTTCCTACCTTGGTTCTTCATAATTTATCTCCTTTTGAAAAGTTGTTTGGACAACCTCTTGACTATTCCATCCTTAAACCTTTTGGATGTATTTCTTTTGTTCTTTTACGACCTCATGTACATACCAAATTAGAACCCCGTGCTCGTCTATGTTGTTTTCTTGGTTATGGCTTGAACACAAAGGGTATCGTTGTTGGGATCCTGTTTCTAATAAGTTATGCATCTCTCGTCATGTTACCTTTTGGGACAATACTATATTCTCTTCTCTTTCCAAATTTTATCACTCTGTTAATACTAACTCTCTATTTTTCACTAACTCCTCCAAAGAGCTGTTTTCAAGTCCTGATCCAGGTGATTGTGATGTGCTCAATATTAGACCAACTACACCTGCCCCTGTTGAATCTGCACCAGTTGTTGATCCAGTACCTATGCCTGCGTCTCCTCCTAGCACTACTCTTTGTCGTTCTACCTGTGTAAGTGAAACTCCTCATTATCTTTCTGATTTTCACTGTTACTCTACTATTGCAACCCTTCATGAGCCTCGTTCTTATCATGAGACAAGTACTGACCCTCTTTGGCAGCAAGCTATGAACTTGGGCTTTAGAGAAAACTCATACTTGGGATTTAGTTGATCTTCCACCAAGCAAGACCCCTATTGGTTGCAAATGGATTTACAAAATCAAAACCCGTTCTGATGGAACTATTGAACACTACAAAGCTCGCTTAGTAGCCAAAGGGTACACTTAAGAGTATGGTATCGACTATGAAGAAATTTTTGCTCCAGTGGCCCGACTAACATCTATTCGCAGTCTCTTAGCTATTGCTGCAGTTTGTAAATGGAAACTTTTCCAGATGGATGTCAAAAATGCTTTTCTTCTTGGTGATTTAACAGAAGAAGTTTATATGCATCCTCCTCCTGGTTATCATTCTCCTCATAAGGTTTACAAACCTCGACGAGCCTTATATGGATTAAAACAAGATCCCAGGGCTTGGTTTGCCAAATTTAGTTCCACTCTTGCTCAACTCGGTTTTCTCTGTAGTCCACATGATTCTGCATTATTCACTCACTGAACTGACAGTGGTATTATTCTTCTGTTGCTTTATGTTGATGATATGATAATAACAGGAGATGATTCATCTGGTATTTCAGAGTTACAACATTATCTCAATCAGCATTTTGAAATGAAAGACCTGGGTTCTCTCAGCTATTTTTTGGGTCTTGAAGTTTCTAAAAATTCTAATGGCTATTATCTATCTCAAGCCAAGTATGCATCCGACTTACTTTCTCGAGCAAGCATCACTGATAGCAAAATAGTATCAACCCCATTAGAGCTCAATTGCAAACTTACACCTCTTAATGGCACTCCTCTTGATGATCCTACTTTATATCAACAACTTGTCGGGAGTCTTGTTTATCTAACAGTTACTCGACCTGATATTTCATATCTTTGTTCATCTTATGTCTGCTCCTCGCTCAACTCATTTCTCTGTAGTACTTCCAATCCTTTGTTATATCAAAGGCACTCTTTTTCATGGTTTGCATTTTTCTGCTACCTCCTCCCTAGTATTATCTGGCTACTCTGATCCGCGGATCATCGCTCTACAACTGGTTATTGTTTCTTCTTGGGTAATTCTCTTATCTCTTAGCGTAGCAAAAAGTAAACTGTTGTTGCACGTTCTAGCACAGAATCTGAATATCGTGCTCTTGCTGATGCTACATTTGAATTACTTTGGTTACGATGGTTATTAACTGATTTGAGTGTCACTCATTCTTCTGCCACAATGCTTCATTGCGATAATAGAAGTGCCATACAGATTTCTCATAATAATGTATTTCATGAGCGTACCAAACACATCGAAATTGATTGTCATTTTGTACGTCATCATGTTGCTAATGGCACCATATGTTTGATTCATGTCTCCTCTGTCAGCCAAACTGCTGATATATTCACCAAAATGCATCCTCCCACTCGCTTTCAAGATCTCTTAAGCAAACTCAAGTTGGCACCTGTGCTACCACCTTGAGTTTGAGGGGAGATGTTAGCATAATTACAGCAATTAGCATGATTATAGGAGATTTGTGTAGCATAATTACAGCAATTATTATTATTATCTAAATTAGGTCACATTGTCATATATAAATAGATGTAATATCTTTATAAATGAGACACAGACAAATACACAATCCTTTTATTCATTACTTGTATTCTTTCTTCAATAGTTACTATCACTATCAAATCATATAAACACAATAAATGATTATATACACATAATAAAATTTTCCCCATATCATCCCTGAAATCACAATTCAATTAACGTTACTGGAGTTTCGAATTTAACCAAATTTAAATGGAAATTTTACAGCTACTTTATTTTAATAAAGTAAAATTTATTTTGTAGATGATTATCCTTAAATATAATAATTCATTTATTGATTAAAGTAATAAAAAGTAAATAATAACGTGAATAAAAATTAAATTAATTATAGACGACATTAAATTTAAATATCAAATATACTATCATTCATAACATGAAAAAAATTATTATATTATATATAAATATAAAGTTAAGTCTGTGGAAGAAGGAAGAGATTAAAAATTAAAAATTATATACTGAATCCATAAACATCAGTCTTATATAACATCAAAATCCCAATTGGGGGAGAGTACGTTTTCATGAATGACTACCTAAAACACTTTTGGAGGTCTGAAAGTATTAGAGAAGGTATTTGGACAGCCATAGGCCCATAGCCCCTCCACGGCCCATAAATCATACTGTATTGCCCACTCACAAAAAATATATATTTGTTTCTCATAATATAATCCTCTCCGCCTCTAAAAGTTTTCTATGTAAAAAAAAAAAAAAAAAAAAAACACATACAATGTTGATGTGTTGGAAAGAATTTTCCGATTGGCAATGAGTATTTATAATTAAAAACAAAATTTATGATATGGATGTCTACCATTGGGTTTCCCTATGATTGTTCTTTTGATTAGTTTATGGTCTGTGCATTCTCACCTTGGCTATGTGATCTTCTCAGCCAAAACACCTTTTCAGTAGAAGAAACAAACAAAAAAGAAAATCTCTACACATCCAAAAATATTTTCTGCAAAAAAAAATCCGATTTCAGTTGCATTCCAGATTACAAAGTACCTGATTTCATTTTGGACGTACAATATAAAAGATATTGACAAAAGTCACATTTGATTCTCCTTTCCTGCAACAAATTAAGTGGAAAACTCAAACTGTTGCCTGCTGGAGATTGAGAGCTTTGCAAACATATTAAATTATTGCTACATTAATAAATGAATAAAGAATATGAATACTTTAGGTTGATATTACTTAGCAGCTTTTCCATTTCATGTAATGTAAATCTGCAGTCTGTAGTGTAGAATACCTCCAACCAGAAATTTTCCATAAATTGCAAGTTGGGAACACATCCCATAGAAAGAAGACTACAAACTGAATTAACTAGTCAAGCCCTTTCCATGACCAAACTAATTCACTATGTCAATACACTATATCACGAGAACATGCTGCACTCTGTCTTAGATAAGAAGAAAATTGGCACACAGATTATGCCTGTCAATTCTAGCAGCCTAGTCAAATCACACTTTTCAGACCTCCTTTTTTGTTGTACATCTCTCTCTCTCTCTCTCTCTGTGGGTTTTTCATTAGAAAGCCTAGAGCTTTCTCTCTCTCCAGAATCCAGATGGAGATGGTATTTAAAGGAAAGAAAACACAGTAAAAGAAGCAGCAAAGTAGAGAGAATCTGTTGTTGCATTCTTTATTTATGAAGCACTTACTAAAATGTTGAGAAATAGTCATGAGTTCTTGAAGATTGAGGTCTGCCTATTTTGCTTCTCTTTTCTATCAGTCTCGCCGAAGGCCTTTTTGTTATGCCTTGTTTCTTTTACTTTTTGCCACCAAGTTTGCTTCCCTTACCTGGGTTTCTTTTACTTCATTTCATGTTGTTTTTCAGACACATGTTCTCAAAGTACACATTAACTGTGAAGGTTGCAAGGAAAAAGTGAGAAAACTCCTCAAAAAAATTGAAGGTAATCTTATTATATGCTTACTCTCACCTTTGCCATTTTGTTTATAATTGTTTTTAAGTAAGGTTTTTACTTGTTCTTTTTTATATAGATTATGGTTGTACATTCTATGTTATTCTCTGCCACTATTTTTCTCCCCTTCTTTTGTAAGATTTGCTAGCATATATGATATTGGGTTCAGGTGTATACACAATAGACATAGATACAGAACACCAGGTAGTGATAGTGTCAGGCTGTGTGGATTCTTCTACCCTGATTAAAAAGTTAGTCAAATCTGGGAAAAGGGCAGAGCTTTGGTCTCCAACTTCCAAGCACAAATTGAACCAACAGGTCACCATGGACCAAATGCATTTTCTAGCCAATGACCTCAATGCCTCCAAGAACCAGTACATGTTTCCTGCATCCTTTGTCAACGAAATTGAAGATATTGGGGGCTTAGAAAACTTTCCTTACCAGAATGTTGGAATGAAGGTTGCGGATGCTGAAACTGAACAGGATCTAATGGTAGCAAAAAGAATGAGAAATGTATACATGGATGAGGATAATTTTGCCCGTAATAGTGGATCGGAGAATGATATGACTTCCTTGGGAGATCATGCAGATTATCAAGAAAATGGGACTGGTTTTCTCGGATTAGGAGGCCAAGAATTTGACGGGACGCCAAGTTATAAACATAATCATCTACAATCCCTGATAACGAGCAATATACAGCAAGGCCACCACTATAACTACCCATCGATGCAGAAGAATTTTATTTACGTGCAAGATGGAAATGCCAATAATAATATGATAAATGATTTTTACATGCATCAGCCTTGTGTGATGAATCATGCATTGGCAATGCCCCCACCCTATACTGGATATAATTTCTCTGCACCACCACACTCCTACTTGTAATAAGATTAGACTAGAGGTGGGGTGTTATAGCACTGGGGAAAGTTAGATGGTTATAAAGTTAAACTAGACCGGAAATGTTATTTAGTCATATAGGTATTGGTATGGTATGAATATCTTTTATGAAACTTATCTAATTTACCGAATTTAGAAGTTCTTTCAACATTCAGTTTACTCTGTTATTGGTTTTATGATGCTTTCTTTATTGTTCAGAGTTAATTAGATTCTTTGATTTGGAGAGAATGAACAACAAATATGAGTCTAATACTTGAAGAGTCATTCACCATCATTGGACATAATTCAAATAAATTTGGCAATACAATTGCAAAGTATTCAAACTAATTTTGTTTTCACATCATTGTAACTACGCGCTTTACTAGGAGAAGCCATTTAGAACTAAGTATATCAATCACACCATCTGTTTGTTTTTTCCTAAGTTTTACAACCAAATTCTAAGGATTAGCATTGGTTGGAAAGAGGATTAGCTTTTTATCTTGGGGCCAAACTCCAAGAGCAGTATTTTCCTTACAAATCCTATAGTTCTTTTATGTTTGACAAAACCAAAAAAGATGAATTTAATGTGATAAAAAGCCCATATTTTTCTGCTTAAAAAAAAGAGCTGACCAACGATACAACTCTGTCATGAAGTTATGGTTGTGAAAAAGCTGATTTGTGATTAAAAAAAAAATAAAATGAGTTGCAGCACACATAGCTCCATGAATTTGGAAATTCCGACCAAGCAGTTGTAATCACCAAGACTTCCGGACATTTATATATCCCATTTTCTATAAGGTCAGCTGTAATTAACGTATGACAGTGAAATCTTGTGTCCCTCTTCGAAATAAGCATTCAAGAACTTGAAAAACCCTTCAAGATATACAGTTGCCATGAGATACCCAAACTGCTTAATTAGATCCCTCAAAAGGTCACACCCACTGAATTACTTTCCCAATCCCAGCTTAATAACAATGTTTATCTAGGAACACGTTTTCCTGGCTACAAATGTTGTCTTATTCCAAGAGAAAATAAAATCATTCTTATTGCAGGCAATGCTCTTTTTCGGCCAGTAGATAAACAATGCAGATACCTGATTCCCAAACAAAAACTGCTGCCATTAATCATTAGAAAAGAATCATAATATAAGAAATATATCAGCAGACCATTTTGACACAAAATACTACAAGGACACGAGAAACCAAAAGAAAGCTAACAATTTCTCATTATATATACCCTGTGTGTACAAAATCAGGTGTGAAGTTACAAACAAAAGAAACATTTAAACTATATATATATATATATAAAACAAAGAAGAATGAACTTGCCTCTAATTAAATTACTAAGCAAGCTTTTAAAGGTGATCAAGAAACCATAATTACAGCCATGCTCATCTAAAGTATCATATAATCAGCCGTAATCTTAAGGAAGGACAATATGTGGAGAATGCAAAAAACAGTCTTCCAATGGTCAACAAATGTAGAAGTAATTTGTCTCAATGTTGAGTGGAGAAGACTACCACCTAGCGTTTTTGTGCCTTCCTTCGTCTAGACTGCACCTTCTGCCATTTCTTTCTTGGAACTAGTTTGCTCTTTGGTTTTAACTTCAACTCTGGTGAGAACTTGTAATTTGGATCTCTCATACGCGCTTGTATATCCTTGAAAAACTGCATATTCAATTTTTTAGGTCCTCCTTGTCTAAGCTCCTCATACTCAGGCCCAGAGACAATATTTTCAAATGCTCCAATTAGAATGTCTACATCACTCATGACTTCCCACACATTGATGTAACGCCCATCTGGCCCTTTCTTCAATTTTTTTAAGGCATTCTCAACTGCAAGTTTCCTAGCTTGCTTCCCAGGGGACAACTCTTCAGGTTCATTTTCTGCTTTCAATAGTTCAGAGATTGTGCGATATTTGGGTTTTTCCTCAAATTCAAACAATTTATCTATATACTTGTCACTAGTTTCATTTGGGTATGCTTCTGTAGGAATATCATCATCATCATCGCCTTCGCTACCAGTCCATAGAGTCTTCTCCTCATCACTCCCAGACCATACACTCCATAACTCATCACTATCATCAGCATCAATAAGATGTGAGTGCTCCTTTGCCTGCTGCCTTACTTTCCGAATCTCTTTTTCAAGACGATTTTGACCCTTTTTGGAATTATTTTCATCCTCGCTTTCATCTTCACTTCCTGTCCATAAGCAATCATCTTCTTCCATCTCTTTCTTCCATGCTTTCTTGAATTCCTCATCACCAGGCTTAGCACTGCCAAATAGGTCATAATGCTTGCCTCGAGGACGAGCATATGATCGAGATGCTGCAAAATAGCAAATATAGGATATGCATCATTTTCAAAGATAAGCAACAGCACGCAGTCTTCTTGGATTCTAAATTACTATAAATCCTTCTACACAAGATAAATACAAGTTATTTTATAATTTCTTTGATCTGTCTTGGCTAAGGTTGGCAGTAGTAGTGCTGCGACGCTGCTCCAAATGAGTTCAAGGTGCTAGCAGATTCGAAAAACTATCGACCTGAAATACCTTCGCAGTTGCAAGATAACATTTTTAAAAAACGCTAATGAAGCGAATACTACAAGAAAATGGACTTAAAACTGCTCTGTTTAAGCAATTTCAACCAGAAATTAATAATTCCATGATCAGTATGGTCCCTTTCTATCTTGACAACCAAACGAAGAGTTGGGGGCGATGGATATCCACAGGATTTCAATAGCACACGGAACCCAAATTCACAGAGCGCCAAATGAAGATTCAGACCCGAAATCAATCTTCTAGCACAATAGATAAATAAGAAGAACCGGGTTCGTTTCAGGTAATAAATAAATGCCTGCTATGAGGACTTTTCACAAGCACATGGATTACGCTACCAATATTTCCATTGACAAAACTAGTACTAGGAATTGTAAATGATCTTTCACACATAATGAACTTCGTAAAGCTCATCTAAGAAACAATAAACAGGGTAAAAAAGAAGAAACATGAGCATATCCATTCAAAACACACATATATACATATAAAAAAATAAAATAAAAATAATGAAACTGACCTTGAAAATTTGGACAAAGCCCATCATAAATGTGATTTCTTGAATAATTTATAACAGAGTGAGAAAGACCTTGTAATCTGGGAGAGGTAGAAATGGGGTTACTCATAATTTTCCATTAAATAGCAGCTAATTCAAAAGTATAATCGAAGTAGAAGAAAGTTACAAATATTTTTATAAGCAAAGAAGCGTGTGACCTTAGAGAAGGTGGATGTAGAGAACGGAGCCTTGAGATTCTGAAGACGGAATGAAGGAATGAAAGGAGGGAACAGCGTCGAGCGGCCATCTATCTTAGCCTTCTGCCAACCGAGTTGGGTCTCCACTCACTGATTCACTAGGTTATTTGGCTAGAGCTTAGGTTACTTCGCACTTAAACTGGAGCTTACTTCAACAAAATAATTACCCAGGCCCATTATTTTTAATTTTTAATTGGCATTCTAATCGGTTTTTAATTTTTACCATGCAACATGCACTACCCTACCCTAATAGATTTGTAAAATCATTTTTACACTTTATTTCGAGATAATAGCAAAATTCCATAATAATAATTTTAATTCTTATATTATCATTAATATTAAAAAATATAAATTTTTAAAAAGTGAAATATTTCATAATATAATAATTTAAAAATTAAAATATAATAAAATAAAAATTTTTTAAAAAAATTAAGTATTTCATCTTTGTAAAAAAATAAATCCCCATTAAGAACACTTCAATCCATAGTAAATCTTTTCAGTACAAATAGATTATGCCTCACTCAGGGAGCTATAAAATACCTGTAATCTACAAAAATATATTTATAATTTAAAATATTAAAATGATCGTATTAAATACTAAAATTGCTTATTTGGAAAGAGCAAAATCACTTGATCCGAATGAGTGCCAAAAATCCACAACGTGCCTAATTTTATTTATTTATTTATTTAAGCAAAACCTCGAGGGACCCGCGAGCATTCACCCAACTGTAAATAGCAAACGAGAGAAGGCTTTATGAATTTCTTGACGAGGCACACGGTGATCAATTTTTCAGAACTATTTCCCACCCGCCTAACCATTTTAGTGAAAAATAAAATCTAAGAATAAGTCAGCCTACATAACTATCTCATCAACAACATCAATTAGGCCTTAATCCCAAACTTCATAAACTATCTATATATATATATACAAAGTTCATAAACATATTCATCCTCAAACAAATTATGCTCTAATCCGCCAAGATGATTACGCAATTGATTCGCATGGAAAACCCAAACTGTCCTCCAAAAACCACCTTAGCACTACATGCAACTCATCTCATACTGATATTTGTTAAACACAGTGAAGGGGGGGTTCTATTTTTCTGGTCTAAGTTGCTTCAGCTTCATTATAGTTGGTGTCATCCATCATCTCAACAACAGGAGCATACTGCATAAGATGATAACCAAAATTGAGAGAGAGAGACATGAAAGATGGATGTTATGCCACAGGTAATACACATGTAAATGCACCTCGTCATCGTCTTCAAAGTACATTCCATCCACTGCACTGTTCTGCTGGAACTCCCATCCCAGACTGGTCTCAAGCAGTTCTTTGAGACTCCTGGTCTGCAACATTTAGAAATGAAAATGCATGTAACATTGTCCCTTAGACCGTACAGTACGAGAATATCCATTGATAAAACTTGAAGTTAGTAAGCTTTAAACCTGAAATTTAATAAATTAAAATAACAAATAGATTCATAGCAATTGATTTCCAAGCAAAGGATATTGTCCTAGGTTGTTACAGGTTAAGATCCTCAAATCTTCAAGTCTGTAAACTGTAATAGAACGTTGCACTTGAAAGTTCATATTGAGGGACAACATATGAATCTTTCTTGCAAATGGCCAACAAAGGCAAAATGATTTTCTTAAAGCAATGAAAGAGAATTTATTATTTCAAAATGTAGAAGCAAATATTAAATACACAAATATGACCCAGGAATTTTGCAAAAACTGCTATCATTTTATAAGAGACAAAAAAGGAAGCTGCATGCATTACCATATGAGCGGTAAATTGTCCTTTCAATGCTGAACAGTATGCATGAGATAAAGAGAGAAAAAGAGAGAAGATAACAATCAGTTCATCAAAAGCCACTATAGGAAATTTTTAGCACCAACAACACCAATCATTTAATGACAACACTTCCCACAGTAGAACTTTTGAGCCATCAATATATATATTGCATAAAAGAACAAATAAATCTTAGTAAGAAGAATCCAGAATTGATGTACATACCCACATCAAAAGATCTCCATCAACCACCAAGGCATCTTGCACCAACAAAAAGAAATCCTGCAATTCCGATCAACCTTTAATAGATAAGCTGTACGCCTGTACCTTTAACATAAAATTTACCCATGCAATGTAATAGGACTCTACATTGCTAAAAATTGAATTTCTCCCTCACATCCCTCCTTCCTCCTTTTGGCCTCTTGGAAAAGAAGCTAGCCAAGTTTTACAAGATATTGTACTCAATTTACCAGATCAACTAAGTGCTGAGGACTTCATAAGCAGATTAACATGTTTGAATCAGTGTGACACAATTCAGTTATGCAAAACAACTTTTCTTCTGTATGCATAAAGAAAAAGTGGGTAATTTTTATGCTGAAAGTTACCTTACATAGTCGGTGTAAAAAGCTATCAGCAGAAAACCAAGACTCGTCCAACAATGTTGATACACCTACCCCTGCACAATTTGTTTCTTCTCTATCTTTCTGAAGTCCATATTTCAGTTGATAGTATATGACTTTGATGAACTGCAAAAAATTTATAAAATGAAAAATATTAGGAAGCATAATCAACTGAATTGAAGATGTCTGCATTGACTTCAACTTACACAAAAAAGGAGCAAGAACTTGTACATTAAGCAGGATCAACCATACACACTAAAATTATTACACATGGCCTCATAAACGAGGCAATTTAATCCCATGCCTAAAACCAAGAGTAAACACTGATCTGACCGCACAAAAAGGATAATTAATAATGGCAAATAATTTTAAAGATATGGGACTTCTTAACTGCAATAACTAATTACAATCTCAAAATGATAAAATGATAACAAATAAATTTATTAATTTTAATTTCAAAATGGTTCATATTACATAATTTTTGGGTCTGACATGTTTGTAACTTAACGTTGTATTGAATTCAGATTTTCTCGGTGGATTTGTGCCATCCTTGTGTCATATCCAAAATCACCACACCCTTGATGATTTTGGTGATGATTATAAACAATGATGATTTTGAGACAGCAATTAAGAATATATATATAAAAAAAAAAGGGGTCAACTTGGTTAGAAAAACATAACTGCAATTTAACAGATAAAGTCTACGAGAGAAAACCTAAAATTGAGTGTTTGCACGGACATGAAAGCCTCTAGGATAAGAAATAAAATGGCCTGAATTTGAGCAAAGTATTAAAAAAGTATGTCTATCTATCTGAACTGTGAACTCCATAAATCAGGATAAGACCTCCGTTGCTAGAGTTAATAAACCAATATTTTTTTTTATCTTTGACTACAGTACTTCAAAATCACTACAATCGTGTAATACTCAATAGAATACAAACAAACATTTGACTGATATTAGAACATTACCTTAGTAAATAGCTGACTCCTTGTATGGAATGGCTGAAAAAACCATGAAACCAAAAATCACAACATATCAAAAATAAAATATTATAAAACCTTGTCCAAATCTGGCTGTAACTCCACAGAGGAACATATTTGTAAAAGGCACAAGGCACAAGAGAACGAGGTGCAGGAAAAAAAGTGCTAAAAAAAATTAATTGAGTAAATATTCATAATTGAATCAAAATATTAGCCTCACAATAACCAATTTCAACTCAACTCAACTAAGCCTTTATCCTAAGAATTTGGAGTCGGCTATATGGATTCTCTTTCTCCATTCTAAACGATTTTGGGTTAAATTCTCCAAAATATCCAATGCTTCTAGGTCATGTTGTACTACTCTCTTCCAAGTCAATTTAGGTCTACCCCTTCTTTTCTTTCTATCCTCTAACCTAATGTGTTATACTTGTCTAACTGGAGTCTTCGTATGTCTATGCTTCACATAACCAAACCACCTCAATCTCCTTTCTCTCAACTTATCCTCAATTGGCACCACTCCTACCTTTTCTCTAATACTCTCATTACAGACTTTATCTAATATAGTATGACCACTCATCCACCTTCACATTCTCATTTTCGCAACTCTTATCTTAGACACATATGACTCCTTCAGTGCCCAACACTCACTACCATATAACATGGCCGATCGTATGGCTATACGGTAAAATTTTCCTTTCAACTTATTGGGAATTTTGCGATCACATAAAACTCTCGTGGCACTTCTCCACTTCAACCATCCGGCTTAATCCTATGACTAACATCCTCCTCACATCCCCCATCTACTTGAAGGATCAAACTGAGATATTTAAAATGATTACTTTGGGGCAGTACCACTCCATCCAAACTAACTCATTCCCTATCACCAATTCGGCTTTCACTGAATTTACAATACATGTACTCTGTTTTCGTTCTACTTAATTTAAAACCATTTGACTCTAGAATACTTCTCCAAAGCTCTAACTTTCTATTGACTCCTTCTCGCATCTCATCTATCAGAATTATATCATCGGCAAACATCATGCACCAAGAGATACTCTCTTGTATATGTTTCGTCAATTCATCTAAAACTAATGTAACAAAGTAAGGGCTTACAGCTGAACCTTGGTATAATCCAATTGAGATAGGAAAATCTGTTGTGTCACCTCCCACTGTGCACACAATAGTTGTTGCTCCTTCATACATATCTTTAAACACTTGTATGTACCTAATAGATACCCTCTTTCGTTCTAACACTCTCCATAAGATATCTCTTGAAACACTATCATAAGACATCTCACAATAACCAATTTCTAGTATGAAAATCTAAAAATAAGTAAAATGAAAAAAGAGCAAAGGTTCATAAAATATTCACAATATTAGCATTATAACAACCAATGTCTAAAAAAATTACCACTTTGTGAAGATGAAAAGAAAACCTTCACACATGCACACAATAGAGTTGGTTGTGTTTTGTCCATAGGCCCATGCACACTTATACAGTTATATAAAAGAGAATAAAATGAATTGATTTAGCTCACTGAAAATAGAGCTTACAAAAGAAGCAAGAATGTCATAAAGACAGTACAGAGGGAGAGATGGACAGAATCAAGGGAACAGAAAGTCAACACAGGCCACAACAAGAGATGAAACCATGAAATGGATAAATTATTTAAAGAAAACAAGGAGAAACCAAACATGTCATTACTTACAGCATCAATACAACCCAATAAAAGGCTAACCAAAGACTTCCACTGCAAAAATGCCTCAAGTGATTGGCCCATCTGCAAAATTTTCAAGTAATATAAAGATCTGATAATATTTATTACCACGCGAAAATGTCAGTTAACTTGAGCATACCAAGAATGCGATATAGGAAAATTGCAGCTCTCCAATAAGCAAGTCTTCAGAACCCCCGTAATCTTTCATCAAAATGCTTTCCAATAATTCTGTCTGGACAGATAAATAAATGCATCTACTATCAACCACAAATATGAAATGATTTAGAGAGACACTATCATATAGCAGTGATAATCCAAAGCTCACATCACATATACCAATATGTACCTTGTCAAGATTCAAAGACGTAAGTTCTTCCCCACTCATTCCTCTGCGCTTTATAACATGAGGAATTTTAGTGTAGTAACATCCTCTCTTCTTTGACTTGTCAACAGATGCAGATGCAGATGCTGAGAACTTGCTGGTCTCCAATTGCTCCTCTAAAGCTTTTTCCATGGCTGTTTTAGGACTGTTTTTAACCATCACAGACTCACTTGCAACTGTAATTTCTCCTCCAATGGGTTCTGTGAATTCAATGAATAATTTAAATAAAAGAAGTTATGAAGAATTCACTACTGGAGGAAGTATAATAGAGATATATCATGTTCTCAAAAAAAAATTGGGATAGTTGAACATTTGTAGAACAGATTCAACAGAGACACCTACGAACGCAGATCATCAGGTCCAATCTACATCTATAAAGTGTCTCGAAAGCAAATAAAACAATGAAAGGAATCAAAGGAAATTGAAAAGCAGCAGAAATTAAATGCAGTGTAACTGGAACCCTAAAATTATCAAAAACATCAAAAAGCAATAACAAATGGACTCCAAGTTATAACTAAACTGTGAACTTGATGCAGAGGAAATACCAATTCGTTCAATGACATTCTTCGTAAGGTAATTAGACAACCGCTTCCATTCTCGATACTGACTTAGATTATAAGGACCAAGATGCCGGTCAAACTCTAAGCTTTTAACTGCTTGAGAAAATCTCTCTTCCTTGGCAGGCAAAAAGAAGAAAAGGAAACAAACACAAGAAAACAAAGTTAATGCTCTGCAAAACTAGGAAATAACATAGAGTGAAGCGATTAGAGTAATATTTCCCATTTGAACAAGAAATTCTAAATTGCAAACTACTATGACTGATTGATTTAGGAAATCATTTTTCACTAGATGGATTTTCTCTCCCCCAAATCAAAGGTAAAGTTAAAAACTAAAATCACATAAACTACAAACGTGTATCGATATATCTCAGAAGGTTATGAATCAGGGATTCAGCTGTAGGTAAAAGCAGACAGGAACCTTCTATGATAGAACCTAAACCACCAGAAGAATCTTAGGTCCCTAATCCCATAAAGTTTAAATCCTCTCAACCATTAACAGATCATATTGCACTGAGAAGTACTAGCCATAAGAACTTCCGTATTAACTTCTTCTGAAGAGAACCTAAGTTCATTCCATGCCAAACAAGAAAAACTATTCCCCTGGGATTTTACTGTTTCCCTCTTTATTGGAGCCACAGAGCACACAAACAAACCATATTCAAAATGAAGAAAGAAACCGAGACAACAAGGTGTCAAGGACCAAACCTAACTGTATCACAACTCAATCCAATAAAGGGACTGCTAGAAAAGTTTGTCTCAAGTTAGCTAATATATCAACTAAGAATTTCTAAATCAATTTTAACTTTTATGAGCAAACATCAGGCCAAACTTATCGTGATGTTGCAAAACAATCATGATCAAGCTAGTGCTTTCCTCGCATGTTGGAGCTGGCTCCCATCAGCAAAAAATAAGGAAAGGATTGCCCAAAACTTGGCTTGAGAATTTATAGCAGACAGTATGAAAATTGGGAGCAAGGAATCAAGTATGACAATTGGCCAGAAAGAAAACCTCTTCCTCTGATACTTTCACAAGTAGTTCCTCCTGTTGATCCCACTTACGGACAATCACCTGTTCCAGTCATTAAGAAAAAATGGGAAAAATCAGCACTCAACTTCAAAATGCTTGAACAATTAATCACTCTTTGTTAACAACATTTGCAGATTTTTTATCAATCAACAGCTGGAGTAACTGCTTCAGAGAAAACCTTATTGAGACACAAAGCAGACAGCAGAGTAATGCGTATTTGGCAACACTATGAAAAAAATTCCTTCACCTTGTTCATTCATTGTTTCACTAAGCAGGTGATAATGAATTAGCCATTAGGCCAAAGCAGCAAACTAATCAAACGTTCAAAATCACACGATGTTTCTTACATATACCATTGTCAAAGTAATAATATCCTTGTGCATTCATTAAGAGATAGCATTTAGTTCAACCCCTAAAGTTATTCCCTTTTCCCAGTATCAAACTACCTTCTGCCGCCCAAAAAAATACTCAAGAGATTGGATATGGGTGACTCTACTTAATTTTACATGCTCACCCAAATAATATTTTCCATCTGATATTCCATCTAAAACTTCTTTTTTCATTTTCTTCAAGAATTATTAATGTTTCCTCACTGTGTCATGCATCTGACATTGCATGACTTCACACACTCAAACCAGATTGTGCTCTTCACAGTCAAGGGCTCATTTCAAACCTATATCTATAGTAGCAAAGAAACTGTAAAGTTATACAATCTCAATCCACATTATCCATTACTTGGAATTAATATATGCATAATGCAAAAAGTTCAGAACTACCAGTTTTATCTGCAGAAAACCCATACCAGGAGACACTTTTTTCATTGTTGGCAATGTAGCCGAGAATAATTAAATAGATGATGGTCACCATTCTTTGAAAAATGAAATCAAAAATCAAAGGAAATTTGAAAAATGATTACAAATGATCTATTCAATATCAATAAGTGCAGCAAAGCATGACATTATAGTGAATTAAAATAATTCATATAGGTTTGAGACCTCAGAGGGGCCAGCATGAATAAAGAAGCCAATAATCGGTGAGAACTCCTTCCCATTCCTGCAAGGAAAAAATAAGCACGAAATAGAATAAGAAGGCAATCTTCTGCGCTACTTCCAACAGTTAGAAGATAACTAATTCAGCAATTGGCAATAGTTATTAGTATCAACAATCAAAAGCTTTATAACAAAGAAATCATCAGTACCAGAAAATAACCATAAACCTAAAGTGGGTGCTGATCTAATTCTTCATTGGTTTTATCTCTTCATTTTGAGTAAGTAACCAATCACTAATGGGACATTTAAATAATAATAAGTGATTTCAATACCTAGTGTCAATGTTGCCTATCAAAAATAATTCTTCACTAAAAAATGTTAACATCTTATGGTAAAATACATACAAATTCAAAAATAACATATTAACTTGGCAATATTACTAGCAAATGACATTTGACCATGCCGAAAATTCTTACCTACACTCCCGGGTGTATAATTTGATTTATACACTCGGCCAATAAGAAATTAGCAACCCATGATTTTAGTTAGCATCTTGCATAATTTGGATAGGATCCACCATAATTTTAAATAATGCATCAATTATTGATTAGATGGGTGTATAGGCAAAGTGTACGTAAGAACATCTCTTGACATACAATATTGACAGAAAAAAAAAACTTATATTTTCTTGGCTATCATGCCATCCACCACAGAGAATTCAAAAAAACTAAGCAAACAAAATTACCAATAAATTAAAACTAAACAAATTTCAAATCACAGAAAGAAAAAGTTTCAGAAGCAAATGAGCCAATACACAGGAATCATTCATTCCGATTTTCGTTGATTGAAAAATACAAAAACGAACCTGCTGGATGAACTATAGTAAACAAAATGTGGACCAGGAGGAATCATCTTAATGCCCTTAAAAGCAGGACCAACAGTAAACATCTAAAAAATAGGGGAAAAAGAGAATTAAATAAGGAAATTGCGGTCGTAATGCATAAATATTTATAGCATATCAAACTTAAAGAAAATAAGGTCACATAGTATATAATTTTTCTTGATTTTCTTGGGAAGCAAACGGAAAACAGAAGAATAAAATATACCTGAGTGTCAATTCCAAGGAGGGTGTACTGAGGAACGTCGAGGAGAAGAAGTGTGGCTCCATGCTTCACAAACTCGAGCGCCGTTTCAGGATCCATGGTTTTGTTTTTGGCGTTTCTACTTTCTAGTTGAAGAGAAAGGAAAGAAGTAGAGAGCTCCCTGCTAGGCTAGGTGCTTCCACTAAAAATCCAGAAACATCTTACGCGAGACTTCTTCTCGTATACTTTCCCAGCTAATTTAAGATTTTGGTAATTCCCACTTTAATACTTTTCACTAATTTATTTATTTGTTATTTAATATATAAATCTTTTTTTTTAATCAATCAATTTAATTTATTTAATCATTTAAAAAGTTAATTTTATTTGATTATTTATTTAATTTTTTAAAATACTGAAATTAAGTAAACATAGGAGTGACATTGGCCGCGCCGCCTAAAGCATTTCAAGTTCTCAATTATTTTAGGTAAAGGTACCTTTAAAAAAATAATAATTTTAATTTTTTATTTTCTAAAATAAAATTCAGATTATTAATTAAATTTTATACGAATCAATTTTACCATGTCTATAGGGATGCTAATAAAAGCCAGATTAGATGGGCCGCTTTGGTAGTACTTTTAAAGCATTAGGTAAATTTCAACTATGGTACATGAATTTTAGGATTTGCAATACTATTGTACATGAATTTTAAAATTTCACTTAAAACCTCATAAACTACAGTAAATGTCACTTTAAATCTCATACAACTTACAATAACCAGTTTGAAGGTAAAAATATAATTTGGCATGTACAGGTAAGATTAAGAATCACTTATCCTTTTTTGTCTCTCCTCCAACTTGTATTACTTCACTTTTCCACTCTTTTATCTACATTTTCTCTCTCTTTGATACAGCAGGTTGTGTCCCTTCAATTTCTTCATCATCAGGTTCATTCTTCATCGCAAATTATCACTTGAAATCCATCAATTATTTCTTTTCATAACTCATTATTCACCAATGATTTTACCTGAAGCGTATAACGTAGGTTCTTTTGTTACTGTTCGCTTGAATGCTATTTTTCTCATCTTTATTCTCTCTCTCTTGTTATTCCCTCAATTCGTCAGTTCACTCTTGGTTTATCGATTTGTCAGTTTGCTTGTTATTCCCTTGAAGGATTGTGAGTTTGGTCATTGTTTTTTTTACGAATTTAACATTACCTCACAAATTACTATCAAGTTCACTGTTTGGGACTTTCATTTCTGTTTTCTCCCGATTCAGTTAAGGTATGTTATTTGTTATAGCTTTTTTCGATGGGTATATTTGATTCAATATTATTTTATTTAGATTTTGTTGGAAAGTTTTAATATGGATCAACCCAGTCAAAATAATAACAACAATTGCTTCTCTATAAAAAATTGAAAAAAAAAAACATATTGTAGTATTATTCATATAAAAAAACCCATAACCCATATTATTATAAATATCTTATGTTACCCTAAAACCCATATTAAAAAAGTTTACCCAAATCATGACTGCCCATATCATGCTGTCATAGAAAAAATTTTACCCAAGTGTAAATCTAGATGAAAATTTCATTTCTACTTACCCAATAGTTTGTGCAGCCATAGAACCTTCTTCCAGGGTGTGCATTGGTCCATGATGTTGTTAATGTCGCTTCTTCTTCACATTGGCAAAGAGGAATGCCATTGGGTGATAACCTTCTCCCATTAAACTGAGACATCATCAATTAAAGAAAGAAAACGAAAAACACAAAAATATCCTTCAACTACAAACCTGAAGAAAAAAGAGAGAGTAAAAAGAAATTCGATTTCATCAGAAAGAGAGAGATGAGAATGGCAAGGTATTTAGGATAAATAAAGTTGAGAAAGTAAGAATTAGATATTACATAGAGGAGAGAAAAAAGAAGAAAAGATGATTTTTAATCTTGTTTGAACTGCCACGTTATCCTTTTAACCTTTAAACAGGTTGTTGTAGGTTATATGAGTTTAAAGTAATATTTATGATAGTTTATGAGGTTTTAAGTGAAAATTTAAAATTCATGTACCGCAATGTTACCAACTCTAAAATTTATGTACCATGAGTGAAATTTACCCTAAAGCATTGGTAGTCACTTTTTGGAAGAAGCCCCTCCGATTCTCAGTAATTTGTTATTCCATGACCTGTCTGTGTGGCATGCCTGGCAACAAGCCGCTTCCAAAATCAGATCAATCAAACTTGAATCGGATGGAGACATTGATTTCTCATTATTTGATTTCAGTTCAACAACAATTTTAATTTTAATTTTGTTCTTGTGTATTCAAATTGAATGAATTTAATAATTAAAATAACTTTTAAATTTTCTTTAAAAAATAATAAATCAAATTATTGATTTTATTCAATTCAATCCAAAACTTAAAAAACAAAAATGAATCGAAACTAGCTTTCTAAAAGTAATTCTAATTCAATTTGAATCAATAAATCATTAATCTGATCCAGCTGATTATAATTCAATTCCAGGCCCAACAAGCCCGCACGAAGACCTACCGTGCGGCATCTCCTATCCTAAACCGTGTGAGGGAGGAGGAGGAGAATCACAGGGTAATTAATATTAAGCTCAAAATTAAGTTAACTCATCTTGTAACAATCCAAAATTTTTAAATTATAAATAAAATCAAAAGAAAATATTATGTTATTAATATTATAGGATTTATGTGAATTGATTTTAAAATAAAGGAAAATAATAATAATAAATTAATTAATAATAAATAATTTAATTAAAGTTAATTTATTAAATGAGAATAAAATAATTAAATTTTTTTAGATTATATTTATTTTATCATTATAAGAATTTTATTAAACTTTAACATAATAAAATAATTTTGGACCTAATTGTAAATCTCTAAGAAGTTGAGGGACTAATAGTATTATTAGAAGTTAAAAAAAAAAAAAAAAAAAGAGAAGAAGAAACCCAAAACGCAGTGCACAGGCCCCCCCTCCCCACCTTTCTTTCTCACTCCCCGATTCCATTGTTCTCCCTCCCTTCTTCTTTGCTTCCGGCCACCACCCCCGCCACCCATCGCTGGCCAGCGTTTCCAACCACCACCCCCAACACCAGTGACCTCCGGCAATGCCCCGATGGCGAGCTCTAGTCGCAAAAATGCAAGGAAGGATGAGAGAGAGAAGCCACCGGCCGTCGGAGCTTTGAGCCTCGAATCCCAGCGTTTGCGACACCGGATGGTTGTAGTCCCACTAGCGTTCACCTCCTCATGACTTGGTGCACTTTTCTCGACCGGTGGTGCTTCAAATCGCCGCCGGCAGCCGTAGTTCCAAGGAGAGAGAAAGAAGAGAGAGAAAGTTTTGGGCGGTGGGCTTTTCGGCAAGTTTTCGGTCGATCCGACCGTCGGATCAGAAATCCGAGGCCACCGATGGACTCAGGACGATGAGATCTTCGAGATAGGACCAATCTCGCTCTGATCAGACATCGTTTGAAAAAGGCGATAATCGGACGGTCCTGATCGCTTGGTGAGATTTTTGCACTTTTTCGATTCCCAAAATTTATGATAATTATTAACACAATTTAAACTTAATTTATGTGCAATCGGATCGAGGATAGCTCACCGGCGTCGGGACCGTATTTCAGCCAGATCCGGCTGCCCGGTCGCCCATCTCAGAATGTGATTGATATTATAGTCAATCCTAGCATTTTCAGATGTTCTGGACACGTTTCAGGTGTCAGATTTGACATAGGATAAATCCGAACTCTACATTGCTCAATTTTTGCCTTGTACTGGGTTAGAATAAAATTAATAAAATATTCATGGGTGATTAGAAAATTGTAATTCCTTTTGCGTTAGCTCTCTAATATTGCTAAGGACTGCGGGGCAAAATTTTAGAATTTTTAGATCTTGTCGGAGTGAATTTTTATGAAATGATAATTATAGGGACTAAAACATAATTTTTCAAGTTTATGACTATTGTCTGATTTGGAGGGCCCAGGAGGGGTCATATGATGTTGATGAGATGTGATTGTGGAAATTGATAATTTAAAAGCGTTATTTGAATCTTTGTGCAGATTGGGTAGGTCCTAGGTATAAGGGAAACTCTACCGAATTTCTGGCATGAATTAGGTTGTCTATTGTCTCTTTAGGGTTTTATTTTGACTTAGTATTAATAAATTTATAATATAATTATTTAGGTGATCAAGGTCAACTATTTTCCTCCATTCAACAGCCACAATAGTCATCGGTGTACTGTGAGTAAAATATTAATTTTAATTATAATTTCAATATTATTATATGTTCAGATATATCCATGCATCACTTATAAGTATGTATCTATGTAATTAAATACTATGCATGTTTTATATTGTATTCTTAATTGATGAATTGCCATGGATGTTGTTTGTATTAATTTAGAGCAGTGTGCGTGCGTTGGCGTGCATGTAGTATGGTATTGGATATGGACAGGATGGGTAGACACGGTTTGAGAGACACTCGCTGAGACTCGGTCCTTTATGGATAAGTCGGGGTAGACACGTCTTGAGAGACACTCGCTGGGACCCCACATTTGGTTTATTAAGCGAAAGTCCGGCTTGAGAGACACTCGCTGGCAGATGTTGGATTAAGAGGGCTGTATAGGGGATCAGCTCTCATATATATATTGCTTGACATTGTTGGGTGTGTGAGTGCTCCAAATTGCCTTTTTGCTATTATGATGTGATGTGTATGAAAATTTTGATAGTGTTGCATTCCACTCTTTAGGATGCATTAGCTTTAGATAACTATAGAAATTATACTTAAAATTGGTATTTTACTCTGTGAGTAAAACACTCATTCCTGTTCACCATATTTTTCCAAGCTACAGGAGGAGACATTTTTAAGAATAACCTATTCATTTCCTCGCAAGTTATGAAAAAAATTAATTAACTGTATTATTATTATCTAAATTTGTAATTTAGAACTAATAGTAGCACTAATCCTGTCAGGGACTGCATGAATTTAAGTTTTTTTATTAACAAATAAAATTTTTTTATGAGTTTTAAATAGTTTGTAAATGATGTAACAGGGTTGAGCTGGACTCCTGTAATTTTAGTTTCTGATAATTACTGGGTTAAGTTGGCCCGAAATAAAATTATAACAGTTTAATTTAAATTATTTTATATGCATATTGGGCCTATATTGTGAGCCTGATCATGGGTTTGAGAACAATAAGGCTTACTACGGGCCTCGGAGGCTTTATACTGGCCCAGGTCCTAGTGCCGGTTTGGGCTATAGGTTAGGTCATGACACATCTGAATTATCTTAAAATTAAGATCAAATAGCCTTTCTATTTTTATCTATTTTTCAAGAAAAAAAAATCTTTTGAGACTATCACAAACTATTTTAGAGTAATTAGATAAATTAAGATTTATAAAAGCAATGAGGTTAGTTTTATTTAATTTGTTAGTTTTGGCATTTTAATGTGTAAACAATTAACAAAATCAAAAGATTGAAATAACTATTTAAATATATATATATATATATATATATATATATATATATATATATATATATATATATATATATATATATATATAATCAAATATGTCATAAACTACAAGGTATGAACTGATTCAATTTAATTTGGTCTATGAAGAGATTGATTTGATGAACAATCTATTTGAACAAAATTTAATTTGTATGTTGTGCGATGATTAGAGAATTGAGATTGAAAATTTGTGATAGGAATTTGATAATTAGACATTATGAAATTGGAGTCTTGAAAATGAAAGCTGCATTCAAGGCTCCTTATGTTTTACTAAAAATATTAAATATTTTTCTGAAAAATTTTTTTTTTTTATATTTTTAACATCTTGAAGCGTTTAGAAAATGAGTTAATAAAAAATATTTTACTGATTAAATAAAAATTAAGCCAATTTCAAAGAAAATGATAGTTTTATTAAAATATAAAATTACTTATGCATGCATGATATAAACACATATTATTAATTTAATATTATAATTAAATAATAAAAATATTTTTATAGAAAATATTTTTTAAAAATTAATTTTTATGAAAATATTTTCGTGCGTTTCAAATCCGCATTTTCAAAAAGAAAAAAAAACACAAATCATCCAAATTGTAAGCAGATATTTCATGCAATTATTTTAAGTCAAATTATATTAAATTAACGTTCAATTTTATAAATTATTAAATTTTAAATTATTTTAAAAATATATAAATTAAAATAAATTATGATTGAATTCAAATCACACAGATTCAAATGGAATTGACGAACACATTCCTTGACTTTTAAAAACGCAATAGCAGAGAACAAAAACATGAATTTGATTGTTGCAACCGTTGGTCAAACTGAAAGTAGTTAATATAGTTAACGGAAGTTTCAAATTCTAATTAGATCGATTATATATAGGTAATTAGGTATGCCAATAAGTCTAATATACCATCAGCAATTTCTTCTTTTTCCCTTTAAATAAATTTCGATTTCATCGATTTGTAATTAATATTTATAATTAGTTTATATGATAATATCTACAAATCTGATATTCTGATATTAAAAATTAAATTATTTATTTCAAAATCATAACATTCATAAAATAAATTCTTTTGATTTTTTTGCCCTAATAATTAATATAACTATTGTAATCTCTCTATATATATATAGTTGCAGAAGCATATGACTGGTGGATGGCAGGGGTTCTATAAACCAAGCAGTCAAAGTGAGAGATTAGAGACAGAGAGAAGTCATGTGTGCTGCAAAACTCCGTCAAAACCAACTGCAATTTTCAATGAAATTCTTATTACAGGCCTTCAAAGTAAAACTACATAGTTATTAATCAGACTTCAATTTATTAAGAATATTATAGTCCACACATTTGCTATTAATTAAACCCAAAATTATTTGATTTGGAAAGCTCAATTTCTCCCTCTTAAATTATAAAAATTTTATTAGTTTAGTTTCATATATGGATCCAATGTTTTTAAAAAAAAAACTCACACGTATTTCTATTCCACTTGAAATTATTCCTAATCCAACGTGTAAAGCTTGGTTTTAACTAGATTAGAGGATTCTTTCCTGGTTATTAAATTCCCTTTCAAAAATTTCCCCATTTTATTTATTTAGCCTCTCTCTATGAAGTATGAAATGCCTTGGTTTTTTTATCCATAACACATAAGCTTTTGGTTCAAAATCTCAAAACAAATAAACATTTAAATTTCATTTATTTCGTAAAAAATAATTTAGATATAGAAAATATTTTCTTTTCATGAATTTGTAGTATTTTTTTATTATTTAGTTATAATATTAAATTAATTATATATATTTATATCATGCATGTACTTAAAGGAAGTTGTTGTGATTAGTACTTATCTTAAATAAATTTAAAAAAAAAAAAATCTATCTTCTAGTTAAGGATGTAATTATCTTTTATTATATAAATTAGATAAATATCTATTTTTTATATAGTTGTTATTTTAATTTTATCAGTTTGTTGATGTGAAGGATTGTCATTATCTAAATTCTCATCATTTTATATATGTATATATACATATTCTCTTCTCTACAGTATTCTCAACATGTTATTAAAGTATATAATGAGTAATTTTCAAATATTATTATGTTTGGTAACATATACGTTTGAATTTTTAAGTTGAGTATTTTTAAAGTTGATATAAAAGTCCATCTATCAAAAGATTTAGAGTTTGAATTTTAACTATTTTTATTTATTAATAAACATTTCAATATAATATTTGATAAATTTATGCTTGCTTACGCTTCTAATCTAATAAACATTTTCATACTAGGTGTGTTAAAGATATAAAACTATTATTATAGTTCTTATTTACATTTTTTTTAAGCGGTAGAATGAGACTAGAATCTGAATCTACCACATAAGTATATGTATTAGCTAATAGGTCAAATTAGGCTATGTGTTTTCATTAATAGACTTAAATTTTAAATTGAGTGATTTTTTGATAATTGAAATATACAATATAAATTAATTGTATATTGATATTTATTTAAAACACAATATACAATATAAAAAAGAAAGTATTCTTACCATTCAATTTATTACTAAATATTAAAAAGTAAGGCTACAAAATTAAGTTGAAAATTAATATAAAGTTCATCATTAATTCATCTCATTATTCGTTAACGAGCTTGGCAATCATAACTATTAATTATAAAAAAAAAATTAAAAATGATGTAGCTAATCAAAATAAAAATAAAAAACACAATACATAAATTGAAATATAAAGTTAGAGTTGCAACAAATTATAAATATATACCACAAAGGACTAAAAGCCAAAGTCAAATAAATAAATAAAACAAAGAATCTAAGTATGAAATTATTAACTTAAATTTCTCTGCAACTAATCGCATGAAGCTTTAAGGTTCTGAATTATTTACTATTCCATACACTTTCTGTTCTTTAATTATTTACAGCACATATAATCACGGCAAATAATCAATGGTACGTTCTATGGTATAAGTATATACATACAGTTGATTCTCTCTCTATATCCTGCTTAGTTAGGAAGACAAATTGGGTTGTTAAGTAAAGCAGAAAGACAGACAGAAGCTGTTTCATTGGTGTTGGGTGTATCTAAGTTTGCAGAGACCTCGTTTGCCATAATTAAATTGATTGATGTGTGTAGTTAGATTCTCATTACTAGTTTTGAGGTGTTGGTTTTTCCTAAGTTGTATTGTAGTACTATGCATGTAGGATATTATAATAGATTAATTATTAATTTAATGTTCATCCACCAGTCTTTCTGTTTCATTTTGCATCATTAATATCGGCTTTCCATTATAATTAAGTATATAGACTATTTGGCAATGCACGCAATAGCCATTAGTTGGGTTGGTTCTTCATGTAGTTATGCATGAATATTTCCCCTAGTTTTATTGTGCAAAATGTTTTATTAGGTTTTGTTTAATTTTTCAAAAATTAAAAATAAAAAATTTAAAACCACAAAAGAAAATAATCTAAATCGCAATGAAACAATATATAAATATATATATATATATATATGGCATAAATTCAAATGATTTTTGCTAAAATAATAATCAATACCTCAAAAGCAACCGAACACACATGCAGCCGAATATTACAGTGATAATAAATAGTATTGCTGGTAATTAATTGCAAAGATAATCACCATTAATTGGAAGAAAATTGACTCTGAAATGACAAGCAGACACCGAGCTAGTCAACAGAAAGTAAAAGGAAATTGAAAATCAGGTGAACTGAAATTTCCACTGATACTTTTCAACTGTATATGGTATAGAATCATAGATGAAGAGATGAATCCATACGGCAGTATCCTTAACCCTAACCCTAACCCCAACCCTTATCTCTCAATTAAGTCTTATCTTTTTTCCTAGGTAGCTAGGTCATCAGCTCATGATCATCCACCCAAGTTCAGTGCTTGTGGGGGTAGTTTTAATTCATCTGAACCCTTATATATATATATATATATATATGTATATATATATATATAATAAAAGTACCTCTAGAATTATTGGTGAGAGTGCAATATAAAATGCCAGTTACGAGCTTGCAGAAAATTTTCCCAAGTTTGACACACTGCCATTTTTACAAGTTTTACCAATTAACCTCTTCATGATTAATCTCTGTTTCAAATTCCCATTATCAAAATAATCTCTGAAAAATTCGCAATTAGTCTATTCACATTCAATTTTATTACGTAGTTATAAGCTATTGGCTACTAAATCCTGATTTTTGACTCATTTAACACCTATATATATATAATGCAGAAGATTATTACTTCCAATGATATTTTTTAAGGAATTTTTTTATATTAAAAAATATAATTATGTATATAAGTTTATTATGAAATAAAAATATCATGAAATATTTAAGAGTTGATATATATTGTTGATTTTTTTTATATAAAATGAGAAAAGAAAAAAAAAAGAGGTTATTAAGTATTCATAGTTTGATTAATTAGAATAAATTTGGTATCATATAAAAAAATAAGCATATTTTTATAGAAAAGTGAAAAAGCTCCACATCTTAATTCTTAAATTTGTGAACTCGACACATCCATTTAATTCCACTCAAAAGCACACCAATCCTAGTTTCCAACTTTAAAACCTACCAACTACCCCATAGGCATGGTTCTTCTAGTAGCAGATGAACCCATTCAACCGAAGCTAATAAACATGCAAATTATTATATCAAAATTAAAAATTTTACAAAAAAAGAAAATAAAAATATACTTTTTATGGCCTGTAGAGATTTTTTTTTTTATGAACTTTAAGTTAATAATATTGAAATTGTTCCAAATTTTCAATGGCTTCAAACTCCACTCAGCATATCCAATGGAAAAAAGAAAAAAAGAAAAAAGAGGCTTCCAATTTCCAACTCAAAACGTACATTACCAAAATTAAGATATCTATAGTACGTACCATATCAAATTAGGCTTATAGGTGTAATAAATTTAATCCACTATTAATTTAATAAGATAAGAAAGAAATCTATAAACTAACAGGAGGTAATTAAACATTATTAATTAGGTCACATATGGAGAGGTTAGAAAGAGAGACTAGAAGGAAAGACTATTTATCCAGTGATCCCCACCTAAACACTCAAAACCACCAGTCCAAGTCAATATTCGCGTTCTTCTCAACTACATCTATAACTATAAATGGTCTTCCTCAATCCTCAGTCTTTGAGTGTGCCCCTATCACTCTTCTTTCTACCTGCTATATATCACTTTTGTTTCCAATTCTTGGAGGGCTTCAAGGACAAATAAAGAGACAGAGAGGGATCAGGAATTACAGAAAGAAATGAGAAAACCTTGCTGTGATAAAGAAGGCAACAACAAAGGATCTTGGTCCAAGCAAGAAGACCAGAAGCTCATCGATTATATTGCTACTCATGGCGAAGGTTGCTGGCGTTCCATCCCTAAGGCTGCAGGTATATACATATATATATTGGTTTACAAAGGAGGGGATGGGAAGGAGAAATTAATTTGAACTTGGATGTTTGTCCAAATTGAATATTTATATTATTTCAATTTACATTTGTACGTGTGTGTGCGCGCTATATATGCTAACTTGACAGGTGTATTTCAGGATTGCACCGTTGTGGCAAAAGTTGCAGGCTAAGATGGATAAACTATCTTAGGCCAGACATCAAACGAGGCAACTTTGCTCAAGATGAGGAGGACCTCATTATTAAGCTCCATGCTCTCCTTGGCAACAGGTACTTCTTCTTCTTCTTCTCTCTTTATCCATATGTACATACAGACTTAGAGCTTCATGATTTCGACATTAATTCAAACCTTTTTGTTAATTATAAATATAGAACTCATAGACTTAGTTTGTAACAAATACATCTTTTAGTTTAGAAAAAGTCTTGAGTTTGAGGGGTTTTTCTCCCCTTCAAAAACCGATAAAAAAAATAAAAAATACATATATAGAATTAGAGGTTATGAGTTCCATACACAAACCCTTGCGCTACAAATGCTATATTATATATGCCTATACGGTGAAGATTTGCTAATGAATTAATGTTTTGTGGGCTGTTAGGTGGTCACTGATAGCTGGGAGACTGCCGGGGAGGACTGACAATGAGGTGAAGAATTATTGGAACTCTCACCTAAGGAAAAAGCTAATAAAAATGGGAATAGACCCAAACAATCATCGCCTTAACCAAATTCTTCCTCGTCCTCAACCTGTTGATGAAGATACATGTAAATCCAACAAATCTAAGACTGATAATGATAGGGTTTCTGATGCAGCAACTTCTTCTCTCGAGGAGGATGAAACTTCTGCTGGTTCTTCTCACATAAATCTTGATCTCACCATTGCTGTTCCTTCTCCTGCTCATACTGCAAATTTGGAAACCAGGCCCGAAAATTGCAATACTGCTGCAACTAGTGAAGTACTACAAAGCGAAAAATCACCTACGCTACTTCTCTTCTTATGAGCCAGCTAGCTAGGCAAATCTTAATTACTTAATTAAGCCTTCCTAATGCTTTTGGTGGGGGTTAATTAAAATGGCTAACTAAGCAAAAAGAAGAGTCTTTTTACTGATATTAATTATTTTCTTTTGGTAATTTCTGATGCATTTAAAGATAATTAAAGGACTGGCTAATTAGCTCATCATGCCATGGGATTATTGGTTTCTTTTGTACAGAACAACAGAAGTTTAGAATGATAAAAAAAATATATTTCCATGGAAGAAAATAATCATGCATGGAGGAAGAATTACTTGTAGCAAATTAGAACTAATATATTATTCTTTATGAGCACTACTTTTCGTGCACTTGTCTCTCTATTGCTCCATTTCTTTTCTAGCTTTTCCTTCACGTCTACGTTTTCCATCTGTATTTTAAGAAATGGATAGAAATATTATAGCTTTCATTATTTTCTTCAATATAATTGAGTCTCACTTGAACTCAGATATCTTGTAATTAATTTTACAACAACATTAAGCATTCATAATATATTTAATTTAGGAAGTCTAATTGAAATTGAATGGAACTTAGTCTCACTAATTCCTGTCAGTGAAATCATAATTTTGGCAGATTTTAAGAATGAACTAACATTTAATAATTTTAATGGAATTAAATAAAAATTTAGAGTTTACGGGTGAATTAATGCTAATTTTTTTTAATGTGATTGTCAAGTGTTATATATGATGTAAATATTTGCATCATAAAAGAAAATAATTTTATAATGATAATTTCTTTTGGAAAATGATAATATTTTTTAATATTTTGTAAATTTTTTCACAAACATTTAACATGATAATAAGAAAAGAATTAATAATGAGATTTTGAGTGAATAGAAGTTCTAATTTGAGATTTTCTTGCGAGTGATTGAATTTGTTTATTTATTTTTTAATGAAATCGAGTTTTTGAATAGGAATAAAAAATTTATAATCTTAAGTAATAATTATTTGTAGTTTTTATACAATGATTACATTCAACGTTATGATGGATTAAAATGTATTTAAAAATTCTTTATTTATCATCTCCACAGACATCAGAGCATATAAGTGGACTATGTTAAATCCAATCCTCTATAAGTTTTTTTAAATTTTAGTAAAATCTTATAATTTTATTATTTTAGTCTTAAATTTTCACATTAATTTTAATTTTAATAATTAACTAAATTAATGAACTTAATTGATATAGTCAATTATTTTATTTTTTTTATTGTTTTAGTAATTATTCTCAAATAAAAATATTAATTTTCTGAATCATATTTTATTTTAGAAGTTATAATTAGGTTTATTTTGTTATATTGTTTATTAATATTTTATATTTAAACATTTGAATTTTTTTTCATTCATTAGGACTTAAATTTAAAATAAAATGTTGAGAAAAACATTAGTTAAAAATATGATAAAAAGAGAAAAAAAATATTAAAATTAAGATAACAGTATATATTAAACATATTATTCAAGTACTGTATTTTTTTATCAATAAAAAGTTAGTTAGAATTAATGAAAATGTTAAAATTATTGAAAATTTTAATAAAATTAAATAGATTAGCTAAAACTTGTAATATATAAGTGAAAGTAATTGAATAATTTATTAATTAATATGTTTTATTATTTTTAATTAATATAAATATTTACATTGATTATAAGAATAATACGTATATTTATCACAATGACACTACTTTTAGTACAATCATAATTTTTTTACACATTATATATATATATGTGATAAATTAAATTAAATTAATTAATTTTAATTTCACTCGAATCGATTAATTCTTTAATTTAATTTGATTTGATTTTTTTAAAAACACAATTTTAATATTTTAATTTATTCAAATCAATTGATTTAGAATCAAAAATAGATTGCACAACCTAATTTTTGACCTCTCTCATTTTAAAGAGGATTCTCGTTTGACATTTCGGTCTCAGGTGTGGCTTTTTTTCTTGGGATTTGAAGTTCCATGGTGGGGCGTGAATTGTTGATTCAAAAATCCAAGTATGATCCTTTTCAAATTAATTTTCGCAATTTGGTTCCACATTTATATATAATTAAATATGATTTATAAATAATTAAAATAATAAATTTATTAATTTTATATAAATCTAATACTAAATATTAAATTTAAAATTATTACAATATTAATTTTTATATAAAAATAATTTTATAATAATTGGAATGAAATGATAGAAATTAATTTTCGTTATTTTAAAAAAAGTTTGAACTTTTCCTTACAAATTAAAAAAAGAGAGAAAAAAAAAAAGCATAGACTTTTCTAAAAGTAGTACATTTTTGAAATGTGGGGCGTTAATTTATTTGGATTTGATACTTTGTACAATACAGTGCAGTAAGGTAATTGGATATTGTGCAGAAAAAATGAAGTGAAGTAGCTAGCTTTAGCTAGGGTTGAATATCATTAAGATTATAAACATGACAAACAGTTGTGTATGAAAGGAATCTTGTAGGCCTCTCCCTAAGTCCTACATTCAAACGCCTACCCCCATTGTGTTGGGTGTGAATTCTAAGAATTTTGGGTTCATTCATTTACTTTACCTCCAACATTGCCTTCTTTCCGACCTATATCTTACCTCCATTTTCAAATAATAATAATAAACTATATCTTACTTCACGGCCATTAAATTATTGGATTAGTAATTAAGTAGTTAGGGGGGGGGGGGGGTAACCTCATGTGGTTATCACAATGAGTAGGCGTCGACACCATATTTTGGTCGAACCCTGAAATCAATAGACTTTGAAATCAAACCAGCACCAAGTCTCCATGTCGTTCAATTCATTTCCAATCTCTCTTCATAGGGATCAAACCAGCACCAAGTCTCCATGTCGTTCAATTCATAGGGATCAAATCGACACCAAGTCTCCTTGTCAGTCAATCACATTTTCGGTCTCTCTTCAAAGAAATTGAACCAATACCAAGTCTCCATATCATTCAAATCCTTACCGATCTCTCAAACCAATTATTAAGTCTTCTGGCCAATCTTATTTCCGATCTCCCTTTTATAAATATTGCAGATAATTGTTTAATAAAATTAAGGTTTTAATCCGACTTAATGTTGCTTCCAATCTTAAGTGTTCAAATCAGGTTTCCAATTTTAATAATCTTGAGTCTCGTTCGGTATTTGTTCTCAGCCGATCTCATGCTTACAATGTTTTTCCGACCTCTTATACTTAGATTAATAATCACTTTTAAGTTTGATGTTCTAATTGGTTCAGACAGTCAGGCGCTTGTACAATTTAGATACTTTCTGATCACATCCAGTCATTGAACAAAAGAGAGAATTTCATTTCATTTTAAAATAAAATACAAGTCATTCGGCTGGAGGATCACCCCAGCCTGTTCTACATTTCGCTCAATCTCTCTATCTCCCTCAGCTTCTTCCTCGCTCTCCTCTTCGTCTTGGGGAGCCAGGTCCACCATCCTGGAAAAGTCCTCCTTGGGATAACGCTTCTTGAGCTTGGCCAAAAGGTCCCCATGGGCGTTCACATAAGCATCAGCCTCCCTCATCATTGCCTCTTCTTCTTTCGCTCTAAGTTCTTCAATGAGGCGAGCGACATCAGCAGCTCGGAGCGCCCGAGCTTTTTCAAGAACATAAGCCTGCTCGGCCAATTTATCCTCATAGAATTTCATCTGCCCCTCAATTTCAGCTATATATTCCCGGGCGGATGAAAGTTGAGCTCGGGTGGAAGCCGCTTCCTGACCCACCTTCTGGATCTCCTGTCTCAAATGATGAGCCTTTTCCCTGATGATATGCTGGTTCACTAAGCTCTCCACGCTCAAGCTCATCATCTGGGTCAGGAGATCGTCAATGTTGCCATGGGTCAGCCTGTTCCGATCCTCTTGGAGGCAGATGGAAGCTCCCAGAACCTTTGCTAAGCCCGGATTCTCCCGTACAGTCCGGTTCTTCTCCAGGGAGTGAATCAGGACCTGAGCTTTGCGGGAAAGGGTCCTTGGAGTAGGTTGGGAAGGACCCCTTTCCGCACTCGAAGCAACTGGTGGAGGTGGTGGCGGTTCTTCTTGTCGAGGCGGAGACCGAACCACTTCTATTTCAGGGATCGGTGGTTTCAAGGGTCGGGACGAGCCTCCCTGCATCTCTCCTGGATCGTGCCTTGGCGTCTGTGAGGCCTCGGCACGCTTCATTTCTCGCACTTTCCTAGAGACCTCTCTCTTTCGCTTTTGACTCTCTTTGGAAGCCTCGCCGCTCGCCATACCTGCACAAAAAAAAAGTCAGTGAGTTCGCTAAGGCCCAGAGATTAGAGATGTAGAAAATACCAGGGCCGAGGTCAGAGAGCTGAAGCCCGCGCTCTTCACCGGTAACCAGCCGCATCATCCAATAATGCAGTTCTGCCATCACAGCATCTAAGCAGGAGAACTTCTGAGTGGCCGCCTGATCCTTTAGCTCCGTTACCATGGCACCCTCATCCCGACTCAAAGCGATGTGCTTCAGAAGTGGTGGGACCAGATATTGCCAGCTTCGGGGGAAACCTTCAAAATCGTTCGGAATCTTGCTCCTCAACATAAAGAAGCGATTTTTCCAGTTCTTCAGTGAGGAGGGCAGATCGGTAAAGAGCCCACAGTGCGGTTTTGCCTGAAAGAACCAGTACTCATCGTCCTTTCGACGAGTGAGCCTATGTAGCTCAGCGAACACCTTCACTGTAGGGATGAGTCCCTTAGCTCGACAGAGGCCTCTGAAGGCTATCAGGATCCGCCATGAGTTCAGATGTACTTGGGCCACCGAGACATGGTGAAATTTTAAGACGTCTCTGAAGAAGTCGTCAACAGGAAACCGAAGCCTGGCTTTTAATTGTTCTTCGTACACCATAAGCACGTCATTTTCTTCAAAGAAATGATCGGCTTGGAGATCGCCATGACATCTGATAAGCTCGTATGAGTCAGTCTGAAGGTTGTATTCTTGGCTAATCGACTGCAGATCGGTTTCTTGAAGGATTGATGGCAACTCATCCACGGGAAGGTTTTCTCTCCCTGAGGAATGCGTTCACCTTGAGGGTGCCACTTGACCACGAGCTTAAACGGAGGTCGTAGGAGGTTTAGATCGCTCGCTTGGTCCGACCACTTCAACTTCATCTGACGACCACGAGACATAGATGGAAGGGGGGTTCGTCGCTCTCTGACCCTCAGCGCCGCTCATTTTCAAAGAAAAGAGAAAATTTAACTAAAAGAAAGATCAAAACCCTTACCGGAGTGTGATCGGTGTCGGAAGAACTTGAAAAATGAGAGAATTTTGGAATCGCTCGCGAGATGCTGAAAATGACATAAGGGAGCAACTGGCTGACCCATCCCCTATTTATACCCGTCTGAGCATTCAATACTCACAGTGTCCCAAGCGACGCATCGGTTAGCGAAATTCGCCAGCTTTTCTGACACATCGCAAGAACATTCCAGAAACTCCATAAATAAATAAGGGAAGATCGGCTAGTTAAAGATCGGCGAATTAAGGTAGATGTTCAGAATTACAGATCGGCTAAGGGTTATTCAGTTAGGAATCGGATCGGATAAACACATTAGAGATCGGATTACATTAAAGATCAGATTACATCATTTGGGAGATCTCTAGAGATCGGCGGTATATCCTACCTAGTAAAGACCTATGTCAAAGCCTCGTCTCGTGGCTGAATCAAAAGATATGTTTGATCAGGAAACCAGCCATCGACATCGGATAGATGTACAACTCTGATGGGGTGACTCATGAGGATAGGAGAGGTCATCGTTAATGTTATCGCTCGGAACCGAGCTGCTGTCAGGACACCCAATGTGGTGAGGAGCCAAGTGAACTTCGAAGGGCAGTCACCAACGATAAGAGGGAAATTAGCAGTCTTCTTGTCCGAAATCGGTTCGCTGATTTTATCGATCAACCGACTTGAGATGGACACGATCGATGTTCTCGGTCTGGATCGGTAAATTAGTCTAGTTCTCTCACTGTCATCAGAGGTAGCCATCGTGATTTTCTGATCACCGGGGTCATAAATTTTCAGTCGATAAACAAAGTGAACAGTCAGAAAAAGATCAAAAGTAACTGCCATGGCCGGGATTGTTGCCAGAGCGGCTAGAACAGGAAAAGTGAGAAGCGGAAAGAGGAGAAAATGAAATGCGAAAAGGATGTCCCATTGAAGCTATATATATATATAGAGAGAGAGAAGGCCTAAATATTTATTGCTAGCGGAAAACGAAGCGGATGCCTCGGTAACCAAAAGAATAAATGCTTTGACTGAACCAGTCAGGATAGAAGAAAAGATTTTAGAATGGGAGAGATCGGGAGAGGGGCCTGGCATGAGAGATCGGAAAAGGATCATATTAGAAATATCGGAATAGATGGGAGATCGGAAAGCAAAGAGAGAATAAGACAACTTCCACTAACTGTCGTCATAATCAGAGCCGAGGTAGTTAAAGCATTGCAGACAAGATCAAATCTCCACCGCACGCCTCATTTGCAGAATCGTCCACATTACTGACAGGTTGCCAAAATGTGTCATGACAGTCCTGTACATCTCGATCTCCATCGTTGATCTTACTTGTAAGGACAATTTCGGAGCCATTGGATCAAAGAGAAGACGACAAGACCGGTGCTTTTTTTTCCCAGCCCTCGGATCTCCCTTGACAAGAAGATTTTGAGCTGTTGGATTAGAAAAGAGAAAGGACAAATATTCTGAATAAGATTTCAACCGTCCATTTTGATTCTCTTCAATTTTCAGGCATCAGATCGTATCCTTTAAAATCCAAACCTTCCATCTCCCTTAAAGGAAATCCTAACTCTTCATCGGGAGCCCCCGGTCCCTATAAATACCTGCATGAAAACTGTTAAAGAGGGGGGAAGAACACAAAAAGGGTGGTGATTATAGTGGAAAGGCTCTGAAACTTGATTCAGTCTTGCTATTATGCTATTTTTAAGCTTTCAAAATAGGAAAACTTCAGAGACCAGTTTTCTAAAGTATTCCCGTTGAAGGAGTGTTGAATACTGAAACTCTTTATTTTTAGTTTGTTCATTACTCTGCGATCCCATCTCTCAGTTTCAGTTTTGTCTTCACCATCTTTATATCCACTTTTATTTTCCAAGCTCAATCTCATTCAAACCCGGTTACTGTCATTTCGACTTGACTGCATTTTAAATTGGTATTCTTTATTTCAAGGCAAGCTTTAATCCCCAGACTATTAGCGCGCAGCTCTACTATATTTGTGACTCCATAGTTAGGGGTGTGCGAACGGTCGGTTCGGTTCCGAACCGAACCGATAAAACTGAAAATCGAAAATCAAAAATTTTAAAAACCGAACCGAACTGATTAATAAGAGAAAACTGAATTGAATCGAACCGATAAATATCGGTTCGGTTCAGTTTTAAATCGATCAAACCGAAATTTATAAAATTTCATATTTTTAACATTAAATCTAAATAATAAAAACATAAAAACCAAAAAAATTAGAAATCAAAACTCAAAAATCTTAAGGTTCGGTTCGGTTTTCTTTGATTTCGGTTCGGTTCGATTCAATTTGGTTCGATTTTTTTATTTCCTATATATATTAATAATTTTGGTTCGGTTCGATTTTTTTAATTTTTTTATGAAAATAACCGAACCGAACGGATTAATCTGAAATTATCAAAATTATAAACCAAACCGAACCGATTAAATTTTAAAACTGAACCGATTGAACCGAATTAATCGGTTCGGTTCGATTTTTCAGTTTAAACCGAAAACTGCACACCCCTATCCATAGTTAGCTCAATAGATTCAACTTCCCATAGGTGAGCGTCTAGACCGTTGCTTTATCAAGTGCTCGTTTTTTATTATTTTCTTTTTTTCATGCTCGTAATATTCGTTAAGTTTACGTTATGTTAAAGAGCCCCACGAAGGTGGTTATTCTCTTGAGTTTACCTTTTTGTTCATTAGTTCGTGTTATTTATTTTTAGCCTTCATTAACTTCAAATGTAGGTGTTATGGTCATGGGTAACGTATAGGTAGTTTGATAAAATGTTGATAACTGTGTCCTAACATGAGAGTTCCTTTAAAATAACAAAGTTTGGGTAATAAATCGGAGGAAAATTATGAAGTCGAACCACTAGACTAGCTCAGAAGATAACTTGGTATAGTGGGGGATCGAGGTAAGATCGGATCCCAGACTAGTAAATGAAAGAGATCGAATATTGCCTGTCAAAAGGTACCGGTAAGGCGATCACATAGGAGATCGATAAAATTCAGTCTGGTATCCCCTCCCTAGTTATAAGGTATCAATGGGTTAAGAGAAGCCTCGTTCGGGCTTTCAGCGTTTTCGGATGCCAGAACCCTTAGTCTACGGTTCTTATAATATACGATCGTGATTAATATTTAAAGAGATCGGAGGAGAGTTCTTATCCGATTCTCAATAAAAAATTTTAACAAATATTTAAGGAGATCGGAGGAGAGTTCTTATCCGGTTCTCAATAAAAAATTTTAACAAATATTTAAAGAGATCGGAGGAGAGTTCTTATCCGATTCTCAATCAAAATTTTTAACAAATATTTAAAGAGATCGGAGGAGAATTCTTATCCGGTTCTCAATAAAAAATTTTAAGAAATATTTAAAGAGATCGGAGGAGAGTTCTTATCCAGTTCTCAATAAAAAATTTTAACAAATATTTAAAGAGATCGGAGGAGAGTTCTTATCCGATTCTCAATCAAAAATTTTAATAAATATTTAAAGAGATCGGAGGAGATTTCTCAATAAAAAATTTTAATAAATATTTAAAGAGATCGGAGGAGAGTTCTTATCCGATTCTCAGTCAAATTTTAATAAATATGGGGAGATCGGAGGAGAGTTCTTATCCGAAATTCCTTACTCAAACTTTAAACAGATTACCCCTAGAGATCGGGAGAGGTTTTTATCTTGATTCTCTCAAATTCTAACTAAAATAGCACAATACACAAAGTTACCCTATAAACAAAAACCGCTACGTAACACCAAACTCACTAAGGGTCGTCTCATATACTTATGTATCTGGGTAACCCGAACTAGTGGAAAATCAAATATTCCCTTTTGTCTAAGGGACTAACATCATCATTCTACCCCCCCTAACTATCGATTTTAATTTGTAAAGAGCATAATGTTAAATCTGTTTACCCTCGTGGAGGGACGAGGCAGGGTGCCTAACACCTTCCCCGCCCGTATATAGACCCCGAACCTAGAATCTCTGTTTTCGAAGTGGTTTCTTTTAATATATTTTCGCGAATGGTTTTCTTTAATTTCCCTCAAAATTAAAGTGGCGACTCCTCACTCTTTCCCACTTCGGTGAGTGTTCGTCCAGGCGACCGCAAAATACCTTGCGACAGTAGGATATTGGTAAAAATTACTTATTTAAATTTAAATTTAAAGTTATTAATATTTTTAAAATTAAATTTATTTTAAATTAAATTTAAATTTATTCTTTTAAATTTGATTATATTACTTGAAAATGTCATAATTTATTTAATTTTATATATCTTAATTAATAATTTACATAAAAATTATTTTTATTAACAATTTATATTTTAAAATTTTGATATTTCATAAAATATTTAAATTTTATTTTATTTAAAATATAAATATTATAAATAATATTATAAAAATATATGTTTTATATTTAATTAATTATTTATATAAATGAGTTTGAATAACTGATATGTAAAACCTGAACCCATCATGGGCATCATTTCTTAAAATCAAACTTTTCTCAAATCTAATTATATATTATCCAAATTCGTCATATTAGAGTTTAGTTGAACACCCATAAATACTTTAGCCGTTGCCATTCTTAGCCTCCAGTACCCTCCTCCCCTTTTCAAAAGTTCATTAATATGTAAAATATTATAATATTGTATAATTATTTCTAATAATATATTATAATATTATAGACTTATTTTTAAAGTGTTTTTATTAATTGGCCTCTTCAAAATAAATAAAAAATTACTATGGTAACTTAATTGTCTCGACCCAACCTATGGGTCGGACCAGCACTAGGACTTGGGCCGGCCTAAAACCCCCGAGACCCGTAGTAAGCCTAACTATTCCTTAACCCAATTCTAAGACTCATTTTAAGCCCAATTTCAAGAATTCAATCGGACAGAGTCTGGTTATAATATGGACCATACAACGGGAAATTTTTTTGACTCGCCTGACCTGTAAACACAATATATAACAATGTGGGGAGCTCAGCTCACCCTCTACATGCTCATCATGTCATAAATCAAATGGGAGCTCAGCTCCCTTATCCAATCCAATCACACTCACACATACATGCATTTGATATTCTTACAAACTCAACATAATATTATATTATAGTCCCAAATTGATTAAAGTACTCCTAACACACGCGGAGTCTAAAATTTTGGCTAAATTGTATAAAATACATTAGATATTACTAATTGACCTGAAAAGAAGAGGAGCAAGTTAGTCACAACAAGTAATCATCCTATAACCTAAAAAAATAAGGTGAACAAGAGTGAGCGTTTGACTCAGAGAGTAAAATATCAATTTTAACTACAATTTCTATAGCTACCTAGAGCTAATGCATCATAAGAAGTAGAATGCAACACCATTTAAATTTTCATACACATCACATCATAACAACAAAAAGGCAATTTGGAGTACTCACACACCTAATAATGTTTATATAGTACATATATGGGAGCCGATCCCCTATATAGCTCTCTTAATCCAACCTCTACCAATAAGTGTCTCTCAAGCTAAACTTTCGCTTGATAAACCAAATGCGGGGGCCAGCAAAATCATCTCGAGCCGTGTCTACCCCGACTTATCCATAAAGGACCGGGTCCCAGCGAGTGTCTCTTAAGCCACATCTATCCGTCCTATCCATATCCAATACCATACACCGCACGCACACTAACGCACGCACACAGCTCCAAATTACCATAAACAACATCCATGGTACTTCATCAATTGAGAATGCAATATAAAATATGCCTAGTATTTAACTACATGGATATATATTTATAAGTGATGCGTGGGCATAACTGAACATATAATAATATTGAAATTATAATTAAAATTAATATTTTACTCACATATTTGAATCGAGGTCACTGCGGTGACTGGCCAGAGTAGGAAGGCTGTCCCGGCCCACCTGACAATGTCATTGTAATTATTTAATATATTTGACTCAATATAAGTTTAGAAAAGACCAAAGACAGTTTAAGTCATGTCGAAAATCCAACATAGTCTCCTTTATACCTAGGACCAACCCAACTTACAAAAATGGCTCAAAATGCACTTTTATATTTACAAGTCACACATCCATAACTCAATCACATCACATGGCCCCTCCTGGGCCCATCTAAATAGTCAACAATCATAATTTGAAAAATTATAATTTAGTCCCTACAATTAGCCCTTTTTCAAAAACTGCCCAAATGAGCTCTAAAAATTATAAAACTTTGCCCCGCGGTTCTTAGCAATATTATTAACCTAATGCAAAAGAAATTATAATTTTCTAGCCTACCACGAATATTTTATAGATTTTTTAATCGAAATCAGGCACTAAATAATTAAGAAAAAATAGAGTTCGGGTTTACCTATGCCAATTCCGACATTGGAGATGCCCCCAGAACATCTGAAAATGATGAGATAGCCTATAATTTCTACCCAATTCTAAAACCTTTTCGATAGCCTGCCTGCCTGGTTTGAAATTATAGACCCAAGCAACTATTGAATTTCCGCTAATTGAAGATACCTACGCGAAGCCCACAACATGGGAGTTAGTATATAATTTTTACGAAAATTTCTAAACTCATTTAATGCTCGAAAATCTAGCCCAAAAGTCAAAATGAGCTAAAACTTCTAAGCAAAAATTAGACAACGGCTCAATAGATTTTTGTGTTCTTGGTGTATATGAAAAGCTCTCGAGATGTAGATGTGTTTTAGGATAAGACCCGGTCTGATTGGTGGCCGAATCGGTCGGAATCGGTCAAGAAAATGGAAAGTCGTGCACGCACAAAAGAGGATTTTGGAGCGATTGTTCGATAGTCTGGAGGCCTGCCGGCGGCCGGGGAAGGGCGGGGGAGGTCATCGGCGCTGTAGGGAGAGGAGGGGAGGGGGTGACCAATGCGGAGGGAGAGTGAGGAGAGAGAAACGAGAGGAAGAAAAATGGCTTCGAGAGGAGAAAGGGAGAGGCAAAAATGGAGAAGAAAGAACCGGTTTGATTCGATCGGTCTTATTCGATTCGGTTCGATTCTCTTGGTTCGATTCAGGATACCCGAAATTAAATTTTTTACTTTACTTTGGGAACTAAAACGGGGCCCAAAAATTCTGAAAAAATTCTAGAAAACTCAGAAAAATTCGTAGGATTTAAATATATTTTTAGTTTTGCCACGTAGTCTTTAAATTAATTTTTAAAATCATCAAAATTTCACTTTTTCAGAAAATCGAACCCGATTTTTAAAATTCAAAAAATTTCAAATAATTATTCAAAATTTAAATAAAATAAAAAATTAATATTTACCCATAAAAATTAATTTTTAAGTTAATTTATTAATTTATCAATAATTTTATAAATAAAATTATATTATTTTTTAATTTATTAAAAAAAAGATAAATAAAATATATCCCATTACTTTTCTTATTATTAAATTCTTACTTTTTTTTGTTTTTTTATCAGTAATTAATAGTTAAATAATTTTATTTATAAAATAATTAATAAGTTAATAAATTAATTTAAAATTTTTTAATTTTTAATTTTTAATTATAATAATTTTTATAAAATTAAATTAAAATTTAATAATTTTTATAAAAGAATAAAAATTTAAGTCATCCTTGTTAAAAATTCATAAAATTGAGTGTTTGAGAATGATAATTACCCAGAAAGCTCCGAAAGCTGATGGAACTTATAGATTTGGGTCACATTCACACGGATTACGGTGTTTGGTGGGCATCTGTGAGTTCCTCTCATGTTTAGCTATCACTTGGCTATATCCCACATACGTACAGGCTATGCTATTCCACTCGTGACGCCTTTCAATTTTTGTCATTTACACAGCTTCGGTTAAGGTCAGGACTTTCGGAAAAGGACAAAAAAGAATCAGGACTCGGAATTTAAAATGGCTCACCCAAAATTTTCAGTATTAATAATTTAATCTTTATATTTTTTAAATAAAATTTATAAAATTTTATAAATTTAAAATTTTAAAATAAACTTAAATAATATATAATAAGATTTAAAATGAGTAATTTGTACATATTATTTTATATTAATTCTTTAAATTTAATTTATTATTAAAAAATTTATAAATTTTAATTTTAATATAACAAATGCCTTTTTATCTATTTTACTTGTTATAGTAGGGTTAGGGTTTAGTGAAATTTAAAATTTTCTAAATACCCTCCTCTTTTTCTTTTATTTTTTAATATTTATAATTAATGTCTTATAAATATTAAAAATATAGTTTTTTATTTATGTAAATATTTTTATTTTATCTTATTTGTTAATTAAAAATTTAATAATAATATTTAAGATTTGAATATTTTTACTTAAAATATAAACATACTATTAGAAATTTAAGATATATATATATATATATAAAATATATATAAACATACTATTAGAAATTTAAGATATATATATATATATATATATATATATATATATATATATATATATATATATATATATATATATATAATATTGAAAGTTTGATTTTAACAATTAAAATTTAATTAATTAAATTGTTTATATTACTAATTATTTAATTAAATTTATATTATTTGTTTAATTTAATCATAATGCACTGAAAAAAATAAAATGTGGTCAGTTGTATTTACAGGACGTGATTCGGCCTACTAGATTCTCTCTCTTTAGTTAGTGGTCGGCATTAATTTTTCTCAATTTATAATAATAATAATAATAATAATAATAATAATAATAATAATAATAATTCAAGTTATTATAATTAATTATAAACATTAAAAGATAAAGACAATGAGGGTTAGGAGGAAGACATTTAGCTAATTTTAATTTTTAATAATATAGAGTGACTCTTATGATGCTAATATTAAAACTTAAGAATTTTTTTGATATCAAATTAAAGTTAAAAGATTGTTATAAAACTCCTCTTACTTATTAAAATGTGTCTCAATTTAAAAACTAATGTATGATTGGGTTTGATAATATTTTATTATTAAATATTTGTTACTTAAAATGAATTTTAAATAATTAATTATAATATATTGTATAAAAATATTTATAAAAATTTAAATATTATATTTTAAATTAAGATAATTTAAATATTTTACAAGATTATAAAATTTTTAAAATATAAATTATTAATAAAATATATATTAAATAAGTTATTAATTAAAAATATAAAATTAAATGAATTCTAATAATATCAAAATAATAATAATAATCAGAGTTGTAACGAATACATGTGAATGCTCCAAATTGATAAAGCTCAAAGAAGGTCTTAAAGTCATTCCCAATCACTCCATAATCATTCCCTATCATTGATTTGGTCTAGAAATCCTCCATTTTGTGTATCAAGAGAGGTAACTGTACAAGCTTTTGAAAGGATTGAGAACGACGAGAGGCTAGTTTTCGATGGAGAACGTTGTAGTTGCATTTTTTTTTAAATTCTTCCACGAAGCTGAGGTCAATGCCCTGTAAAATGGGTTTTGGATATATAGGTGATTCGATGGTGATGATGGTGGAGTTGCAGTTGGATTAGATCTGTGCGCATGGTATTTTGAAAGTTAGAATTTGGAAGTAGTTTGAGGAGGGAAGGGAATTTTTTTTTTTTTTTTGGCAATGGCAATTAGCATTGAGATGGCAATTAACACACACAAGAACAGACTTTTAAGTTTGAAAAATGAAGGGACTAACTTGTTAATAATGATAAATTTTAAGACAAAACTGTAATTTACCCATTTAAAATCTCTTTTTTTTTAAAAAAAATTTATATTATTCATTGAATAAAATTATTATAATATAATTTTTATTTGAGTGATGATTCATGCACTCACCAAAAGATTTTTAGCAGTTTGAATTATAATTTTTATTATTGAAATTGCTTATAAAATCATCCTTTAATTATCAAAATTTTTAAAACACTTTTCAAAAGATTTTTGACAATCCACAATTATTTTTTATTAAAATTTATCATAATAATTTCAATATATTGTACTTTTGTAAATATAATTATTTTTATTACAAAATTAAATTATAAAATAAAGAAAACTTTGTAAATGAAGAAAAAAATTACAAACTATAAATATAAAGATACCAAATAATTTTTTTTAAAGTTAAAATACTGTTTTTAATACTGAAAATTAAAAGCACAAATTAATTATTTTTATTTAGAATATTTTTATAAAAAGTTTTGGATTTAATTTAGAAAAAAACTACATAGTAGTTATCACTTATACTATTAATTATTATTATTATTGAATTTTTAAGAAAAAAAAATTAAAATGCTTTAAAATTTTAGTTTCATGAAAATGAGTAAAATATAATTATGAAAATTAATAAAAAGGGTATTGATAGTGAAAGTGTGAAAATACTTTATAAATTGAATATTTAAAAACAATTATGAAGTGCTAAAAGCATTTTAAAAAATTCTGTAAAAAATTAAATTCTTTAATTAAGGAAGGGCATCATAATCAATTTAAAATAATAAGGGCGGCGATAATCTTTTATGGAGTGCCATTATCACTGTCTTTTTCATTTTATTAATTACGCTCCTAATATAGAATCTATTCACAAATATTTCCAAAAACTTTTCTAATTTTGAAATGAATAATTTATATTTAATAAAAAAAATTTATGATTTCGTTTGAAATAAATCTTTTATAATAAAAAAATTTAATTAAATTCACATAAAATGATTTTTATTTTTTTAAGTATTTATTTAAAAATTATTTTTTTGTTTAAAAAAATTAAATTCTTTTACTACAATTATAAAAATTAAATTAAAAATTTTAATTATTTTAAATTATTATAAAATTTTAAATTTTAAATAAAAAATATATAATATATAAAAATTAATTTATTTTAAAATATATAATAAAATTCACTTATTAAATATATCACCCACCCTCTTCATATTTATATTTTATATTAAAATTGACCTTAAATAAAATTTTCCAACGACTGAGATTGTAGGATATTGTACCGGCAAAAGTTCTCTGGAACTTCAAATGGCAAAAGCAAACCTTTGACCAAAGAAAGCAATAATAATAATAATTTAATGCACCTGTTACCGCCCCAACAAAATCTTTTAAATGACCAATTAGCAAGTCTATCTCTGATTCTCTATGCTTGCAAGAAGATATCATGTGATCCTTACCAATAACATGGCAAGACTAAGCAAAACCGAATCTTGATAATTCATATTAAACCAGATTCAACCAAATAATTCAACTTCTTATGGCATGCCTAATATACCAAACATTGGTTAGGTGCAATCAAAACCCAAAGCTGCCACCCACGATCAATGTCAACTTTCTACCAAATATCTTTTTTTCCCATCCGCATTCCATTAAAATTCTTGATTTAATTACCTCTAATGGGTGAGATGGAATGATAAGGATTTCTTCTCTTTTAATCAGTAGTTTCGGATTCAAATTCTGAGTATAGAGCACATTTAAAATTTGGAAGAGAACGCTTTGCCTCACCTTTGTGGGCCTACCTAGCATGAATCCGAATTAGTCGAGCTAGTGAATTTTGGATACCAAATGATTTTTACCAAAAAAAAAAATTCTTGATTTAATTAATTAATAGTCACACTAACATTAACTAAAATTGATGTTTCATACAAATTGTTTTGAGTAGATGAAACTTGTCAATTTATTTTGTTGGCAAAACATATATTTATGTCTTTGAACTTTACTTCATATTTACATTAAACTCCTATGCTTTGTATTCTATATTTTAAACCTTTAAATTTTTAAATCTATTGATACTATACCTTTTTTTAATTGTTTATTTATGTGTGTGGTTCATTTGCAATGTGCAGAGAGGTGAAGAGAAAAAGTAGTCTGATTATGAGAGATACTATGTAGGAGAGAGAAAATTAAAAATTCTAAAACTTTAACCATCTAAAAAAAAATACTAACCCAAATAGGTAATAATCAGAACAACCACTCGACATCTTTGTATGACTGACACCTACTGCCCTGACTATAAGCATCATACGGAGGTCATCTTTAACCACTTTGCCATTGACACTGTCGTTGCAGCTTTTGTTTGTATTTTCCGTTTAGTTATTGAGAAAGAGAGGACTTTCAACTTACAACTAAGAAATTGATAATTTCTTCTTGGTTTATTTTGCACCTCTGTTTACCCCTATTTTCATGGTATTAAAAGCAGACGTCTAAATTTGTTTTAGAAGATTGTAGATGAGCTAGTGTTAGATGTATACACTAGTCATTTTAAAGTTGTATATAAATAGTAGCTCGCTAAAGTTTTCTTTCATGTGAAATGAAGTTATAATTCTTAGTTTATTTTGCACTTCTATTTACCCCTTTTTCAAACTTTAAAATGTTGATCTTTTTTTCTTTCGATTTTTTAGGCTTTTGTCTATCAACTTATGTATTTTGTGCATTTTTCTTATTTCATTTTAAATGATGTTAGAATTAACAGGCATTAATAGAGAACTCCATAGAAAAATGTTGGGAGCAAAATGCAAGACATGCGTATGAGTTGTTTGAGAAAGATGACAATAGACTTATTATGATAGAGGAACTTGCCTCGGTATGTTCTCTCTGTGTGTGTGTATGTGTGTGTGTGTGTGTGTAGGGCGAGCAGAATTCGGTTTAAACCGAACCGAACCGAGTCAATTCGGTTTAATCGATTCGATTTTAAAATTAAATCTATTCGGTTTGGTTTTACATTATAAAAATTTCGGTTATTTCGGTTCGGTTCGGTTTTGAAGAAAAAAATCGGTTAAACCGAACCGAATCGAATAGTAATTTATATAGTCAAATCAAACTAAATTGAACCGAATCGATTTTTGAATTGATTTATTTTTATGAAAAATTTATGAATTATATTTAATTATATATATATATTAATTATTTAATTTCATTGATTAATGGTTATTAGGTTCAAACCAAAGTTAAAATTAGATCAAATAACTTGAAAATCAAGTCTAAATTAAAAAATCAATAAAAAATCAAACCGATCGATTTAAACCGAACCGAACTGAAATATAACGGTTCGGTTCGATTCGATTTTTCACTCATTTCGGTTCAGTTTGGTTTCTAAAATTTATGATTCGATTTTTATAATTTAATTCGGTTCGATTCAGTTCGGTTTGAACCGAATGCTCACTCCTATGTGTGTGTTTGTATCTCTAATGTGTGCATGCTAATGTACATGAACACTTATATGCAGACATTCTCTTTTGCATTACTGTGTACTTAAAATTTCTACATGTATGGGCAAATGATTAAGTGTCAGAAAGTCCTGTACTGTAGAGCTGAAGTATTGGTATAAAATACCACGGAAGAATGAGAAATGGCTTAGGATTGAAACTAAGAAGTTGAGATTGAAGCTTAGACTTAGGAATAACTTTGATGGCTACAACCTAGCCTTTCATGTTGCCTTTCTTGGCCTTGGCTAAGCAAGTATACCCAAAATGACCATGCCCTACCTCCTCGCCAAGCTCATAATGGATCACAAACGAGTTGGAGAACCCAAAATTCTTGTCTAGAGTGATGTCACTCTCACTACCCTCAGGGATAGGGGTTTCATTAGGCTTAATAAAGCCATGCCTTCATGCAAGCAATGCACGAATGTGCTTTGCAGGCAAAGGAGGTGGAAAGACTTAATTTATTATTATTTTTTTCTTTTTGACTTCTTTTGAGACCTGTCTATTTGTTTAAGAAAAATGAGTTTGCTATCTATTGGGATTGATATCCATTTATTTTTAGTTAAAAAAGAGTATAATGTCAACAAATTTGAAAGTTTAAGGACTTAAAATATCAAATGCAAAATATGGGAGCTTACTATAAATATAAAGCAAAGTTCAGGAGTTTAAATATACGTTTTGCCTATTTTATTTAATGGCATTATGTCAAGATCAGAGTATCTTAACCATGATAGTTTGAGATCTCTTAAGAGTTCAATATGTGATAAGTGAATCAAGAGATTTATTTGTTTCAAATTTATAATTAAAAATATTTTCATGTCAATTTATACATTGTTGTCCCACATTGATTTAAAATAAAAATTTTATGCTAAATATAAGATTTGGATAAACCTTTTCTCCCTTGAGCTAATTCTTGAAGTGAAATTAGATTTGATTCATTTTATCTACATGATATCAGAGTCTATCTTGCTCTCTAAATTTCATATATGGGCGTGAGAGACGTGTTGTGTAATATTTGTTTGGGATAATAATTTTGTGTTGAATATAAAATTTGGGCAAATCTCCTTATGAGTTAATTTTTAAAGTGAAATTAGACCCAATCTATTTTCTTTATATATACCTCCAGTCAAATATTTATTTAAATTCATATTTATTTTTACTGATTAAATTAACACTATTCAGTGATTTAAAATATTCATTAAAAATGAAAGCCACGCCCATTTAACTATTAAAAAAGAATACTGCTAATTGCAAGTATGACGTAAACTATATATATATATAAATTTTTACTGTATTTTAAAGAGTGTTTGATTTAACTTATGAAAATTAATTCATATAAATTTATAAACACTTAGAATGTAATTAAATTTTTAATTAAAATATTTATAAGTAATTAATAAGTAGCCGACACATTTGATAGAAAATAATTTATAAATATATTTATTATTAAAATCATTAAAAATGATATTAAATTAAATAAGTGATAAATTTTAAAAACTAAATAAAAATAACAAACTAATTTATAAACACTAATGAAAAGTTAATCTTAATTTATTTTCAAAAAAATATTATAAAAAAAAAAACAGGTAAGACAAACACTCTTAAATTCATGAGGGATCATATGCAGAGGCAAGTTTTTCTCTGATGGGATATGCATTGCGTATGATGTAAAGTGGAGCTAAGCTTCTTAGATTAGCATGATATTAATTTTGTACAAAGCTACTTAATGGCCATTTCTCTCAACCCTTATCCTTTCTTGGGAGTGGTCCCCATACACACCTCCCTTAGCCCCACTCCATTATTATTTCTCTTTGTTCATGAAAAGATAGGAGAAGGATCTTTCTAGCTTTGCTTAATGGAATTATATAAGTTGATAATAACGTTTCCTCGATCATCGTTTAACCCAATTATATTTTTCCATCATCAAACAATCGATTAATTACAACAAATTTCTTATTTTTTTATCACTTTTTCAAATATATTTTAATTATTACTATTTTAAACTTAACAATTTTAAAATATATTGAACTTTGTCATGGTAGAATTAGGATTTTAGATTTCACACTTATAGCTTTCAGCCCTTCACACATTGATTATGACTTTCTTATAAATCAAAAATTAAAAAGAGAGAGAATTTCCTCATATTCACACACCATACCAAACTTAATTATCCTGTAGTAATTTGTTTGAATTAGTACCTTGAGGGATGAGCCGTGCGTGCGTTCCTATCTCCCAAAAAAAGAAAAAAGCATCTCCGTCCCCACTGTCTACTGCTACTACTACTAGACAATAGACAAGAAATCTCATATCACTCACGTATATAAATGTCCCAATGCGTTAATACTTTTTCTCACCCTACCGCTAGCCGTTCTTGAACGAAACAGAGAAAGATAGAGATGGGAAACAGTATAGGCAGAGGAAGGAAGGCAAAGGTGATGAAGATTGACGGAGAAACGTTCAAGTTGAAGACTCCGGTGACGGCTTGGGAAGTCGTCAAGGACTATCCAGGGCACGTTCTGCTGGATTCGGAAGCCGTTAAGCATTTCGGGATCCGTGCTAAACCATTAGAGCCTGAACAGGAATTGAAGCCGAAGAAAATATATTTCCTGGTAGAATTGCCCAAGTTTCCTGAAGAGAATAAAGAGCCCAGCAGGACCACCAGGAGGGTTCGCTCAGGAATTCAGATGAGTGCTAAGGATAGGCTTGAATGCCTGATGCTTTCTCGGAGATCAGTTTCCGACCTCTCTATTGCTAGACCATTATCTACCCAAGTTCCTGATGGGCCTGGGCCAGTTCGCGTCAAAATGAGGCTTCCTAAGGCCCAAGTTGAAAAACTGGTGGAAGAGAGCAAAAATGAAGTTGAGGCGGCTGAAAAGATTGTTGATCTTTTCATGGATAATTCCGGTGAAGTTAACGGTGCCGACGTGAATCGGGGGCAAGTTCAATGGAGGCCGGAGCTTGGTAGCATAGGAGAGAATATTAAACCACGTGAGGTATGGATAGTTTCTTTGAATTTAATCAATTTAATTCCGCATCACTTGCTTGCTCATATTATATTTATTTATATATATGCATGGCCCTCAATTATGGGAAAATCAAGAAATTGGTAATGAACAAATAATAAGAAGGTTATGAGCATGAATTATTTTTTTTCTTAAGTCTTACTCAAATTTAGATTATTTTACAACTTCTTGCCATTGAAAGTAAATCAATTATTGTTAGGTCTTCCTTTATGATTTCTAGTTAGTATTCCTTCGTTTCATTTGAATAGGTTTTTAAAGTTTTTGAATAAGAATTAAAGAAATGACTAAATAGCATTATTTTTATAAAAAAAAATTAATAATTAATTAAAATATTTTTATAGTATCATTAAAAGAAATTAAAAAGAGATAAATGTATTGGTAATAATATAAGATAAGGGTAAAGTTGAAAAAAATAATTAATACTTTTTTGATTTTCTAAAATAGTAAATATAGTGAGATAAATTTTTTTCTAAATCATCTATTATAATGAGATAGAGGAAGTAATAAATTACTTTTTTTTTAAATACTTATTATTTTTATATTTAAGTGTCATAAACTTTGAATCATAATTATTCATAATATAGGATGTTTTTCTTCTTTATTTAAAAAAAAAAAATTATTTAAAAAAAATAAATATTTAAATTTAAATCTAATAAGTGATATATATTTAACTATTTAAAAATATACATTTAAATATTTAGGTATTGCTATTAACAAATGGCAAACATTCTGGCTGAGCAGTGGGTTTTGAAGATGACAAAACTTCCTAATTCATGCTTAACAGAACAGTTAAACCCATTTGACTTTTGAGAGCAATGATGCTGATGAAGTCAAATAAAGGGGGCTAATTTATGGTATAATAATAAATGCCTTTGGAAATATACCAATTTTCCTCTACTTGATAATGTCCTTTGAATTTGATTCTAGAAAGTGAGGTGAGTATTTAACTGAATAAATAAAATTGGATTGTCTTAATTTAATAATTTAATTTAATTTTTAAAATAATTTAATTTAATTTAATTTTATATTTTAAAAATTTTAATTATTTTGATTTAATTTAATTTTAAAGAGAAAAAAATTAATTGAATTGAATCGAATTGAATTATTTTATAAAAAATTTATAAATTATATATAATTATATATATATAAATTATTTAATTTTATTAATTAATAGTTATTAGATTCAAAATAAGTTTAAAATCAGATCAAATAACTTAAAAATCAAATTTAAATTAAAAAATTCATTCAAACTCAAAAATCGATCGGTTCAAACCGATTATAGTGAAATAGAGCGGTTCGGTTCAGTTTAAATTTTCATTCATTTCGATTCGATTCGATTTCTAAAATATAGTAATTCGGTTAATTCAATTTTAATGATTTGATTCGGTTTGTTTCGGTTTAAATCAAATATTCAGCCCTACCAGAAAGTTACCCTACAAACAAAAAAATTTTTGCTCATACTTTAGGGTAAATGCCCTAATTAAGAATTGCTAATACAAGTATGTACAAGCATTATTGTTAACCTGCTCTGTTTTGTTTATAAAAATTTGCAGAAAAGAGTGAGTTTTGTACCAGACGAAGGAGAAATCCAGCTTGCTGTAGCCTCCCATTAGCACTGAACAACGAGAGAAAGGCAGAATTAAGCAATTTTCAAGGCTATTTGTTTGATCATCGCTTGTACGTAGCCACAAATAACTAGTAGACATGAAAATCTTGAGAAATCTATTTTTACTGGCTATTCGCGAAGCTTATCTACTGATCAAGTGTCTCCATCGTCGTGGACGCGGGGTGGTAATCGGAAAAGTAAACGGTGGTATTCTTCCTCTGAAGGCCTTTTCGATATTGGCTCTCAAACTACAAGCTATATTGGAGTACTTGGTCATCTTGCTGCTTATTTGTCGTGGGCAATGGCTCTGTATCTATTTATCTTGGCTTTGTATAAAAATTTTCATTTGGCAACTTTATTAAGAAATTACAGAACGTAAAAATTATAGTTTAATTAGTAAAAAAAAAATTATTTTTAGTTAAATTAGTCCATTGCTTTGAAAAAGGTCTGAAAATAAAAAAAAAATATATATATATTTTTTAATTTATCATAAAAATAAAAATTTTGAGTTAATTATTGATTCAAATTTAAATTTTAGAGCTTGTTTAAGTACATGATTTTACCATTCATTCTATAATTATGTTTCTGGCAGAGGTTAGAGCTTCGGTGTTGTCCATGGACTGACCCAACAACTCAAGGTCCAATCACAAAGGGCTCGTTTCATATTTCAAGGATTAAAAGAAGCCTTTTTTTTAATAATATTTTAAATATTATTAAAAAATAATTTAAAAAATACTTTATTATAAATTTAATTTAAATTAATTTTTCATATTATCTAATTAATATATTTAAAAAATATTATTTTTAAAAAATTATTAGGTATATCTACGATTTATACCTTATCTCACAAAATACATTTTCACTCATCTTTTAAAATTAAAAAACAAATATGACTACTATAATAAATTAATACTAAAATTATTTTAAAAAATTATTTTTTTATATGGAAACGTAATTTATATAAATTAACATATTTAATAAAATTATTATAATTTTACTAAAAAATATATATATTTTTGAATTACATGTATATATTTACCTTTGAATAAAAAAATTTTTAAATAAAAAAGAGTGAGTGATATGCATGAGTAGTGTGTCCCAACTCCGATAACTCTCTTAGTGGAGCTAAGCCTTTAAGTTTTCATATCGACAGTAAATATATGTGTATGCGTGATTTATATGAATTAGTATATTTTAATAAAATTGTTATGAAAAAAAAAAAAAAAAGTTTTAAGAAAAAAAATTAAACTTTTACTTGAAAATACTGAAATTTTCTAAAAAATTGTGAAATTTCAACACAATCAAAATCTAATAAACTAAAATGAAAACTTTTCCCGCAGGAAAATCCAATTCCAGCCATTGTCACCGATGCAGAGAGAGACAGGGAAAGAAAAACCAATCTTAACTACCAGTGATACAAGGAGACTTTGTTTTGTTAGGAAACATGAAAAATCTTGAGATATGAAGTCATCAATCTGACTAAATATATATTTTTTCCCTGGATATGATATAATTTCCATTAAGCTAATAAAAAAATCGAAAGAATTAAAATGCATATAAATTTTCAATTGGGTTCTCTGTTAATTGAAGCGTGAACCCTAGCAAAATAACTACAATTCGTAGATATCTAAATGAAATTTCAGAAAAAAAAAAAAGATGGCATTTTTCTACTAGAAATCTCAGTTACATTAATTCTCCATACAACAAGCTGACACCAAACTTAAGGAAGGGAAGAAAAAAAAAAGAAGCAAGCTCATCATCAATTTTTGAAAGGAACGATTTTACCACTTAGATCTAAATGATGTGATTCAGGCACAAGATTTCCTTGAGCATCATACTCAATCTTCCCAGAGAAATTGAGCGGACGACACCGTTCACCCATGATGATCGTCTTCCTCCAAACTGCTTCTTCACTTTCATAATCATCATCATCATCTTCTTGCATCTTCCTCCATGAAATCATCTTCACCATCAAATGAGCCTTACTGCTGATACCACTATTAAGCTTAGACAGAAGTTTTTTCTCACTGGATTCCGGATCCTTTGCTCTATCTGATTTCTTGCTATTGTGCGAAGAACACAGAAACATGACAACAGAAAACAAACTGAACACTGCTATGATGAGGACAAGAGAAGAGCAGAGAGGGGTTGCTGAAAATGGAAGGTTTTGCTTAGGAAGAAGGATAAAGATATTCCTTGCCATGAGTTAAAAGAAGAGAAAACAGAAGGGAACTCAGGGTTAATTAAGCTTTGTTTGGATAGAGGTGATTGGCACGCACAATATACCACGCAGGACGTTTACGACACGTTCAGATTTGACTTGACCGCTGACTCCTTTTTGGGTCTTCGCTAAAGGTTCATGGTCACTAGTCAGTCCTATAACAACATTAGTAGTTTTGATCAATGGTCCGTGGTTAGGGCCTCACCTTTGCCTGGTTTGGATTTAAAGGGATAACAACTGAATACAACTGTTAGAAGATTTATAAATAAATAAATAAATAAATTTTATTTAAATATTTATACTTAATAAAAATTATTTATTTTATAATTATATTACATTTATATAAAAAATCATTTTCAAGTATACAATTATATGGATATTTTTTATATGTAATTTTATATTTATTAAATTTATTTTAAAGGTAAAGATATAATGAAATTAATTCATGCATAAAAAATATTATTTTACACAAAATATTTATATAAAATTTTAAATTTTTATTAAAAATTTTATAATTAATTATAATAATTAATTGCAAATAACTAATAACTAGCTGTATGTTGACCACTAACTGCCAACAAGGCAACAGCTAAACCATAAGGGAGGTAGAATTCAAATCCTAATTAATGAAAAAGAAAAAAAATAATTTTTATTATTTTTATTATTATTACAATAAAATCATTATTTTAATTTATTAAATATTAATTAAAAATTAAAAATTATATTTTTATGATTTAGAGAGAATTTTGACACAATTAAATCAAAATTAATTAGTTAATAATAATAATAATAATAATATATACATTATTGAATTAGACATAATTAGTAAACTTTAGTACGGAAATATTAATATAATTATACAATTAGTAATGCGATGAGTAAGAAAAATTAAAAAAAAATACTTATACAATTAAATAAAGGGATAACTGCTAAAATATTTCACACTTTTTAAATTTTTTAAAATTTAATTTATCTATAAAAATGATCAATTAAACTCTAAATTTTTTAACTCTTGTAAATTTTATTTCACTATTAAAAAAATTATTATCTCACTAATAGAAATATCACGTAAGACACCATATAAAAAGTATTACACGTTATTAAAGTTATATTTTAATATGACAGTTACATATCGTTTTTATTAATGAGATAATAATTTTTTTAATGGTGTGATATAATTAATAAAAATTAAAAAATTTATAATTTAATTAATAATTTTTATAATATAAAGTAAAATTATAAAAATTATAAGAAAAAGGATTTTTTTACCGTTATTCATTGAATAAATAAATAATCAAAGATTGGGTATAGCCTTGAATAAGTAGCTGAGGCAGGGATTTGTGGACCATATTCACAAGTATTTCGTCAACTTATAACAATCGCGGCAATTGGTCATTTTTTTTTGGTCCTTCCGTTCCTTTTCTAGAAGAAAGCAGTTTTTTTTTTTAATAAAATGATAAATTAGAATAATTATAAAAATTTAATAAATTACAGAATTATAAGCATTCTCTACATAAGATATCAGCTCACGCATATTGTGTCGTCCCCTGAGAATAGCGAGGTGTGCAGGTGGTGTTTTCCGTTCTGGAGGGCTTAGCACATAACATCTTCTTCTTCTATTCTCGGAAACCCCATAGGCCTATCAATTGGGTCACTTGCCACTGTTTATTTTGGAACAGTTATGGCTGCATTTGGATGTGCAGATGGGCTTGGTAATGCAAATTTTTAGGGCCCCAAAACATTGCGGGAGAAACACAAAACAGTGCCCACTGGCTTTCATTAATGGTGGTTTGCAAGAATCAGAGAAATCAGAATTCGAATTAATCATCAATTAGTGATTGATTTCTTTCATAAATAATTATGGATCAATTAACTGGTTCGGTATTATTTGATTAAAGGATTTTCAGAATCAGAATTTTGACATGTTGAGCAATACAAATTAATTGTAAGTAATTAATGAAAATGAAGAAAGAAAAATGTAAATTATTTAAACATACAATAAGGTTGAATTTATAATTTTGAGGTACTATATACTAGATAACTTCCACACCAATATCCTCATGTTGGCTGCCTGGTTGAGGGAATTCATTCTGCCACTAAAGAATTTGTTCATTGATTGAATAAAAAGTGCAAAAGTTTTTCCTTTGTTGATTTGCTAAGGGCATACGATTCTCTGTCTTTCATAAAGGAAAGCCAAAAAAAAAAAAAAAATTACATCGCTTAGAAGTGCTTTTCAGGACCAGCACTCCAAAAAGCTGTAAAAAACAACTCTCAAATCAAATATTTGCTCACAAACTCTTTTATTAGCCACAGACTTTAGGCCTTGATGGGATAAGATTATGAAAAGGCAAAATGCCTACAATATTGTTCATCAGATTCTTACTTTGCCCTTCCAATGCTTAATGTGGGTTGGAAAGTGATAGCACGCACTTATTTATCAGGGGAAGCTTAGCCTACATCCTAAGCCACTTTTCAGAAAACACTGTAGCTAAAAAAATGCTTATAATGCATTTGCTTCTCATTATAATTTCAAGGAATAAAAAAGGGACAAATTTCTATTTTTTTACAAAATTTAATTTTGATTGGAATAATTGGCTTCTGATCAAATGAAAGAGTTACACTTAGGAATTGCTTTATTAAAGATTGATGTTAGCATATAAAACAATAAAACCAAAGTGGAAATGGAATAGAAGAACAATGCCAGCCTAGTACTGCAAGTTAAAAGGTGAGCTTGGCTGTAAGTAACAAGTAAGCTGGACTCTTAAGACTTTAGAAATCAATTTAAAATAGAATCATACATTTTGTATTGGAAATTAATTAATAATTTTTTTTTGGTCTTATTAATGGTGGACAAAACAATAAAGTATTTGGGGGAATTACTGCTTTCTTTTGGCTTTTTCTCACTTTAACCACTTTAATTTATTAATTATAATTTACATGTCAGAGCTTTTTTGAATAATCTTAGCTAATTAAGTTGGCCATTGCTTCATATTGCCAATATTTTATTCTTATTGAAACAAAGAGGCATGGTTACTAATCATTGCAGTTCAATTGTAATGGGAATTGGGTTATTTTAATTTTTCTTTCCTCTTTCAAATTCCAGTAATGACCCTTTTAAATTAGAATTTAGGATAATAAATTATTATTTTTTATTTTTAAATTATGTTAAAATTAATATATAAGTTTTCCGAATAACTAAATTAATAGTTTAGTCTTGTATAATTTAATTCGAATTTCTCTTTATTTAATTTTTTTTGCCAATTATATGAGAAATGGCTAGAATACTTCAAAGGTAGATTACTTTTCCATTATTAGCAACTGATGCCAAATTTGTTGTCAAAATTTGAGCGTGTACTTTAGAAACGGATGAGTTTTCATTTTTAATTTCAGTTTTAAATTCGTTTCTAATATATATATATATATATTAGTTTTAATACAATTGAGAATAAAAAAAAAAAACAATTTATCCTAAGATTTATAATCGTACGGCATGAATATTATAAGGTTTCAATATAAGAATATATTCTTCTCTCATTTGAGAAATTTCTCCCTCAAAAGTTGGTCCTAAGTCTAAATTTCTAAGATTAAGGGAATAATACATGTCATTCATTATAATTCTCACTCTTTTTTGCCATTTATATAAAATGACATATAAAGTATTGAATACTATCATATGGTATATATTACAAATTTTCAGTAAATATTTACTGCATTTTTATCTCAATCAAAATTTAAAATAATAATTTTTATAACTAGCAATAATTAATTAACTACATATATAAAATCAATTTTAAATTATTATAACAAATAAGATTCAAATTTTTAGTTTTTGATAATGTTATTTAATTATTTACGATTAAATCAATGTGTGACAAATAACTTTCACAATGAAAAGGAAAAAAAAACACACTAATAACACTTCTCTAAATTAAACAACTAGGCCCCTTGCATGGCTCTGCCAAATGAAAAAAGAAGTCTCCTACATTTACAACATCCACATGCTATTCGCTTTCAAAACATTGCAAACCCCACGCACTGACAGAGCCTCACAGTCCCTCACAATATATCAAGTCCCTCTCACTATCATTCAACTTTGCGTTTTTCGAAATAACTAAATTTACCTAACCACATTAAAACTGTCTCAGCTACCTCTGCCTTTCTGCAAAGTCCAATTCCATGCACCCCAACGCAATGCTCAAATCATCCTTATAACCCTTCCTCTCCTCTCCTCTCCTCTCCTTTTTGGGACTTCATAGCTAGTTAGTAATTAACTTCTTCATTAAATCCCTCAAAGCCTTCTCATGGCGCTACTTCTTTTCTTCATTTTGTTTGCAGTTCCGAGCGGTGCTAGTGTGACCAACAAGCTAGACCAAACATTGGTGCCACTACCACAAGAACCAGACACTGGAATAAAGTGTACGTCATGCCCTTGTGTCAACCCATGTGCCCTTCCGCCTCCTCCACCACCGCCTCCGCCACCCCCACCAGAGACCACATACTGCACTCCTCTGCCTCCTCCGCCACCAAGGTTCATTTACGTGACCGGTGTGCCTGGGAATTTGTGTGTAGCTGATCCTTGTGATAATTGGGATTTTTTCAGCGGTGCTAGACAGAATGTTATTAAAGGGTTGCTGCTTTTGGCTGGGTTCGGGGCTCTACACTTGATGATAATTTGATTATCACTTTATATTAATTTCTAGTTAAGGTCACATTGCTCTCTCTTTACTAGGCTTTCTTCTTGGTTTAGCTTACAATATTGTTTTAATATCAAAAGAATTTTCTTCCATTTAAATGCTTCTCGTATTGGTGGCATTATGTATCAAGGCATGTTATGTAGCTTCGCATGAATGAAGTAAACTTACATGTATATTTCATTTTTTTTTTTGTTTTCTTCAATTTTAATTAGATCCACCACTTAAATTTCACCCAAATAAAAAAATATCCCACTTTCTTCTTCTTCTTCTTCTTCTTATTCTCGTTACTATTATTGCTGCGGCTCTGCAAAGAGTTTTGGTAAGATATAAGGCGTTCATTAATTGCTCCGATTCAGAGGCAGAAGATTGAAAATGGGGAGGGATTGTGGAGCAAGAGTGACGTGGCAGACACAGAAAATTAAATAAAATAGCATACATTTAATTAGTTATTTAATGATCCTTATAATATGAAATTGATCACCCTCCTGATAACAATATTATGTTTACACGTTAATATAGTTAATTGAGTTTGATATAGGGTATGTCTGTGGAGTTTGAACTCATACTAAGATAATTATATTCATCGTTAGATTGAATTTTTATATATAGATTCGTACAATTTATATATACATTTTAATTAATTTTGTACATATTTAGATATAAATAATTAATTTAATGATAATTAACTCAAAATTCATATCATACATAATATATGTATATATATGCATATTGTAAAACGCATCCAGATGGTGCTTTATTTCTTTAAAATCAGAGAAGAAAACAAGACTAAAGCTAAGAAAGGGGTTGAAGGCTTGAAGCAGGCATTGGACATAGATTAATCCTCATTTTCATTTTTTTTTCTTAATTTAAAAATATAATTCATTTTTTTAAAAATAAAAATTAAACTAAAAGCAATATAATTATATAAATTTTTTTTTTTCTGTTATATAATTTAATCCTAAAAAGCCTACTATTTATTCCGTTGAGTTCAGCTGCCATCAATAATTTGATGCTACCGCCAAGTAGCTAGGACCCTTGTAAAAATAACCCTTCTAGTTTTTTTAATATGCTTAGATTCTACCTTCTTCCTCCTTGGCGCTTGCCTTGGTGGTACTATGATGCTTATGTGTCTAACTCAAAGGTCATGAGTTCGAAGCTTAGGGTAACCGGAGAAGGACAGAGATGCCTAGTTGCCTGCATTATTCGTCGCTTGGCCAAATTACACACTATCAAAGGTGTAATTGTTTTCATATGACTTGAATTTTTCTTGTCTACACCAATTTATATGAATTCAATACATAAAATATACAAAGAAACTCATTTATTAAATGTGTGAATTTCATATGTTATATTTTAAATTTATAATAAATTAAATTTAGAAAAAAAATGAAAATTTTCCTGAGCATCGAATCAGAATCTCACATCGCTTTTCAACAAAATTAATTATCAAACCTAATTGATCGGTCAATTACAGAAGATTTTCTCCAAAAATAAATATCAGTCAATTTATAAAACTTAATTATACTCTTTTAAGGTCTAATGGATATATATATATATATATATATATATATATATATATATATATATATATATATATATATATATATTTGTGGATGGATAGGGAAAGGGCTCCGTCACCCCCAAGTATACGCAGGATAAGTAAATAAAATTTAGTTTAATAGGAGGGGTAAAAGTTTAAATTTTAATATTTTTTATTTTCTAATATTTATGATTATTATTTGAGCATTGGGGATAAAGTATTGGTAAATTTTGAATTCTGACGCTTAAGTATTTAGATTAAATTTTATCCATATTTTCGGTAATTCACTTTTTTAATTGAATTTGCATTGAGGATAATTGATAAAGATATTAAAATTTACATAAAAAAAAAAGTATTAATAAAATAATTGCCTCAAATTAGAATGATGAATTTAAAAACTTGATCTTACATTTGTTTTTGTTCACAACCAAGCATTAATTTAGAAACCCTAAACCAATATAGAGTGGGTTGAGGGTCATTTTCAGCTTCTCACGTAGAAACGAAATCGGTGCATCTATACTATACATGGAGCAAATTCTTTTGGAGGTAGTAGGCGTGAGCTTGAGCTTGGTGGCTACTGGCTATTGGCACTGCTGGAAGAGAGTTAAATGAACTTCTCAATCACAATAACTGCTGAACTACAACTCCGGTGGCCTTGGGTACAGCGGGGTCCTCATCTCCTACAGCGATATACGCAACCTCCACCACTGCGCCCATGGGCCCAGTGCCACACCCTCTTTCCTACCTGTCTCAGGCTTGGCCCATGGGAGTTCATAACACTTTTTTTTTTCTTTTTAAAGTTTAAGAATTCTTAAAATGAAAATAATGGAATTTTAATTTAATTGCCTGTTTATCAATATTTTTTTTATTTTCTAATTTTAAAATTTTAATTTTATTTTCTATTAAAAATAAAAGAAGACGTGAAAAATGAGTTTACATATAATAATAGAAAATAAATTTTAATTCAAATTATTTATATATTTCATAATTAAAAAGTAAATTATTATAAAATATATTTAAAATGTTATTTCATTTTTAAAATTTTAATATGTTTTATTTATTTTTATAAATGTATAATTATTTTCTATTGCTGTGAGTAGATAAATTAATCATAAAAAATTATAGCATAATTTTAATTATAGGAAAATATATTTTTATTCTATCATAAAAAATTGTAGTAAAATTTTAATTATAGGAAAATATTTTTTTTAAAAAAATGACTTTTGTTATAATGAAAAATAACTTAAAGCTAATTTTTTTCATTAAAAAATTGAAGAAAAAATATAAAAAATTATGGTTTCGTGTTTTGACATGTGAGAGATCATGATTTAATTTTTATTAATTTAATGTCTTATGTTTTCATTTGTTAGCAAATATCATTAAATAGTTAATTACTATTAAATGATGCTGGCATGACAGAATATATGGCGTTAATACGATGACATATGATAAATGTAGCATTTACATATTGTTCATTTGGTATTTACGTGACAAACACATGACGCTCATATGTCGCTGTTTAGTATCATGTGTTGACAACGTGAGTATCATTTAATGATAACTAATGGTTTAAATTACATTTACTAACAAAAGAAAATATAAGGTATCATGTTAATACAAATTAAATCACGATTCTTCATGTATCAAAGTGCGAAACTAAAAAGTATAATTTTTTTATATTTTTCTTAAAAATCAATATATGATAACAAAATTCTAGTTTTTTTTAATTCTAATTTTTTAGTTTTCTTATAAAATATTTTAAAAAATTAGCTCAATTTTTTTTTTATCAACACTGAATATTAAAAGATATTGTCTAAATTCATAACAAACAAAATCTGGACAAGAATATAACTTTACAGCCCACTTAGAAAATGCGTCTCTGGTTAAAGACTCTTCGCTTGGTTGTAACAAAAAATCCTCCACATTTATTAACCGTTCTCTGTGAATTTGCATATGAAAACTAAAGAGCACAATGGTTTCTTTCAAATTGATGATAGGCTTTCCTCATGGACAAAGATTAGGACGCATTAGCCATTTTGCTTTAATTGTTGCTTTTTTCCCATGTCCTTATTTGCATTCATTTAGTGTTAATCACCATGACCACTACTCAGCTCCATGGATTTAATCCAGCCTATATTTCTAAAGAGTTAATATTGACAAACAAAACCAAAATTACTAGCTATTGTCGGTTGGAATCAACTTCTTTTTTCCTTTTTTTTTTTTTAACAAAAATAAAAGTTCTCCATTCTCATTAAATTATGATTTAGTTGCATGTGGCAAGATATAATCATTGATTACAAGACAAAAATTTGCATTATTTGCCTTATTAATCTAACCTATTGCATGCAACCCAATTATAACGGCACTTTAAGCAAGGTGTCATCTATATAAGGCCATTGATTAATAATTAATTATATTTAAACATTTTAATTAACTGATAATCCAATTATAATTGTCTAAGTTGATGCAAAGTGGGCCAAATAAACCCTCCCTAGTGAGTCACTACCTTCAATAGAAAATTTTGAAAGTAGCCATTTATTCATTAAACAAATGCAAGGTTGCTTTCAAAGTTCCCATTAATAATTCAATCACTCGCACCTACTTTTGTCACCAAAATCCTTCCAATTGCTCACCACATATACCATAGCCATTTTGGTTGCCCACTTGCCCTCCTCTTAACATAAACCTTCTCTTATTTTCTCCTTCCTCATCTTAATTTCTAAGGCCAAACTTATCCTCAAATGGCCAAAAATTTCATCAAAGCGATATTTATGGTCACAATATTGTTGTTGAGTTCACCATCCAAATTGATGTCACAAATTACAGTCCCCAGCCAAACTACAATAAACTCCTCACCCCCTCCACCTATTAATTATGTATGTCCCTATTCTTGTCAACCGCCTCCCATACCCACTGCAAAATGCCCACCTCCACCTTCACCGCCGTTGCCAACGGTGCCAGTGCCACCATCATTCTACTATCCACCACCATCCGGAGGGGAGGTGCCAAATATCCCTCCATTTGGGTATGCAAATGCACCACCACCTCCTAACCCAATATTGCCCTATTTTCCATGGTATTACAAGTATCCTCCACCGCCAGAATTTTCAGTAGCAATACGTCTCAAAGGAGAAAAGCTCATCAACATCCCATGCTTTATGTTGTTATTATTTTTCTTCTCATTGTTATAATTTCAAGCTAGGGTCTTGAGCATTATAGCTGTAGGAATAGCCACTATTACTTTTGGGTGAAAATTGTCACGACATGGACATTCTTCTTAGATAGAAAGATTAAATATTGCAGAATGCAGTAGGAAGCTTCTGAGTCCTGACTAGTGACCACATTTCTATGGCAGCAGTTACATTTTCTTAATTGTTGTACGATTTATATTTCATTTCCATAAATGTAAAAGTTTATGAGTTTTATATCATCATATCTTAAGCTTTCTTTCAACGGTTTGGTAAGGATTTTTGCATAATTGCACATACTTATAACTAAATTAAATTTCTAAAATGTTTTTAGCTAATTTGGTAAAATCAGAATTAAAATATATCATAGAATTAAAAAAAAATCATTCAAAACATTTCCAAAGTGTATTTGACAATGATTGAATCTTAGTCTTTTTGTTAAGCACCGCAGAAGTGTGTAAACTATAAAAAAATAAAGTAAATACACAAAACACCAATATTTACGTGATTCACCCTCTCAACATGGGGCTACATCCATGAGCATGCCATCTTTCACTATCAACAATAATAAATCATCATTACAAACTCAAAGTTATACTACTTATCAACCCAATTACACTAAAGAGAAGTCACACTACATCAAACTACTCATAGTAAATATATTAGTTAGTCTCTCTCAGTCTCCTCTAGACATACCCAATATATTTACTATTACAACACTACACCACAAAGGGTGTCTTCAACTATATAGGTAAGAGTCCTCTTACTAATGGACAAGAATTTCTTCCTCTTAAATTCTATATCTTTACTCCACCTCAGGCCGAAGCCTCTCTCCACTACAATGGGCTGTCACTCAGGCCAAAGCCTCTCTCCAAATCCTTAGCAATTGGCAAAGCCTCTTTCTATAATGGGTGACAGCCTCACTCCATGAGCTGAGAGTCAAATAATATTTTCCACCATTCTCCTATTTATAGTGTTAATTCCCTCAATTCTAATCTGATTAAGAGTCTCACTCAATTTAGGAATAACACTAAAATAAGAGTTCTACTTTATATAGAAAATATTTCTCTATTCTATTGAAGAATATTTTTTCCTCTCAAATTAGGAAAATGTCTCTTCAAATTCCACTAGGATTTTGAATAATAATTCTAACAATCTCCACTTTGACTCAAAATCCATAAACCATTACATATATCAAATTCTTGGGTGTCTTCAATCATTACATCTCCATGCTTGAGCTTGAACTCTTCAAATCATCAATCTCTCCAATCTTCATTTTGGATTTAACTTGCTTTTTTCTTTAAAAAATCTTCACGTCATCAACTTTTTTGATTTTGCATAAAGAGCTCCACCTCAATTTCAACTATTCACCGTCACCATTATTACATGAGCGACTTTCTACATATCGTAGCAGCTCCACCTTCAACTAAACTCACTAAGATCATTCTCATGCTCTGATGCCAATTTGTTATGCACTGTGGAAGTGTGTAAACTGCGAAAAAATAAAGTAAATATATAAAATACTAATATTTACGTGGTTCACCCTCTCAAGCTACATCCATAGGCATACCATTTTTCACTATCAACAATAATAAATTATCATTACAAGCTCAAAGTTATACGACTCATCAATCCAATTACATCCAAGAGAACTCACACTACATCAAACTACTCATAATAAATATATTAGTTAGTCCCTTTCAATCTCCTCTAGACATAACCCAATATATTTACTATTACAACACTACCACAAAGGTTTCTTCAACTATATGGGTAAGAGCCCACCAATGTACAAGAATTTCTTCCTCTTAAATTTTATGTCCTTACTCTACCTTAAACTGAAGTCTCTCTCCACTATAATGGGCAAATGCCATTTATTAATGGGCAGAGCCAAATCCTCAGCAATTGGCAAAACCTTTCTCTATAATGGGTGACAGCCTCACTCCATGGGTGACAGTCAAATAGTCTTTTTCACCATTCTCCTATTTATAGTGTTAATTCCCTCAATCCTAATCTGATTAGGAGTCCCACTCAATTTAGAAATAATACTAAAATAAGAGTTCTACTTTATATAGGAAATATTCATCTATTCTATTGAGGAATATTTTTTCCTCTCAAATTAGGAAAATTTCTTCAAATTTCACTAAGATTTTGAGTCATAATTCTAGCACTTTTGTAGCTGCAATCCATGATATTTGATTATAAATGTGGCGCAAGGGAACATTACAGATGAATGAATGGTGGGGAACAGTTAAAAAAAAAGAAAAAACTACAAATGTAAAATGCTAACTAGATTAGGATACAGGTAGTGAACATGGAAATGGTATACTAATATGTATAATCATTATTAATTAAATTAATCATAATTCTAATAAGAATGGTTGTGAAAATAAGGGTCGATTAATTATAAATTCAAAGTTCATGACTTAATATGTCGAAATTAAAAGATTTAACTAAGTTGGGATATTAAAGTAATTTGGAAAAAAAATAATTAATTTTCCATGCAAATTATTCGACTTTATCCTTTTTATTGACAATGATACAAATGCAAAGATGACAACAGTTATCGGGAGTTGAAATCTTTACGACTATGGTAGGAAAATAGTTACATGTTAATAAAAAATTGGACAAGTAATCTATTCGATTTAGATAAAAGTCCATCGAATTACATCTATCACATAACTATATAAAACATATTAAAATTAATTATTCTATTACTTTAATATATATTTATTTCGTAAATGTAAAAAATTTTCTATATTTGCCATGCCATAAATTTTAATATATCAAAATCTAAAATTTTAATTGAAAATTTTAGAATATTTTTAAAAAGCATATTTATGTATTAAAATTTAATTAAATTTATTTTTAATAATTGTTTATAAAATATGTTAAAATAATATTTACAATAAAAATTATTATTATTTTTTTTAAATATATTTGATTTATATTTAATAATATATCAATTAAATTACGGTTCGATTACAATTGAACCTTAAGCAACCCTTTGTTGCGAAATTAGATTTGAAAATATCGATATAAGTTTTGATAATAAAATAAAATTAATAAAAATTTACTGAAAAAACTGCAAATATGATAATCATAAGTAGTTGAAATCTTTATGATTATGTAAGAAAACAGTGACATGTTAAATACATTGGACCAACATGTTCAGAAACTTAGCTTTTTTTAGTTCTGTCCTTTCGCAGACTCGCAAGTTGGTAGTATTTTTGAGTTCTTATTTATTTCACGGACTATTTTTAAGTTATTGTTTCTCTTGCAGGCTCGCAATTTGGTAAGCCAATGTGTATATATGGACCCCTAACAAAAGCTCGCCTAATACGTCATCACTCAGGCTCGAGCTACATATGCATAGGCACATGACCACCCTCGGCCATCGCCAAAAAGATTGAAGCTTATCTGCTTTCTAGTTCTGCAAACTGAGGAGAAAGGTAGCCAAATTGCCAGAGGAAGAGCATCCCAAACAGGCATTTGGATGGGCAGTAAGAGAACAGTCAGGGGTCCTCTCTCCTTTCAAATTCTCCAGGAGTTTCCGTCTTTTTCTTCATATATTCTATATCTGAATCAATTTTCTTGAAGCTCTGAGAACCAGAATTATAATCCAGTTCATTATCCATGTAAAAGGGCACGAGTATTTGTGTTCATAAGATATATGTTTGTGCAGGGAAACAGGAGAGAAAGACGTTTGTTTTAAAGTCTTGTATTGAGGGATGTGCCACTCGGACATTCACATGATCAACGATGAATGGGGCACTTCTACTTACCCTCTCGTCCCCGGGCAGGTATTTTTCTTTTTTCAGTTCATTGAGCTCTGACTCATAGTTATATCTCTGAGCCAAAGCTCATTGGTGTACAGTTTTTATGATATTAGCGTTTGATTATTTCTTCAGGCATGAAATAGTGGGAGTGGTGACAGGGTTGGGAAGCAAGGTGGAAAAATTCAAGGTGGGAGATAAAGTGGTGACGTGATATTAGTTTTAAAACTAATGACCGTGTAACACACTGTGCCACCTACATTTTATTAAAAATTAAAATTTTATAAGAAATTATAATTTAATTTCACATAAATTTTTAATAACTTAATTTGATATTAAGTAAAAATTAATTACAGTATCTAAATTTTATATTATTATAGATGCTCACACGTAATAAATAATAATTTAATTTCATTTAATACTTAGATTTATTAATTGCTATCAATAAAATAAATTATCCATAATTATAATAAGAATAAAAATTAATATTACATACAAATTAATTTAATTGAGGATAATAAATTTTGTTTACTAATTTTTTTTGTCTCATATGGCTTAAATTTAAATGTTTTAAAGAAAAAAATTATTTAATTTCTAATTTTTTGTAAATTATATTATGTGAATATTAAAGCAACAAATTTTATTTAATTTTTTATTTTTTTATATATTACCAATATTTTGTGAAAATATAATTTCACAATTTTAATTTTTTTTACGTGTATAAATTAATATAAAATTTTATGTCTGCATATACGGGCATGACCTCAAGATGCTAATTAAGTTAGCATTCTATATACCCTCTCATAATTTAGTTTATTTGTATCATTTTTTAGTAATTTAAATTGCACAGCATCATTATATGTTCAATAATTAGTATATTTAAATTTATAAAATTAATATTTTTTTAAATGATTACAATATAAATTTTCATTAACAAATACGGTTAAAATTTTATACTTTAATTTTTTTAATTTATAAAACTAACATATTTTTAAAAAAATTACATTATACATTTTTGTTAACAAATACGGTTAAAATTTTATACTTTAATATTTTTAATCTATAATTAATGTATTTTTAAAAATATAAAATTAAAATGTTTTAAAAAATAAAACAAGAATATTCCAAATAGCATGGTTCAAATATTATATACATTATTATTTTTTATCTAAAACAAAAGCATACTTTACATATTAATTATATTAATAATATTAAATAAATTTAAGTTAAATATTGTATAGTGGCCTAGGAGGATGCCATTATGAATGGCGTTTTGGTGTCAAAACTATTGCATAGAATTTGGATGTGTGCACGATGCAAAAATGCTACTATTATTAGCATTTTGGAGAAAAACACTATTAAACCCCGGACATTAGTTAAAATAGCATTTTGTTTTTAAGAAGCTACTTAAAATAGTGTCTCTGTGTATTTCGTATTTTTTTTTCTCCGGATGCTACTTTGATTAGCGTTTTTGTCCTTCAGATGCTATTTTGATTAGCATCTTCTGCAAGCTGACCATAATTCACCTCATTTCTATAATTTGCCTGAATGCTGCCCTATTCTAGTATTTTTACTTGTACAGTATATTTGTACGGTAAAAATTCCCAAAGCCAAGTTCGAGTTTCCACTCCTCCAATCTTCTACTCAAAATTGACTTTTTGTGTGTTTTCACCCTTTATCAATTTCTGACCCAATTAAGAATTGTTGGTTATGTAGGCTTCAATGGGCACAATGGATGGTATAATCGATACAGTGTCTGTAATACATCCTCTTTTGCCTTTGATTGATCTATTGAAGATTCATGGAAAGCTGGTTTTGCTTAGCGCACCAGAGAAGCCACATGAGCTACCAGCCTTCCGTTTGATACTGGGTAATTAATTCTATCTTCTCACTCATATTTCAAGTAAAAACTAGGAGCCAGCAATGTCAACTATTATATATTCAGTGCAGGGAGGAAGATGTTGGGTGGTAGTGGCATTGGGGGAACGGAGGAGACACGATAAGATTGATTTTGCAGCCAAACACAGCATAACATCAGACATTGAAGTAATCCCGATTGACTATGTGAATACTGCCATTGTGCGAATGCTGAAAGCCGAGGTTAGATGCCGATTTGTTATTGATATCGGTAACACAATCAATTCTGGACATTGATTCCCATTTACTCACTTGGGACAATAAAAGGGAGGGAAATTGTTACTTAAAACTCAGTTCATCTTAAACTTAAGACATATATATATATATATAATCCCACTTACATATAAGATAAATGAAATACTATTATGTCTTAAGTTTATTATGAATGAAGTGAAAGTACATTTTTTTCAAAAAGAAAGGTACATATATATTATGTATGACTTGAATCTTAAGTTCTAATTTTTATGAAGAAAATAATATGTACAAATAATTTTTTTTTAAAAATATATTGATAGAGACCATGTACCTAACCTAAATATACATAATTTAAGACAATAAAAATTACATAATTAAATGTGCCCATATACTTTAACACAAATAAATTATTAAAAAAAAAAAAAACCTCTCACTAACATGAGCGATAAGATACAGCATAATATATGCAATATGAGTTATAATGAATTTTTTTTAAAGATCATTAACTCATCTAAATGGAAATCTTAGTCGTCAAAACATTAAGCCAAGCAGCATATGCTCTAACATTTATATTTTTATTGTTGAATTTTCCTGCCAAATCAAAATCAACTCAAGAACCATCCCTTTGCCTTTTCTTCTGCTGCCACCTCCATCAGCACAAGTACATGAGTAATCATGTAATCCATATGCTATTCCACGTAATGTTGATATATAAAATGGCAATCCAATTACAAATTAATATATAGGGAAAAAAGATAATTATAATTAAAAAAAAAAAAGTTTTTGACATACGGGTCGTACGGAAATTTATTAAACTCTATTATTATTAGCATGCCATTCCATATACCTATATAGAATCACCATTTTATTAAATAATTTCTCCAAGTAGACGCACAACTGAACGTTTTCCTCCACCTGCAGAAGAGATGGTGTCCTAAAACTATGAAGAATGAATTAATGTGGATGCATATTGCATATACACAAAGTACACTAAATAAAATGTATAATAGATGTAATGTTACCTGAATTTTAATTTATTTATATTTTAGTAGTCCAAAAAATATATACGTCGAACTTTTTTTTTTTCTTTTTTAAAAAAAGGAACTTGGTTATATTGTGATCTATTACGAGTTTAGCACTGAACTTAAAAAAAAAAAGGGGTTAAATATCTACGGCATTTAAGAAATATAAACAAGACCCTGGAGTTCAGAAAATATTTTTTTAAGCTACAAATTAAATGGAAACACAGAAAGGGTACCACCATAGCATATAGAAAGCCAAACGCAAGACTACAAAGGGTGTTGAGAGATGTTTCCAGCGTAGTAGTAATTTTGGCATAACTTGCGTATTCTCACTACCAAATGAAAAGGGCCTAAAATATTCTAGTTTTATTTCCTCCTCTCTTCCCCACCCACCCCACCCCCCTCACCATTCAGTTTCAATATGTACTGCTTTTTCTAATATGTATCACAATGATTGTAAATGTGAAAGCTATATGGTACATCACCAACTCCAGAAATACCGTGAACTATCAGACACCTAATTGTTAAACCTGTATTGCCCAGCTCTGAATACTCTTTCAATTCTTCAAATCAGCAGCAGTTCGTTCCTAAAGTAAAATATGCGCCGCTAGAGCAAACTCCTTGATTGTCCCTCTACTCTAGTCCAATGCCTTGATTGTTTGCCTAATCCACATTGCAGTATTGGGGTCAAATCTCAGTTCCCACGTAGGCCAGTAATGTAGATCTTGCTTCAAAGTCAACACTCGAGGCTTCCCATTTAGGTGTACAGTCCTTACACGGGCAAACTCCCCATGCCCTAATTCCTGATAAATTATGACAGCATTAATTCAACCATGTGCATCTAAATCAATATTTAAGCAGTAATCTAAATACGCAAATAAGGAAAAAAAAAAAAGACCAGTCTGTCTTGCTCTGACATTTGAGCTGTAAATTCTCATTACTGTTACATCCAAACAGTAGGTAGATATACCTTTGTCACATCAATGAAAGCATCTAAATGAGGCGTTGGTCTCCCATTAATTTCAACTATCCATTGAAGAGCATAAAGACCATATCTGTGCACAGGGCTTCCATGACACCACCTAAAAAAATCAACAGGAAGTTGGAATTATTCAATAAGCTGAAATTTTCAGGCATGACTTATGAGCTGTCCCCAAATTAACAGACAGATATCAGCTAATATATTTTTCAAAGTTGCCTCTTAATATTCCTTATCCATGGAGAAGACAGAGAGGGGACTACAAAGACACACGGAAAGAATGAAAAGAGAGCTTGCGGTTATTTTACAGTTTTATGATCAGTTTCTTTCCATTCAGCATTGCCTTTCAATATATTTTATTTGAACCCAGAAAAAAAAAGGAGGCCTGGATTCAGTCGTGCAAACTGATTAAACGGAAACCTTCCTACACATTCCTGGACATCAATGCAGCTGTACCGTACCCAGGCAGATGAGCTATAGCACATTAATATATTTAGTAGAAACTTTACAAAGAAATCGGCATAATGCCTTCAGATCCCATCAGGCCAGGCCAAATTCTATTCCCACGGTTGTCTCAATTCTCAAATCAAAGAAAGCTGGAAGATTTTTGCAACTGAAGAAAAATTCTTACCGAGCCACATACACACCGTGACCCTCTTCAGGAAGAAATCCAAGAGCACGAACCGCTGGATGAGGATCCTGAACAATGCAACCACACCAATTTATTACACGTGTTGTACCATTCCCATCCCTAACATCTGTTCCCACAACAAGATCAATTTCACGTCCCTGCAAAAACAGCAAGAACATGGTCACTTCATTATGCTTATAAACAATATAGCCACACAATGTTGATTGGACTGACAAATGAGAGCAAAAAACAGAAGGATACATAGAACATATCCATTTCTTGCCTGTCGAAAAATGGTCATGCTAAGTTTCCCTTCATTGTCGCTGATCTTGTCTAAAGCGTGGCAAGCATTTTCTATATCACGGAAGCAAGTGACAGGCTCTTTGTTGACTGCCAAAACCATGTCCCCTTGCTCCAATAGATTTTCAGCTTTTGATCCAGCCAAGCAGCCTTTGACACGCAAAACTTGTCGTCTAATTGGATCTTTCTTGACAAGAGCCTAGAAGATATATTGACCATTAGTCGATGACAGGGCATCCATGTCCTATGCTTTAATAAATATGTAAATGAAGTTCCAAGAACACTTATACAGCTCGAGAACCAAAAAAGTCATCAGCAAATAGTTAAATGGTAACTTATGAAGAAGCGCCAATAGTGTCACTATTACTAGAGCATTAATACAGTATCTAGAGCTAACAAAACAAGCAAGCAAGCTTCAGCTATCAACTTATGAATTAAGATATTGTTCATATAAAGTGAAAAATACAATTAGTCAGACATGCACTTTGTATAAACCAGCAAACTCTAGTTTTTGTGCTTCTCCAATGGCATAGATTAATAGAAGAAATTGCAAATATAAGAAACATTGTTCAGTTAACCAACCATAAAAATGGTCAAATTCCACAACTCTATACATCATATGCATCAAAGATTTACTCTAAATAAAATATGACTACATTAGTTCACATTTCACAAGAAAGTGAGTTAGATGTTGAGAACACATACTTGGACCCAATTATCGCTCAAACCAAAACTCCGTGCCTTTGAAAGCAGAGTAGGATAAAGCTCAACCTCCATAATCCTGACAAGTGGCATTGGCCTTCTGACACCATTTATGAGTAGAGGTGGGCCATTTGCACCATTTACAATTTTGTCAAGAACTTGACTGATTGTATAAATAGGGATGCCTCTAACAAATTGATGATCTTCTGAGGTACTGAAACCATATTTCAACTGGAATAGAGAACAAAGCATCAAAATATGTCAAAATGGAGGAAATTTATTCAATACAACCGTTGTATGTATAACTTTTTTTTTTGGTTTTGAACATTGATCAAAGTGGGTCCCCTGTGGGTCCCAACAAGATCAATGGTGGGAGTGTATTTGTTATACATACAACGGTTGGCCAGTTGCACCGAATAATTATTCCAAAATAGGAAGCAGATAACAGGTATTAAATTAATAGTTGATACCTGAGTTGAGAAGCTTCCCCAGATGGCTTGAACCCTTCCATGCTCATCAGTTAGCACACCTGAAAATGTGCTCCCAAAATCTGAAACAATGCAGAAGGAAACATTTAAAACACACAATCAATTCTAGTTTTTGACCAATTATGACGTAATCCCTCACCAGTATCGAGTTCTATGACTTCCATATTTGTTGCTCTATAACGTGGGCAATCAGCTGAGCCAATATTCAAAGCAGCAAAAGGGTTCGTCACAATGGATTTCCTAGATGTTGCTTGCAGGCTTCTACTTAACCCCACAAGATAGACCGAATCCCCACGACGCAATGCTGGCTCTGTCCAAAATCACAAATATCAATCCTTAAAAGCAAGCATTTTCACAGAAAACAGCAATAGTGTACTTGGGAAAAGAATGCATATGAAGAGATAAAAAGAAATAACAGGTGGCCTCTGCCAAGAGGAACAAAAAGAATTCCACATTCAAACAAAAATTTTGCTAATCAACCAACCAACCAAAGATGTCCTGACTAAGAAAACAAAGATGGCAATATGAATCCAACCAAAAACACCAAACTTCTTTTGGAATCTAAGTTATACAACTCAAAAAAGTTAGGTACATATTTAGCCCCAAAAATGCAGAAAGGTGATCCTACCAGGAAGCAATTCAGCAGCTCGAACCATTGAGGAACCAGCAGCTCCTAGGGCCGACGGGTCATAAGCAATGAGAGCATAATTGTGGACAGGATGAAGAAAAACAACCTGTAATGTAACATATGCATTAGCCAAAACAGTATACATTTTCTTTTTGAATTATTTACTTGTTAAAACTTTAACCTCCCCAGGAATTTCAATAGGAAAAGCAGCAAAGGACAGCATCACATCTGATGCAGATATTGCAACTGTATTCCTATCAACTGCAACCAATCCCATATCTTGAGAATGATAAATAATAACACCAGTCCCAAAGAAATGTTGCGAATGGACACCATCAATCATAACTGATGGTGGAACATGAACCTGAGAGTATCAAGATCAATAAGTTATGTTTTGAGGATATTATTTTTCACATGTAAAATAAGCTCTCATAAGAAACTGCCATACAAATAGAAAACACTGAATGACACATCCTACAGATTCATAAGCATTAGCATTATAGGAACAAAAATGCCTAAATGAAATGGTAGATTGGTAATAGAATAATGGCTCTTAAAACTTGCACACAATATATGAACAATGAATAAGAGCTTCAAGATGAAAACAAAGCAAAGTGGGAGCTCTATCGCAGCATTGTCAATGTCCCTGAAGGTGTCCGTTAGATGGAAATAAATAATGGCATGTCTCATGTTATGCAGTGAACATCTGACGCAAAATGATCTAAATAAAATCAGTCTCTCCTAATATTATTTTCACTATAAAATATCCCTTGTGTTATCAGAACCATAAGGTTATTTTTACGCTAAATCATACTGACAGAGCATTGAACATTCAAAAAACATAAAAAAAGTGAAAATAAATGGAAGGGTAACATAAAATTCACTTATACTGTAACATAAGGCATAAGTAGAACCCTACTTTTCTTGAAGGCTAAAGCTTCACCAACTTAATTAGTACCAGAGTTTAAGTAGAGGTGCATGCTGTTTTACCAACAACATTATTTCCTGATGAAAATAAATAATAGCCTAACAAAGCAATAGAGGAAACAATAGAAACCAAGGCAATCAACAAAAGTGGGCAGTTGATTTAGGACAACTATAATGTTAAACTAAGAAGTTTTTACCTCAAACAATACAAGAGTGGGCTCTATCACACTTTCTGCAAATGAAGCATTGACTGCTGGTGCAATTGCACCTTGATAGTCTCTTAAAACTTCATTCTCGATGGGACTTGGATTGTCCAACTTCACTTCTCCAGTTTCATGCTGTATGGAACCATCAGCAACAGCAATTCCATTGGCAGGCAAATCTGATACCCTTCGTTTCTTTGTTCCAACATCAGATTCATCCCGGGAATGTGGCTCCCCAGAAGAATGTTCAGAACTGGTTTCCATACTTGCAACACCACCAGCCATTTCTGGGTTGTCATCTTGATTTACATTTTCTATATGAGTTGCTTCTCCACCCAGCAAAACAGTTTGCCTAGTTGGGCCTTGTCCAATATCATTAATAGAAGATGATAGCCTCCAGGACTCAGATTGAATAGCAGGCTTTGCTGTCCACAAACCAGAGCTGTCATCACGAGTGTATATCTGTGGAGAGGCATACCATTCATGGCGATCAACTGTAACCAGGACAGACTGCAAGCACCATAAGAGTCCACAATATCAACCAATATCCAAATCTGAATTAGTCATATCCACACAGAATAATGCAAATATGTATGTTATTGGACAATGGTCATCACTTAGTAGCCCAAAACCCATATTTAATTACAATAATATAGCACTTGAGTGGCCAGGCACACATTTGAACATTAAATACAAGGTCAGAAAGAGTGAAAACTTGTAAATTTATTTCACTGCTTTTCAACCAACTTTAATTCAAAACTGCAACCCAATGACCAGATTATCATTCAAGCAGATACACACCCACACAGAGAGAAAGGGTGAGGAGCGAGGGATAGACAAATTAATATCGTATGCTAAGATTCAAAAGGATTTATCATAGTAAGTGCCAGCGACTTGCGCAAAAAAATTTTTTTGGTGAAAAATGTTGCCACAGACATCACATACCTTCCTTCGATGACGATCCACGTAGCTTATGTATTCTAATGGTACTCTTGCACCCCTAGATAACTTAGATAGAGCAGAGATTAGTTCATCCAGCTGTGATATCTCCTCATTAGCAAACTTCTTGATGATTGCATGGCGAGGAACTCCAGCTCTAAATAGCATATATCTGCAAGTAAAAAAATAAAACAGATTAATTCAATACAAAGGGCATGTGAATCATTCCCAATTTAAACCAACTAAAAAGAAAACAGTAACAGCCAACTGAAAACTTCAAAATCCAAACTAAGGGTTCCCAACTAGTTGAGGTCTATTGCATCAATCCTTTTTCTCCATTCTGTTTTATTCAAGGTAAAGCTTTCCGTGAGGCAGTGTGACACTAAATCATCACTACTTCAGCTAACTGTTTTGGGTATAAATATGAGCTTCTCCATGACACTCGCAAGATATTAAAAAAATTCATGAATAAACATGAGATTCTCCATCCTGGACTAGCTACTAGAAGGCCTAACAATATATTTTAAAACTTTAGGAGAACTTTTCCTTCCAGTAAATCATTCATCAGAAATTGTTGGCAATGGATTCAATGCAGATATCTTATCATACTTTAAGTCTTCTCACAATAAATATAAATAAGAAACAATCACAAATAAAAATGTAGAAATTAAACACTTTGTACTCAGAAGTAAATACATGCTATATACAGCACATTCAATTACCAATAAAATTTTTTTAAACAATAAACCTACCCAGGTTCCGAAACATACACCAGACCACACTGGAAACGGAAATTTCTGGCCTGTTTCAAACAAAAGGTACAAGTTCAAGATGTTGGCAATAATGAGCCAAAGTAGAAACCAAAATCAAACCAAACAGGCAAATTCAACTGTCACTCCAATTAAGTCTGGTGGAGGATCGTTCAAAAAAAGAAAAAAAAAAAAAGAAATCTGGTGGAAGAATGAGCTAACCAACTCAAGGAAAAAGAATCACTAAGAGAAAACACGAGGCACCAAGAAAAAATAGTGAGGCCTAGAAGATATGAACTTCTATAATATACAACAGCAGCAAAACATGCCAATATAGTTTATGTTATGTTCTGTAGAATGTAAATGATAATACTCCAAAAACACATAAGATAGAGATGCAACACAAAATGTTAGTTAAATACAAAACATCAACTCCTCAACTGTCACAACAAGCTAAGCAAGTACCATACATCGAATCATGCTCAACTTTATGGTACTTTTTTTAACCGAAACAACTTTATGGTACTTGAGGAATAAGAAGATCTGAGGTAATATATGATTTTTATATATAAAAAAAAAATGTGTCACCCCATCATAAAGAAAAGGTAGCAAAATCCAGCATACCTGTTGGTAAGACAGAGGATGTATCACTGCACCACTTACTTCTAAGAAATAGTCAGGTGTTATAGAATGTAAATCCTGAACCTGAAGCATAAATGGGCTATAAATGTTAAATTTTAAGAAAGAGAAAAGATTACAGCTTATGGAGAAAATAACAAACTAACAGTTGGAGCAAAGGTCAGCTAACATGTGAGAACAGATACTCTAATACAAAGCAAACTGACAAATTTCTATCCACACCTTTGTTGCAGCCATGTTGAGAAACAACTATACAATCATTAGACACCTTTCAGAATTTCATGCATTCTGACAATATGGATGATGATAAGCAAGCAAACAAGCAGATAAATCCACCTGTCCACCCAACAACTGATTGTCAAAGAAACCTATTTGTCAAAACTATGATTGAAGAATGCATTTCATTGCCCATTATCCATTTAAAATGACCCCCTTTTAATGACATCAACTTAATCTGCTCCTTTGGCAGCTATTCTCCTACTGTTTTAAAGGCTCTGCAGACAACTCACTTTTTCTATTAATTCCTTGATTGGCACAAGCAGTACACTAACAACTAAAAAGATGTCAAATATTAAAAAAATAATCAACAAGTAGTTCCATCATTTAATCCATTTGAACACCTCTCATGCACCATGGTAGGCACTCCTTCCTTCAGCTATGGTCATTAGCAACTGATTTACTTGATGATATTTAGTTTCCCCTCTATGATAGATAGTGCAACAGTGTTAAGTGACACACAATATCCTACTACACAGAATAATGAAATTGATGAACAAAGTTGACATCAAATCCTGAAAAACTAGGGTATTAATTGCCAGAAATTCTTGCTAAAATTAATGATTGTGCAAGTCCATTTAACATGCTACGGCATGAGGATAAAAAAAAATTGAAGTCAGTGGACTTCAAAAGCAGTGTCAGTCAAGATAACTATTTAATCATTCCTCTTCAAAAGAGAGAAGAGGCAACATTAGTATATTCAGCATTTTAAGCATTTACAAAAGAAGAAGAAAGAAACAGTGATAGCCAAAAGACAAAAAAAGTCTTACCACCAAGTTTACAGTCAAGGAAGTGCCGCCTCTTTCAATTTGTAACTCAATTTTATGGTTAACACAGTCATCAAGCAAAGTCTCCAATTTCAGAAATTGTGTAGTTACCTACAATAGGATTCAAAGGTATCAAAGGATATGATATGTAAGAAAGACAGCAAAAGTTGAATCTGCATGAATGCCTGAGACTTGAGAGGCACTAAGACAGAGAAAGAGTTCAGGTGAAATGGAGTGACAATATTGATTTCAATTCTCAAATTTTACAATTACGATAGCAATCCAGTAACTAGAATTTAGAATACCCTAAAGTCATCCAGCATACATAGTTACAATAAAACACTAAGTTTTATTTGACTAAATTCATAACTTACTTCGCCATTCACACGAATAAGCACATCACCTGGCTCCAACTGTATATGAGCTGGGCCACCTGGCACCTGAAAAATGTGGGACAAATTATCTACAATTCTATTTTGTTCTTTGATTCAACAATTTAGACATAAAAGCAGATGCTCACCACAGAATCAACAACAAGCATTCCAGTTTCCCCAGCGGGAGATGCATGCCGTACCATCTAAAATGGTCAAAAGAACAATAAGGTACTTAGGAACCACAGTTCATAAATTTTACCCATTCCAACAAAAGAGCAGCTAACCTTAAGAACTAGATACCTGTTCTGTTTCACTACGAAGACCGAGTCGGCGTGTCTCATCAAATCCTTTATGGAGAAATGTAACCTATATCATAAAAAACTGATGCCAAATCATAAAACAATAATTCATACAGCATCATGCAAAAAATGCCAAATGACATCAAGTAAAGCAACCATTTGATGATCACAAAACTTTCATATTAACTTAACTTTTTAACCATTTCATTGCACAAAACAAAATGATTGCCACAAATCATATGTACTTAAACGCGTTCAGTAATGGATCCAAAAATTCTTGTTAGTGAGGACAATTTATAGATATATAAATACACATTCTCATTCATATATGCACTCAACTAATAAATTTATTTCAATTAATAACAAATTAATTAATTTCAGGGATCTAAAATATGAATAATCCAAACATTAATGGGAATAAGAGAAAATTATTTAACGAAAAAAAAAATAATAATAAGGCACATCTTTGAGTGTGGAGGCAAATTAATACCTTCAAATATGGGGCAATGCTAGAATTTTACACAGAAAAATTAATTTTTGAAAGGAAATTTGAGGGCATTGAGGGCAACTGTATCCGTCCCTGAACATGTTTGGAATATGAAAGCAATGACTGAAACACGCGTGCATGCACACACGCATGTGCAAGTGAATGCAGAAAATACTACTCTATCTCCACAATGAACAAATTTTTACAACAATTTCTTGTTTTGTCATTATGATGTTCTCCTCTCATTCATATGCATTGGCCAATATGGGAATTTTCACCAGAAAAAAGAAACAGAAAGGACCTGGGTGCAGAAATTTAACAGCCATACATCTTCTTCCCAAATAAACATGTACCATGTGAAGTCATGAACATCAAGACTGAAACGTGTGCACATGCAAACATGAGCACGTGCATGTGAATGCAGAAAACACTATACCTCCACAAGGAACAAATATTTACGACAATTCCTTGTTTTATCATTATATTTTCACCTCTCATTCATATGCATTGACCACTATGGGAATTTTCACCAGGAAAGGAAAAAAAGAAAGGACCTGTGCGCAGAAATTTAACAGCCATACATCTTCTTCACAAATAAACATACACCATGTGACGTTATGAACATCAAGACAAATTAGCTTTTGTCATTATTGGCATTATTTACATGTAGTCAGTTCATTGGAGTTCAGGATAGATTGAATCTACAAGTTCATAGCTAAGTTCTTCTCTAAAGGAAATGTTAAAATAATAACAAAAAGGGAAAGACTACAGCTTAGTAATTCCACTAACCTTAACCCAAATACAGTGAGCATCAGCCATATGGATCATTTTCCTCCATCCCACTCTGTTTAAGGCTACATATGGAGAAAGGTATAGGATTGCTAAATCCTTCTTTGTTACTTCACTGTTTACACCCACCACATCATCCTAGGTCTACCCTTCATCTTCATTAATTCATCCTTTGACTTCAATATGCTAGAAATTCCACAACAGCGCATTTGTTGGTCTATCATCTATGATAGATGTGCCCAAACAATTTCCTATGGCCTTCTTAAGATTTATCTTCAATGGTTGCCAATTCCACTGTCCTAGTCTAACACATTCAGTCCTTGTACTTCCCTCTTAGCATCCCCATACCTGCCACACTATTCTTCTATACATGTCAATTACAATCTTAAAGAACTCCCCACTCAATTTATATGGGATTTCATGATCACATAAGGCCCGCAGGCCAAATCAAATATCTCCATTTCATCCAACCTCCTTTAATCCTATAGTTTATCTCTTCCTCAGTGTCACTATTCCTTTGTATAATAGAACACAAATATAAAAATGTACACTATGCACACGTCCAGATTAACCTCACTTCCCTTTCATCACTAAATTTGCAATGCATATATTCTATTTTAGTTTTATATAGATTTAAACACTTGCTCAAGGATACTGCTCCATTGCTCCAACAAAGTAATAATAGGATTTTAAAAAAATTCATAAATTGACAAACATCATCAATACTACTACACAATCAGAGATCCACATCATTACTTAAAAAGGGTTTCTCTCAACTAGCTACTCTTTATCTTCCACCCAAAACCATTGATTTCACCACAAGAAATTTCTTGAAAGTTCAATGTGATATATTAGGCATCCATATTAGCTAAGTAATCCTGTATTGATCTAGTCCATGATCTCCTCATAGGGTATGTAGACCTCTCCTCCAACTAATTTAAGATTTTAAATTGCCTGCATAAACATGGTATCATAACCTATAAATCCTTTAATTTGTTACATCTCAAAGTCTTTGGTGCCCATGAGCTAGGGCCTTTTTTTTCTTTTTTTTTTTTTTTTTTTTTTTGGGGTATAGCATGTAAAACACGGTATTAAATATCATCCTTCAAATAACAAATTTTCAGCTGGGAGATAAGATATTCATTGATATACCCCAATGACTTGAAGCTCACAGTAAAACAACAGCATATGTTTAAGGACTTATTTGATTTAATACTGTCAGCCCAATTATACATAAAAAAAGGTTGCTGGTAATTCATATTTTATACACAAGCATGATTTTTATTTTAAATATTTAAAAATTAATTGCTTAAGTGAAATTTCAATGTAAAATAAAATGTTTCTTTTGATGTTTATTGAATCAATGTATTATGTATTTAATTTAATTTTTAGTTTTTAGTTGACTTGAGTTATTTTCTGAATTATTTGAAAAATTCACGGTATTGGCAGGCAAAATACGTCCGCTTCCATGACACCATTTCCATTTCCAATTCCGTTATTTAGAACCCTAGTTAAGCATGGTTTTGTCATACCTCACTTCGGATTATAAAGAAGATCCATTCTCTTTCTCGGAATCCAGGACTTACGTAGTAAGATGGTTACAAGATCAGTCAAAAAAGCCCTAAAAAGAATAAAGTACATACTTGAGGATGACACAAATAGAATGTATTAGTTACTAAAAAAAAATTAGTCACAATTGCGTTTAACAAAAAAAAAAAGTTTCATAGTTCATACCACTGCTAAGACATTTTCACTTAAAACAGGGAGGTAAGAAGTGTGCAGATATTTCAGCAAACTGGAAGAGTTAGATAGCAGTTATAGAATCATTTACTAATACATAAATTAGGAATAAAAGCAATCAGGCCCAACATCCAGCAACAGATATTCAACCTTTAACCTTTTGTTTAGCACAATTAACATAACATTTTGAAAATATTTAAGGTCATACATATTTGACCAGAATTCTGAAAGGATAACATTAACAACAAACCTGGAGCGTACCACGAGGTATAGGAACAGCCTCCCATCTATTTGTATAAGAATCTCTTCCCTTCTGAAGAAATCTTAGAGACCTAACAACCTGCAAATTAAATAACATTGTGATTCAACAGTGTCTCTCAGCTCAAATTGAAAGTTTGAAAATAAATCAAAAAGTAAAATCCAATCAGGTTTAAAGAAAATGCTTTGAGGTAACCATCAGCTTCCTTAGCTAATTTCACCTTTTGTTCTTTGAATTATACTGGATTCAACTTCCGTTTTCAGTTATTAACTTTATCAGCCTATGCATCACATGATGTGCTTAGTTTCTCTATGACACTTGAATGCCTATTACCACCATCAAATAAAATTAAAGCAGTTGTCCCTCACAATCTAACACAACATCAAATAGAAATTGAAAAGGAAATGATGCAGCTATGCAAAATCAATTTGAAACTCGGAGTGAAAGATTCATTGGCTAAGGATTGTCAAGAGTTGGCTGCTAATCATCGGTGCCATAAAGCAAAACTAATTACAGCTTCCCACCTCTCCAGCCACCTGTACATGGCTGAGAAGTGAGAACACGCCTCAGAAGATTCATGGCAATTGATCAAATGATATAACTCAATCTATTCATGCCCCACAATCACTTGTAACTTCTCATCTTTCTAGAAGTAAGGATTTTGCTTTTTTGTGCATTCTTTGTGCATTTCCTATATACACAAGTCTTTACCCTTATTCTATCAAACTTTTTGTTAAAACATCCAACCCAGAAAGCTCAAACTAAGCAGAAGATCCATACATCATATTAAGTCATATCAGATTTTAGTAGCTAAGAAAGTGGAACTCCTGTCCTCCATACCCCCTTCACATGTAAAACCAATTTAAATGAAACCAAATGAAACTAAAACTGAGATAAATATATTTACATGAAAAAGGAGACATAGACCTAATATGGGAAGTTCACAAATCAGACTTTCATGCCATGTTAAAAGCAAACAGCCCAAATATTAGATGGAAAGGTTCACAATTACTAAGCCCTAACTCAAAGCCAATTAATGTGAGGATCCCTTAATACTTATATGCGACAAAGGATAAAATCCAATTTAAAATACTAAGCATTTATCAATCAATTAAAACAGCGCCTTCAACATGCTTAGGCAGAAGTTTGAAGTCCAAGGCCTACACGCACTGAGCTGATCCTTAGCCTAAGGTACACCGAGCAACTATACTTAGGATATGCACCTAGAAGACTTGAAAGTTGAAACAATTACACCCCATTTTAGTTAATCATAAAAGCATTCATAAAGGTTAAGCAAATTAACTTAAAACATAAAGAATAAAGACACTCACTCGTTCTAAAGGTAAGAAAAATGCAGAAGCACTAGAAGACTTGCTGCCAGCATTCAAGGCCACTGCCCTGCCTTGCCAATCAATTACCGGTGAACCACTTGAACCACCCTTAGTCCCAGATGCAGCCTAAAAGTAAAGAAACAAGTCAAAATAGTAACAATTGGCAAGCTGCATGGTACCAGAAAAATATGCCACTAATTAACAACCTTGAGCACATGATTAGCAAAATCAAGAGAAGTGTTTTTCATCACAAATACATTCAAAAAAATTAAGGATGTGGCACTAAAGCCACTCACTACTCATTATTCATTAATAATATCCATAGTCTTTAATGAATGGAGTGGCACTGTCCCAAAGTAATCACTTTAAATATCTAGGCTCAGTCCTTCAAGTAGATGGGGGATGTGAGGAGGATGTTAGTCATAGGATTAAAGCCGGATGGTTGAAGTGGAGACGTGCCACGGGAGTTTTATGTGATCGTAAGATTCCCAATAAATTAAAAGGAAAATTTTACCGTACAGCCATACGACCGGCTATGCTATATGGTAGTGAGTGTTGGGCACTGAAAGAGTCGTATGCATCTAAGATAAGAGTTGCAGAGATGAGAATGTTAAGGTGGATGAGTGGTCATACTAGACTAGATAAAGTCCGTAATGAAAGTATTAGAGAAAAGGTAGGAGTGGTGCCAATTGAAGATAAGTTGAGAGAAGGGAGATTGAGGTGGTTTGGTCATGTGAAGCGTAGACATACGGAGGCTCCAGTTAGACAAGTAGAGCACATTAGGCTAGAGGATAGAAAGAAAAAAAGGGGTAGACCTAAATTGACTTGGAGGAGAGTAGTACAGCATGACTTAGAAGCATTACACATTTCTGAGGATTTAACCCAAAATCGTTCAGAGTGGAAAAAGCGAATCCATATAGCCGACCCCAAATTTTTGGGATAAAGGCTTAGTTGAGTTTAGTTGAGTTGAGTTTAATTTAGCTCACTCCCCAACACCCATGAGATGCCCATACTAGAGAAACTCAAGTCCCATGATTGGATCATGCAAAAAAAAAAAAAAAAATGAAATTATAGGTGACCCACTTATTGAACTATTTGAAAATATGTGATTGCTGGTATCCAGAATTGAGCTACTTACTTGCATGTAGAATGTATTGAAGTCATTATACCCATCCCTACACCAAGGAACAATCATAGTTAACACAATTCTAACAAAACATCAACAAAATTCAGCCCATAAAAAAAATTGCAAATGTGTCACTGAGCAGTACAATAAGATAACACAATTAGCAAAAGAAGGCTTCATCATTAAATTGGGTAGTGTAAATTATACAATTCGTCCCCCAACTTCAATTTGTTGCTCTAAAATCGCATAACTTTAAAATTGATGCATCAAAAATCCCATTGGCTAGAATCCAGCCATTCTTCCAGCAAATTGTACACGTGGCATCAAAAAATTAAAAAAAATATACAATTTAGCAAACATGTAATAAATCCTTTCTCTGTCCTCCATGTAACCTACCTGCCATCACCCTTCTCCTCACCAGTTAGCTTCCCCAAAACCCACATAGCAGACTGAAGCCCTCATCCCTCTCTCTGACACCGGCTACTCACACAGCCAGCCCACCTACGCTCATCCCTCTCACATGGCCAGACCGACCTGCCCTTCAAATGCCGCAACCCCCATACACTGACAGCTCCTCCTCTGCACATTCACACCCCCCTTGACCAATACCCATATTCAAACCCATCACAGCACCACCCACCACCATCCTCCTAATCTCTTCTCTGCCAACTAAAGACTGAAATCTCCTCTCTTCCACAAATCGATTATTGCAGCCTGTGCCTCTGCTTTCAACTCTCTTCTGCTAAGTTCTCTCTCTCACTCTCATTCTCTCAACTCTCCTTCCTCAGATGTGACCCCCAGGCCTCATCAGTCCCTTCCGATTCTTATTTCTCTACCACTGACCCATCCATTCGAACTTTGTGACAATTCACTTTTTTCAAAGTTGGTTCTTTCCTTGATCCAATTGTGAAATTTCACAACTTTATTCAGTTCTCTTTGGGTGTTTCTGCTTGGTTGCCAAGAAAAGAGGGGAAATTTTAAATGAAGAAAAATTGGGTTTTCATCAGTTTGCTGTCTTAAAGCCGATGAAGAGAAAGAATAAGTAGGGTGTAATAAAGGGTGATGTTGAGGCTTTGAATTTGATTAGTGATTTGCCTCAAAGCATAATAGAAAGCATTCTTATCTGATTACCTATAAGAGATGTTGTGAGAGATTGAAGATGGGAAAGTTTTCTTTTTATAATGCAGATTTCTTCATCATGCTTGAACAAAGAAAAAGGAAGTATAAGGGGGAGATAAAGGAAGAGAGAAGGATTTTAATCGAGTTGGCTAAATTTTTTTATTATTTTTTAATGACACATGGATAAGCCACGTGCACAATTTGCCAGAGGAATGGCCAGATTTTGGACAAAGGATTTTTTATGCATCAATTTTAAGTATTTTATAGCAATAAATTGAAGTTGGGGGACTGACATGAAACTACCCCAAAAGTTGAGGGACAAATTTTATAATTTACCCAAACTGGGCACAATCATATCTATCCCAATATAAATGCCAAAACACCAGTTTGCCATCCATTCTTTCTCTATCTAAGATCACTCATAGAATACTTGCATGTCGCAAGAGACTAAATTATATATAATCACTTTTGAATTAGCATAAAGATAAGATCCACGAATTATGTCAAATAATTGATATGGTCAGAACAGCTGTTTGGTAACCACCCCATATTTCATACAAATCATCCTCTATATCATTTTTAAATAAAAATGTAAAATATATTTAGGAACAAATTGTCAATGCATTACATTTTACCTTAAAAAAAAAAGGGAATAAGCAATTGACAGTCAACAAGCCAAAAAAAAAAGCCACCATAGGGTACCATGTGCACAATAATCATTGATGGAAGCAATGATGCTAGACCTAATTCATTTAACTTATTACTGCAAATTTGTACCACCCTAAAATGAGGGGACATTGAAAGACAACATTATTTAATGTTACATACTTTTTGTAGTGAGGTGCGTCTCTATCCAAACGAGCAAGAGTACCAGCCAAAATAGAAACCTGCAAATTCATACTCAAATCAACAAAGGAATATTGACAGGGACACAAATGAGGGGGGAAAAAAGCTAAAAGCCTAAAACTCCAAGCTGGAATCCAGTGACAACAAAGTGCCAAGGCCTAGAGAAAGTGAGAAACATAAACTGAACACTGAGTAGGAAAGAACAGTCATCAACTGGAGATGTAAATTACAAAATCCTTCAATTAGAGATGTAACAAAGCATCATCAAAATAGAAAAACTTCATATTTCACGCAAGGAAATACCTTTTCACCACTATCATTACCAACAACCCTGATTTCAAGTCCAACACAAGCAGCCTCAGGGGCAAGAGGAATTTCCTCATAGTTCAGAAATTGGATTGCACCAGGATCGTAACGAAAGAAGCCAAAATCATGAACCTGGAAAAAATGCAAAATGTTAAAAACCAAACAACAAGTCACATACATGCAAGCATGGGTTCAAATTTGATCAACAATCACCCTACTCATTCTAAAAGGGATGTCCAATGAAAATGCATAGCCATGACTTTTTTTACAAGAAAAGAAATATTATGAAAGAGAAAGAATAAGGTTGCCAACTTGGAGGATAAGGAATCATCCTAAACTAAGCAAAAAATATGAAAACAAAAGGTGAATAAATGGTACCCTCCAATCATACTGAAATAGCAATCGTCCAAAATCCCCAAAAATAGAATCCCACAGAGAAGTCAAGAAAACTACTCTCACTAATAGATTCAAAAACAAACTTGGCACTTGAAAATATGGGCATTTTTCTCCATCCAAATACTCCACATTACCACAAAGAACGCACTGTTCTAGAGGACTTTGACACCCTTTCTCTCACCAAATATTCTCCATTTCAAGCGAATAAACACTCCAAAATATCAGGACATTTTTTTTTCTTACCTTTCATTTTTTCTTTTTGTTATGCAAGTCATAAGTGCTTTCCTTACTGAACTTGTTGAAATGCATCTTAGCAGCTCCAACTTCTCTAAGTAGTGAAAAACTTTATTTTATATTTAGTGCTAATTCATCTTAGCATTTAAATACTAATAGAGGAAGATGTAATAATTTGCAAACTGTTAGCAATAAAAATTTGAAATGAAATCTTATTGTTTTATGTTGCATGAGTGACAACTAATGATCTCTCATGGAAGAACATACGGACAGTCAGAGTTCTGCCAGTGGTCTCATGTTTTGCAGTGTTGTTAAACCATACATAGGCAATTGGATAAATATTTTTCTCATCTATTCTACAACCTATTTAAAGTTAGGTTAGCTAGCTGAATCACCCTTCCATATAAAATATCATACAGCTTATTTCCCAAAAAAAAAAATAAATAAATAAAAATAAAGTGCTCCTATTTTCACTTATGTGAATGCCTAAGCTTTGAACCTTGCACTTAGACTCCAAGGGTCTTTGGCATTTAAATGTGCATGCCACCTTCAACAACACTGGTTTTGCATGGATATCCGCTATTCAATGCAATCTAATTGCATTGACATTGGACAACTTTTTATTGCATTTCATATTTGGTTATCTTTCTTCAGCATCAAACTATCAATTTGATGATGTCAAAGAAAGTTACTAATGCAAGATTAGTTCAGGACCAAGCAATCAATCTAGTGATGCCAAGGATGCTCACTTAACCAATTATTTCTGGAGATTTGTGAGAAGGTTCAGTGCAATGAGTAATATATTGTTGATTTTACACAGTCAGGTTGGAAAGAAATCACACAGCATGTGATGGAGTTGCATGCTTAAAACTAGAGGTTATATCAAGGATTTCTGGTCAACCTATTTTTCCTAATTATTAATCTCTTCAATGATTAACTAGTCAAACTCATTTTAGTATATATAGATATTTTTGGATTTTTAAATTCATATTTTCCCCCTTTTCTTTTAACTTAAATTTCTAAAGCTCCTTTAGTTAATACTGCATGCAGATTGCACCATCTGCCAGAGATTTATTACCTAACAAGTAATAACTACAGAAATCACCTTCATAAAGTACTTCTAAGGGAGATTTCCTCCCATGTCAGATTCTTCCACTTCCCAAAATTATTCTTTTTCATGCCAGGGAAACTATTGCTTATGGTTTGTCCAGCAGTTACAAAAAGCATGTCAATAACAAAAGATTCAAATAAATAAATTTTGAAAGAGAAAAGTTTACACTTACAGGATCCCTATAAATAGGATGCACAGGAATTTCCTCACGGTTTAGAAACATAGCCTCTGCAACAACAGGTCCTACAAAACCGAGAATAAAAGAAAATTTAAACAATTTAAAAAGGGTTTAAGTGAGGCTATTAATTTTCAACTTAAATAGTAAAAGGTTCCATATTGATAAGGATATATAGCCATAATCTCTTTGCTTGCTGGAAAATAACTAAAATTCTTCATCATTTGTGTTTTTTCTTTCTTCTTTTTTATTGGGTATATCAGAAAAGTTTATCATTGTGTCTATAGCTGATTATCTATTTTTAAATTTTACATAGCATTATATATACATACATATATATATATATATATATATATATATATATATATAAAGGTATATTTTATCAATTTTTATTTATTCTCAAACAATTGAATGTTCATCCTAGGTAGATTATCCCTTGAATAAAATTATTATTTCCAGCACATTTCAAAAAAAAAAGAAAAAGAATATGATAAAAAATTCAAAGAACATTGCTTAGACAAATTATCAAACAACGTTCTGATAAGCTGCTCAGAAATACATGCACTCATATCTACACGTATGTATGTCTCTGTGTGTGCACGTGTGTGTGTTTCCAAAAACATAAAGGTTTATATAGATTTCTGAAAACATAAAGGTTTTATCTTCTTTTTTATACATCCACAAATAAATATTGTTTCCCATTCTAATTGTATCATGGCACAGTTAAATGAAAATTACCATGACAGAATAGCAAAATACCCTTTATGTTTTCTGAACTACAATAATAAAAACCTCCCATACTTCTTCAGAATGCAAACACCTACTTCTATCCAATGCAAGAGTTTTTTTAAATCTTTTTTTTTTCCCAAAAGACATTTTAATTTTTCCCTCCAATCCGTTCAATTCATAGTTTCATTCACAGTCACAAACCAAGCACCTGCAACATGTCCTGCATAGCAAAAGTCATTTCATCTGACTCTAACCTATGAAGGAATGGTTATAAATTTATAATGATAATTTTGCTAACCAAAACATACCTAAATTTGTTACTAAACATTGCCACTATCTTATGATAAATTGAAACAAATATATTCAAGTTCACAACAAAAACAACTAAGGGTGTGTTTGTTAGAAGGTTAAAAAATCATGGCGTAAATGTTACCCTTGTAAGTTTTAATCTTTAAAGAGGATAATTATTAACCTAAACCCCTCAAGGTTAACATTTAACCACCCCTCAAGAAGGCATAATATTTTAACCTATTCTCTTTAAAGTATCCAAACAAAATTAATGAGCATTAAAAGTTATAAGAGTAATAATTACCCCCTTGTTAACTTGATACCAACCACTCCCTAAGCCTTAACCCTAAACTACTTGAGGTGGCTATATGGATCATTTTTTACCATACCCCAAACTACTTGGGGTGACTATATGAATCCTTTTTTACCATTCAACTCTGTTTGAGACCAATTCCACACCATAAATATTCAAGTTAGAACACAAAATATTCAGAATGACATTAAGGCAGTTCAAAAACTTCAGCATTGAGCTAAGCAACATGGCAGGCACCAGAAATATCAAACCTGCAACAATGAAACCTCATAACCCAGAAGAGAGAGGTGGGATGTAGCTCTTCTTTACTTTAGGGGTTGAACTAAAACCATTTCTAAGTACGTCAGTTAGAATGCTGTATTCAATAACAACTTCACCATAAACACTGACAAGTAGGGTAAATCAGAATAGACGACAGCAACTCCTTACAATTAAACTAATCCATTTTTTCGTTCCACTTCAAACAAACAAAAGACAAACTGTTAGCTACAGTAGGTATTTTACACCAAATCAATAGATGAATGCCAGGTATGGAAGAGTGTATAATAATCAAGGTACGAGCAATTACTCATTAGCCAACTGTAAAGCACTCAAGCTACTTGGCAATCCTCTATTGATTTTGTGTAGAACTCTTGGTGTAGGCAAGTGTTTTCCCAAAGAAAAACAGAACAAAAGGGAAGGGAAGTTGGAGGGAAAAACAATCAGAGCATATAAACTTGCAGTTTAAACCATTTTCACTGTAAGTTCACACTCCAAAAGCAGTAGCATTAATTGCCTTAGAACTGAAAAAGAAATCAATTCCTTCATTCCCCTATTTCCTCAAGCAACAATCAAGGTACACAATACAAAGTTTTTTTATCTTTCACATCCTAGGGTACGAACCCAAGACGACCTGATTCCCTTCATTTCCTCAAGCAACAAGTAAAATAAGTATTACAACGTTTCTGGCTTTCACATGCTATAAACAAACCCAAAAGGGTAAAAATGCAACACTTTCATCAACCAAACAAGAAGGATCAATTGAACCTCAACTAATCCATACATTTACATAAACCAATCAGTTCTAATAATTTCACATACAAATAAGCCTACCGGGCTTGACGACGTGGCGATTAGTGAGAATGATTCCCCGACGCTTATCCACCACAAACCCGGTAGCATAACTAGCACCGGCGGACTCAGTATCGAATGCGCGGCAAGCATTTGTCCGGAGAACAACAACAGCAGGGACCACCTTGTTTAGAGCCCTCCGCCAGTCCTCGGCAGAGGCGACGCTCTCTCGAAAAGGCGGGTCGATCTCCATGCAGAGGTCCTCCTTGATGGCGGATTCGAGGCCAGCCATGGCAGTCTCGGATCCCAATCTCTCCAGTGGGTCCCCCATCTTCGTCGATTACTTTCTCTCTGTGATTTTGTCCTGAAAGTGAGAGAAAGCTTTATTGGGGACCGAAGAGAGGCGCAAGAAGTGTGTACAGTGTAAGGGAGAGTCGAAAAGAGGAGCAAGAAGTGACGAGAGAGAGAGAGAGAGAGAGAGAGAGAGAGAGAGAGTGCGTGTCTGCGCTTTGTGTGTGTGTGTGTGTGTGTGTGTGTTTGTCAGTGCGAAGATTTACAATTGAAATGAGTTTGTTTCTGCAAGTGTCCACACATGGCTTGCCAACACAATTTTTTACAATTCATATATTATATTAATTTTTAAAAAATTGAGTAATTAAAATTTTCAAAAATTAAAATACAACCTCATTTAGCATATCAAAAATTAAAATATAATAAAATATTTTCTATTTTTATAGAAAAATATTTTTTTATATTTATATTTTATTTATACAGTCTTAGCAATTTTTTTTAATTAACCCCAAACAAATAAAATTAAGAAGATATCTTTATTTTTTTTTCTTTTAAATTATTATTAATAAATTATTATTTTTTGTTTGTGCAAATAAATAAATAAATTTTTGATAGTCAATAGATAATAGATAAAAATAAAAATAAAAATTCAAGGGTTCATATATATCTTTTTCACAAACACTTAATATAGATGTTTTGAATTATAATGTCTCAGTAGATGATAAATTTTTGATAGTCAATAGACAATAGATAAAAATAAAAATAAAAATTCAAGGGCTCATATATATCTTTTTCACAAACACTTAATATAGATGTTTTGAATTATAATGTCTCAGTAGATGATAATGTTTTGGGCAATAACCTGTTACAATAGCCAAATGGGTGCTTGCCGTTTCTTTTCAAGGTTCAAATTGGACAATCTTCTATTTCTTTACGCAACATATAGAGTTGTTTCCAAGGAAAATTTACACATTATAAAATCAAGCACACTCCGCTACCCGCTACTGCAGTGCCTTGATCATCTTTCTACGCCAAATTGCAGTGTCTGGGTCAAATCTCAATTCCCATGTAGGCCAGTAGTGCAAGTCTTGCTTCAATGTTAGCACTTGTGGCTTTCCATTCAACTTAATCGTTCTTATGCGAACAAATTCCTCGCTGCCTAATTCCTGATAAATACAGAGCGGTGCATATAACAATAGCTAATTAGCACCTAAATGCATGCAAGATATACCGAAAGCATGGGAGATTATTAAGTAATCAAAAGAAAATCACAGTTTATTATCATCATTCTTTTTTAGATAATGCCAACACAAGTTTGCAAAAGAAAAAAAATATAAAAAGGAAAAACACAATTATTTATTGTCATTTTTGTCTTTCAATCATTATTATATAATGTTTCATCCATTTAATATCTGTTTATGAATTCAACCAGGCAAAAGTATACATCTGATTAATTTAAAAGATCAAATCAAGCGCTCTTCATTTCAAATGATTGCAATTTTGATCCTCCTATTTGTAATCTGGAATTTTATTAGAATTTAATTTTCTTTTTAGTTAATTTTTATGTTTAGAATTAAAAAATTAAATTCCTTTAAATTTTTAAAAATTCATCTTAAAAGAAATAAAAATCAAGTCGAGAATTCAATTAAATTCTTTTCTTGCAAATGATTTATTCCAAATAAAGCCGATATGTTTTGATTCTTTTATTCATCTCTTTCTCATTTCTTACTCCCTTTAAATATCTCTTGTTCTTCATCTTTATCAAATTAATGCAACCTATCAAGCTGCATTCCAGACATAAAGAGAAATACAAAGTAGCTGCCAAAATAAAATATCCAAAATCACAAAGCAAAGAAAAAAGAAAGAAACATTGAATTTCCAAGAATGCAGCGAGTTAATAAGCCCATATAAGTACACACACATGGAGATTTGCAAAGATAGAAATAACTAAGCTTCGCAATATGAAAAATTATTACCTTTGTCAGGCTAAAAAAAGCATCCAAATCAGGAGTTGGTTTTCCATTGACTTCAACTATCCAACAAAGAGCACATAAACCATATCTATCTGCAGGACTCCCCCGATACCACCTAATAAAATTGATGAACTGTGAAAAGTTTATTCAATAAAGAAAGCATTATCGCATGATTGATCACCATTTGAGACAGTGCAGCAGCTAGAAATCATTTTCAGTAATGAGTCAATTCATATGTAAGAATCTTTTTGTAATTGATTATTATAATAAGATTAATATTTTTCAGTCACCATAGAAACTCGTACCAAATTAATGAACTATGATTTATGAATAAGAAAACAGTAAAATCTGAAAGACGCCTGGAGAATGTTGATATGTAGTAAATGACCTTCCCCTGACATGGAAGGGTCTGGAATGTATCACCTAGGATTTGCATGGGCTGAATGGCCATTCATCCAGCACAACCCACTCTATATCAACCATGTTTAACCAGCTTCAAAAACTTAACACAAATTAACTTGTCTGCTCAGCTACAAAGAGTTTGTCAACCTTTAGGTCCATGTTAACGAGAACGCATGTAAACCTATTTTGTAAAATTGTGTATTCAGGCCTAATAAATATGTTCATAGCAGAGCAAAACTACCATGACACTAGTTGTTATCTCAAAATCAATAGCCTGGAAATTTTGTGATGAAAACCCAGATTCTTACTTTGCAACATACACACCATGGCCTTCTTCAGGAAGAAAACCAAGAGCACGCACTGCTGGATGAGGATATTGCAAAATACATCCACACCAATTTATCATTCGTGCTGTGCCATTCCCATCTCTAATATCTGTTCCTACAAGAAGATCAACTTCACATCCCTAACAAACCATTGCAGATCAGAGAGTCAAATTAATTTACTCATTAACAACATATCAGAAAGCATATACCATATCAAACTACATTTTCCAATATACCAAAAATGTAACATCGAGTTAAAAAGATTGTGCATATCCATTTAGTGTTTGCTTACCTGTCGAAAAATGGTCAAGCTGAGTTTCCCATCATTGTCACCATGCTTCTCTAATGCCTTGCAAGCATTTTCTATGTCCTGGAAACAAGTAACTGGCTCCTTATTGACTGCCAGCACCATGTCACCTTGTTTTAATAGGTTCTCAGCCTTAGATCCAGCCAAACAACCTTTAACACGTAAAACTTGTCGCTTTATTGGATCCTTCCGGACAAGAGCCTGCAGCAAATAACAACCAATAGTATCAGTAACTATAATGATGATGTGGATATTCCCTATAATAGTTTTATGCCAGCCTTGCTCTAAATGTTTGGGAAATGAAAGTGATGGACCATTCTCAGCCTAGAGGACATAGGCTGTTTTGTGAAGGGTTTTGATTGTCTTAAATTCTTCTATTCTTTTACCCATGTTCTTTCACCCAAACCATTGACAAGTTAAGATTGCCAGTCCCATATTTGCATGGTAATATTACATTCATAAGTAGATTTAGTGTACTTTGGAAGGGACCTGTTATCTGGACAAATGAAAAAGGTCACAAACAACCAATTCCCACCCATGGGATTGAGCATTAAGACCAGCTGCCTAGCATTACAATGCTGAAATTTGAAAAATAGCCCAACCAGTACACATCACATGTTGGGTTATGCTTGCATCCCAGAATCCCACAAGACCTCCCACTGCTCTGAATTTATGTGAACATATCACTCTTAAATAGTAGATTATATGAGGAGTGATTTTGAGTGCTTCAAATTCTACTGAGGCAACAGGAATCATAGATAGTTGAATGTGAATATTTGATGAGTTAGAAAAACTCAAAAACAAGAAAATGCAACATTTTCCATGTCATATCACATATACATTGGACATTACCCAATTTATAGTGCTACAGTCATGTACATCTGGAACTCAATGCTTTAGAAGCCCAACAAAAACAGATTGTTATTAAACTAATTTATCCTCAAATAAAATAATATTTATTTTCAAGCATGAGAAACAAAAATGACTGGCATAAATTTCTTTGTACATGTGAAAGAAGACCCAACGTTATGAAGAGGATGCATTCACACCACACTGGCAAAAAGAAAAGAAACATAAATATTGTAAAAGAAAAATGAAGCGTACTTGGATCCAATCATCATTCAAACCAAAACTCCGAGCCTTTGAAAGCAATCTAGGGATAAGTTCAACCTCTAAAATCCTAACAAGTGGCATTGGCCTTTTGACACCATTTATGAGAAGAGATGGTCCGTCTCCACCAGATATGATCTTTTCAAGTACTTGGCTGACCATATGGATTGGAATACCTTTAACAAATTGAGGACTGCCACCAGATTTTGGCTGCAAATGAAGGTTTAAGTAGTTGCATAATACCATAACAAAGAAAACTAGGAGAACAAAACAAACAGTGAGAACCTTAGTTGAACTTGAAAAGCTTGCCCATATAGCTTGAACCTTTCCATGCTCATTACCTAGAACTCCCGTAAATGCATTGCCAAAATCTGGAATATAGCATAATATTAGACAATCATGTATATAAACCAACATAGCTTAGGCAATTGAGATCTACTCCCTTACCAGAATCAAGCTCAATCACTTCCATATTTGTTGCTCTATAACATGGAGGATCACCTGAGCTAACATGTAATGAAAGACAAGGGTTTGTCACAGTTGACTTCCTAGAGACTGCTTTTAGACTTCTTAGCCCCACAAGATATACTGTATCTCCACGACATAGTTCAGGCTCTGCTCAAAAAGGAAAACTAGAATTCTTAATTACAAACAAATTGGATATAGCAAACCAATCAGTTTGGTGAGAGCAAAACTATTAAGAGGAAAAAAAAATTAAAACCACACGGGCACACAACCAAACAGCTAAGGCTGCAAATGACTGAAGCTATGAAGCAAGCTTCAGAAGATAATGGCTCAAAATTGAATTCTTGGGCCGTACCTGTACTTTATAACCTCACCAGCCAGCTCAATTATTTGTTTAATATATTAGTTAAGATGGTTACATGGTAGTGGTCAATTTTAGGGATGATGAATCTGTTTTTCTTGAAGATCATCTGTAAGAAAGTGAAACTCCAAGAATTCCACAATGGACAAAGACAACAAACAAGGGAGCTTCTCCCTCCATAAAAGTCAAGCGTACTCACGGCACCTCACCAAATCATTTTCCTTAATATTTGAAAAATAGACCAAGTGAGTAGCGACTGCATTAATGTCAGGAACACCTTATTGGAAAAGATAAAGGTAGTGTTACTTTGCCTTGCCTCCACATCAACACACAATTACCACAGTTAAAAATGCAGGCCCATTTCCTTGTTGGCTGGTTGATTTCCAAAGCTTTGATTTAGGGTAGTCATAGAATAGCAATTATACAAATTATAAGGTATTGGTCTGGTTAAAACTGAACCAGCCTGATATTGAAAACTCAAATGAGTCAATCTTGAGCTTGACCCCGACTAATGAGCTTAGTGATCTATACTCGAGCTAAATTCTTTAAACTTGGGATGAACTTAACTTTATTTTGAACAAACTAGGCTCTAATAACTAGAAGTACAACTCTACTGAGCTAATCTAAGCTCTAATCCTCCTCAATCACACCACAGCTGAGAAAAGAAGTAAAGAACATGCTACTGCCAAAAATAATTGATTAAATAATAGCCCCTCAATAATCAAAGCCTCCATGTTGTACTCTTCATATAATATTTCTTATAAAAAAATAATAATAAAACCAGAGACCAGATACATAAAGTCAAAAACCTACTCGGAAGGAGTTCAGCTGCACGGACCATTGAAGCACCTACAGCTCCCAAAGCTGAGGGGTTATATGCTACAAGAGCATAATTGTAAACAGGATGAAGAAAAACCACCTGTCATGAAATAGGCAGTAATTTAAGTAGCATAAAATGGTTTCCAATGTTCCTATTTGTCAAAAATTTACCTCCCCTGGAACTTCAATAGGATACGCAGCAAAGGATAGCATCACATCTGATGCAGATATTGCAACCGTGTTCTTGTCAACTGCAACCAATCCCATTCCTTGAGAATGGTGTACAATGACACCAGTTCCGAAAAAATGTTGTGAATGGACACCATCAAGCAAACATGATGGAGGCACATTAACCTGCAGACAGAAAAACCATGTTTTACATTATGTCAGATTTAATAAGAACCAACACAGATTTTCAAAATAACAAATTATAAATGGATACTGTGAGAATATAGTTCTGAAGGCAATTAACAAAAGCTAAAAAATCTTTGCATATTACCTCAAGCATTACAAGAGCAGGCTCTATCATACATTCTGGAAATAAACCATTAGTTGCAGCTTTTGTTGTGTATTCATGGAGGCTTGAATTTGCACTTTCCATGATCATTGGATCCTCCAGCTTAATTTCTCCACTTTCATGTGAGGAACTGTCGGCCACACCATTTCCTCTTCTAGACAAATCACCTAGTACTTGTGTATTTATGGGAACATCATATTCATCTGTCGAATAAACTTCCTTAGTAGCTTGATCATAATTGGCTTCCATGCTAGCAATACTGTTACTTAACTCCAAGTCATTAACTTGAGGCGTGTTTTCCACAACAGTATATTCACTGCTTAATGCAGATGTCTCTTCTTTCAAACCTTGTCCAAGATCACCAACACAAGATGCGAGCAGCAGGGACTCAAGTGGAATAGCAGGCCTTGCTATCCATAAACCAGAACTATCATCGCGAGTGTATATCTTTGGAATATCATACCATTCATGGCGGTCTATTGTGACCAGGACAGACTGCAGTAATCACATAAGTAAAAGAATAAATAAATAAATATATAAAAGGAGAGAAGGAATCACTTATCTCCTGAACTATATCAATTAGCACAGAGGGTTCTACACATGCACACATATATGTGGAACAGACCAACTTAGATTATCATCTTTAGAAAGTCCCATCTCCTCTTTTGGACCAGCCAATTTATACTACAAGGTCAAGGAACAATATGAAGATATGACATCTTAAACCTTATACAGCATAAAGCACCAGAATGTGTGCTACAAAAATATATCCTCCAGGAGACATGTTATAGAACTATTGTATACCTTCGTTCGATGACGGTCCCTGTAGTATATATACTCTAATGGCACTCGAGCGCCCCTTGACAACTTAGAAAAAACTGAGATTAGTTCTTCAAGTTGTGATATCTCTACATCAGCAAACTTCGTAATGATGGCATGTCGAGGAACTCCTGCTTTAAATAGCATATATCTGCAATAGGTTGATGATAACATTTACTACAAGGTCTAGACTGGTCTTACAAACCTCAGTAGCCCATGCAAATCTAGTTACTATTCCATTGTTACGGCAAGATAAGCCTATATACCTCATCTAAGTCTCTCTTTTATTTTTTTTTCCTTCCTCTGTCTGTTCAAATTATTTGGATGCCTGTTTCTTGTACTGCTTTCCCTTTTAATTATAAATAGACACAAAACTACTGTTAAAAGATGCCTAAGGGGTATCAGTGTCACCCATGTATGCTAGAAATGCACACTTCAAATATTTTTGCTGACAACTTTTACAAAAGTAAAAAAACGCAGCTAAATGATCCTTTCCAAAAAATTATGAGTGTAACCATTTTTCTCCAATTCAATGAATATTTTGAAAGCTCACAAATTCATATTTTTCCATTTTATTCACAAAAAGCCAAAGGGATTGCTTCCTAGATATCCATCAAATAATTTAGATTGTCTCTAAGTAGTGTGATTAAATCGTAGAAGTCCAAAAAATAGGCAAGCATACTAATGAACACAGAATTTCTTCATGTTTGACTCAGTCACATGAGCACTGTTTTCTCTTTTTTTTTTTTTTAAAAAAGGATTAAACACTGTTTTCACCATGTGAAAAATTACTTGTGTAATAGCAAAAGAATCAAGCCAAATCATCAGCATTGTTTTTCAATCGAAAACTTCATTCCCAAACTACAGTAAAACAAAAAGAATTATTGACATATCTTCTTTAAAAAGGTATACGTTGATAATTCTTCTAGTAACAGAAAGCTTGTTATAGTTTGAAAATTTTGACAGCCAAAAACTTCAAGTCCATAGATTTTCTCTTTTTGAACAGTTTCAAGATATCATGAATCCTCCGTACATAATCGATTCTCTCTATATATCATAAAGCTTAAAAGGTTTTGAACATAGATTATAACTTTGAGCCAGTCATAATATCTGTAGGCAATAAATGTAGGATATGATATGGTACATAAAAAATATTAAATAAAATCAAAATGTTAAATGATCTGAACTGACCCAGGGTCTGAAATATATACAAGACCACAATGGAAGCGGAAGTTTCTAGCCTGTTTAGACAAAAGTCACACTTGTTAAGATGCTCAAAATGATACTAAAATAAAAATTAAAAAAAAAGGCAATACTTTACTTGCTTTCGTGAGGAATGCTATTTGAAATTTAAAACAAAATTTACCCACCTGTTGATAAGACAAAGGATGTATCACTGCTCCACCTACTTCTAAGAAGTGGTTAGGAGTAATTGAGTGTAAATCTTGAACCTGAAAGAAATATATAAGATTTTGCATATATTGAACATAAGGCAATATTAAGAAATCAAAGTGCTTCTTGGGAAAGAATATTGTTTAAGTAGCTACGGTTAGAATTGAACCTAGGAAGTAAGATATTGATATGGGATACAGACCCAAACATGATATAATGTCAAAATCCAAAAGATTAGCATATGGCTATGGTTACGATATGACAATAATTTAAAGGATTTTTATATAAATATCAACATTAATAATATTGCTCATAAGTAGATCTATGGAATGACAAAATTAAAATAGTTGAGAGAGAGAGAGAGAGAGAGAGAGAGAGAGAGTCTTCTCTAAAATTATTTCCATTTCTTTAAATGTATAAGTTGGTTAGATTTCTTGTTCTTCATTAGGTATGAAAACATTTTAGTAAATATGATTTGCATACACTAAAAAAAATTAGAGTATGCGCAAGACATTACAATATATAATTTAAAAAAAAAATAAATGTTTTGAGAAATATCCAGAGTGCGTTCGTCGACTGTTTATGTTGAATATGATACCAACACTATAATATAGCATCCATGCATTACATGAACAAATGTCCCAATATATTTCACTAGATTCATATTAGGAACCTAGGATTTATAAATATAGGCAAGGGCAAACTCTCATTCTCATTTTAAAGCTCAATCTTGCCACAAATAAAAGGGAAAGAAAACCTAACAACAACGAAATGAAAAGGGAAAAACAAAATGCACAATTATTTATTTTTGAGGTGTTTTTCCATTCTGTCATCAGTAATTAAATCCAACACAAAGTGTACCATGCAATTCTATCAATTAAAATCCAATTCATACAGTAGAAAATAATTACATGACATTCACCAACACTCACTTCTATATGTCATCTCTATAGACCTTAAACAAGCACAAAAGAACTTATTTCATTAGTTCTTAATTTCTTGTCAACAATAAGTGTCGCAAAGGTTTTGCGGTCGCCGAACGATTCTCATTGAAACGGAAAAAGTGAAGAGTCGCCACTTTAATGTTAAGGGAAATTAAAAAAAAATCATTTTGTAAAATTTATGAAGACCACTTCTAAAACAGAGATTCTAGGTTCAGGGTCTGTGTATGGGTACGGAAGGTGTTAGGCACCCACCTCGTCCCTTAATAAGGGCAAGCAGATTTAACGATGTGCTCTTTATAATTTAAAATTGATAATTTTGAGGTTAGAATTGTTATGTTAGTCCCTGTCATTGATAGAAGGACATTTAATGTTTCACTATTTTGGGTCACCCCAAGAACTCGAGTAAGTGGGATGACCTTGAAGTGAATTGATATCTTGTTTATTTTATTTGTTATGTATTCATTAAGTTCCTCCTCCTTCGAATTAGGACTCTAATTCAGAAGGAGCGTTACTTGGTCCCTAAAGATACATAACGAGTGAGGACTCTCGGCTTACCCATTATGTACCTTATCATTGGCATTCAAATAACCGAGGGGGTGGTGTGTGTGATGGATATACCAAAACCGATTTGAGTATAAATTTTCATCCCTCTTAATTATAACTCTAATTTAAAAGGGATGCGTTAATTGGAATCTTAAGAGTTCCCTTCCTTAATGAGGATTCTCAGTTAACGAAGGGAAATCTCATCACCTGCAATAATTATCCATAAAATCTTTACTTAGATCGCTTCCTATTAAATTGTTTAAAATTTTATTAATGATATTTTTATTTAACTCAGACAAACTGAAGGGAGGACTGCCCTTTTATAATATGATCTCGAGAAGGACTGTCCATTAAGTCACGGTATAAAATTTGGGGTTTTTGGAAGGACTCTCCCGCGAACTGAATATTGAAATTTGTTTGATAGGATTTGTTAAAAAAGAGTCTTTAGGATTTCTGTGTTCATTAACATCAGAGGTTGCAAGGAAAGGACTCTCTCCCGACCCTCTATTTTGAAAAGTGAATTTAAAAGTCGTGGATGTTGATCCAAACTCTTCGCCGATCTTCCTCATAATTTCCTCGATCTCTTTGTTGTCTTAACTCCTTTATTCTTCCCTCATAATTTATTGTCCGAACTTCTCTATTCCGGGTTTCGTGTCTTATGGTCCGAATTCGTCTTGATTTTCCGACCTTATAACTCATCGAGCTCACCTCGATTTTAGATTTTTTATCTTGAATTCCGATCTCATGACCTCTTTCCAAGCCAACTTCATCTTCCAACCTCATAACCTATTCAAACCTTTCTACATGGAACCGGACTACCTCTATTTTATTAAAATTTCCTCGTTTATTCGGATCAGAAATTTTCAATTCATCACTTTTATCCGTACTCCTTACGGTATTTACGGAGTGTTTGTGACGCGAACTTTAACTCATACGAAATAAAAAGAATTAATTGTAATGACAGCAATAAGACATGTAAACAATAGGAGACCAAAGATAATTTTTGTGACACGAGTCAAACTTAATGCAACCCTATTATGAAAATTCAGTGTGACAAAGTACCTTCAAAATACTCACGTCATGAACACAAGCTAGTGATATTTATAGAGTGACAAGTTAAACACTTACCTGTAGAGAGCTCAAACAATGGATGAATCAATATTGATGCTCTGCCAAATCTAGAGCTACTAAAGCTGAGGTGACGGAGTGACTTTGAGTTGTAGAGAGCTGAAACAATGGATGAATCAATACCGATACTTTGCGACCTCTGGAGTTGCTAAAGCTGAGATGACGGAGCAACTTTGAGCCGCCGAAGGAGATGACAGTGAGGTCTTAATGACGAATTGTGATTGGACTCTTAAGGTGGCTTACGATTGCCAAGGGTATGGATTGCTAGACTTATAGCTCTAGTGACAAGATCCTTCAGAAACTTGTTTCTAAAGTCTCTAGGAATTTCAAGAGCTTCAGAATGAAGGGTAACAAAAACTATACGGAAATTCAGAGGTTTCTCCACGATCATCTCCCCCCCCCCCCCCTCTCTTTCCCTTCTACAGTATTGTATACAGGTATTTATAGGAAATAGGTACTCAAAATAGAGGGTTAGGATTCCAGCAGGAAGAGATGGAGGGCTTGGATTTAAAAGGACACGATCCAATATCTTAGAATTAAAGAGAATCAAGATTGAAGGTTGGGATTTGGTTCAAAATTTGTGTCCTTCCATTCTTTACTCCGACGATTAGGGATCTTGCCTTACAAAATAGATCCAAGAGCTGGGAACAAAAAGTGTCGAATCTGTTATTTGCTTTTAATCCGAGGGCCTTAAATCCATCCTTACAATTATAATCAACGGTGTAAGTTGAGATGTACTGGGCTACTTTAACCGTTCGAAATGTAATGGCGAAGAGTGCATCCTTACAAATGAAATGGGTGGTGAGGATTAAATCGTACCTAAAATGCTTTAACTGACTAGGATCTGACGGTAGGGAAATTATTCTTACGAATTAAGGGTTATGATTAAAAGTGATTCAACTCCCCGAGCCCTCCGATCTCTATTAGTCATTCCTTGGTCTACCTGATCTCTCATTGTGATTGACTGATCTGAGGCTTATTGTTCCGATCTCTATCCACTTTTCCGCTTCCGGTCTTTTCTTACTTCCCGATCTCTTCCTATTCCCTGATTCTTTCCCAACTCTCCTCTGTATCCCCTCTCCGGCTAATTTTCCATGTGCTACTTCTCTGATTCTAACTTTTCCGGCAAGAATTCTTATCATGATAACCACCTTGACCTTTTTCTGATCGTCTTCTATACCCATCGTCTGAGTATGGATAGTTCCGACAATCAGAGAATTATGAGAGCGTCATCTGATGATGGCGAGAGAACCGGACTAATTTACCAATCAGGATCCAAAATGACTACCGTGCCGATCTCCAATCAATTTACTGGCATGATCTGCGGATCGATCTCGGATAAGGAGACTGCTAATTCCAATCTTGATGTCAGTGATCGCCTCTTGAAGTTCATTTGGCTCCTAACCATGTCAGGGGTCCCGATTGTAGCTTGGTTCTGGTCTATGACATCGACGATGACATCAAGCTTCCCGTAGTCTTTGCCATAGTTGACGAGAACTACCCTCCCGATCTCCACATATCTCTTAAACGGCTTCTTGAGATCGGGAGTGATCCGAACTATGCGAGCAAGATAGGTAGAATGTAGTGTAGGGACATTTGTAATTGCTGATCTTGAGAGATTGCCCAAATGATGTAATCTGGTCTTGAAAGATCACCCAAATGGTGTAACCAGATATTGAGAGATCGCCCAAATGATGTAATCTGATTTTTAAAAATGAAATGAAGTCTTATTTATCCAAAATTGATTCAATTGATTTTTATATTGATTATTTTTCGATCTATGATAACTGTGTCCGATCTGATCCCTAGTCGAATCCCCATTCTACCGATCTTTTGGTTCAAAACCTTATTCTATCTTATCTATGGTCGATCTTCGATAGCCGATCTTACTTGCCCAATCTCTTCACCATGCTTTTGGAATTTTCTTTTGACACATCATTGAAACGGCCAAATTCCGCTAACCGATGCGTCACCTAGGGCCTCATGAGCATTTAATGCTCGGATGAGTATAAATAGGAAGGAGGATTAGCCATTTACACACCTATGCCATTTTCAGATTTTCGGAACAACTTTGACGCTCTCTCTCAATTCTTGCATTCTCCAGCGCTAATTTATATTCTGGTAAGGGTTTTGATCTTTTTCCAATCAGCTCTATCTTATTTTTCGAAAATGAGCGGCATCGAAGGTCAGAGAGTTGGTAGCCCTCCTTCCGTCCATATTTCATGGACATCGGACGAAGGCGATGTGGTCGGGCCAAGTGGGCGATCTGAACCTACCGCGGTCATTATTTCGGTCTTCGATCAGACGACAAGATCTAAACAGACATCGGCTTTGAAGAAAGAGAACCTAACCGCGGACGAACTGCCATCAGTCCTGGGAGAGGCTGATCTCCAGTCTATTAGCCAGGAGTACAATCTTCTGATCGATTCTTTTGAACTCATAAAATGCCATGGCAATCTTCGGGCTGATCACTTCTTAGACGAAATCGACCTGATCTTGGTGTATGAGGAGCAACTCAAAGCGGGGCTCCATTTTCCCCTGGACAAATTTTACAGAGCTGTTCTAAAGTTTCACCACATCTGTATAGCCCAAGTGCACCCAAACTCCTGGCAGACTCTGGTAGCCTTCAGAGGTCTTTGTCGAGCTAAAGGACTCAAGCCCATGGCAGAGGTTTTTACCAAGCTAAAGGACTCAAGCCCGACGAAAAGACGATGAATATTGATTTTTCCAAGCCAAGCCGAATTGTGGGCTGTTCACCGATCTCCCTTCCTCGCTGAAGAACTGAAAAGATCGATTTTTCATACTAAGGAGCAAGGATCCACATGACTTTGAGGGCATTCCAAGTAGTTGGAAATATTTGGCTCCTAAAGTACTAAAAAAGATCGTCCTGAATAAAGATGAGGACGCCGTGGTAATAGAATTAAAGAATCAGGCGACTGTTCGTAAATATTCATGTTTGGATGCGGTTATGGCTAAGCTAAAATGGTGGATGATGCGGACGATCGCCCATGAGGACTATGAGCTACAACTCTCTGACATCATCCCTGGGATCTGTAAAACTCGAACTTTAGGTCTTACACTCTCAATGAACTCACTAACTTATTTTATGTGCAGGTATGGCTGGAGGTGAGTCTGCAAATGAGAGCCGCAAGCGGAAAAGGGAGCTCGCCCGAAAGGTGCGTGAGATGAAAGAAGCTACGAGCTCTCCATCCAGGGTTCAAGAGCAGCCAGCCTCGGAGACGAGGTCATCCCCTCCCAACCTCGACAGGCTGAACCTCCGCCTCATTCGGGTGCAGAGGGGGGGGGTCTTTTGGACCGGTTGCTCGGCCTCTCTCTCGGGGTGCCCAGGTCCTCCTCCAATCTTTGGAAAGGAATCGATCAGTTCGGGGCAATCCCGATCTAGCTAAGGTCCTAGGCACCACCATCTGCTTTCAAGAGGATAGGACTCGGATGGCCCAGGATAGCATCGATAATCTTCTGACCAAAACAATGAATTTGGGCTTGGAGGTTGTTCCAAACCAACAAATGATCCAAGAGAAAGCCCATCTCTTGAGGAGGGAGATCATCAAGGCAGTCCAGGACGCAGCAGTTGCAAAGATCCAACTCTCAGCTACTAATGATCAGATTGTTGGGTTAGAAGATCGGGTGAAATCTTACGAAGAAGGATGGCCGAACTGGAGCAGCAACTTGAAGACACTCAGGCCTGTCAAGCTGCAGATCTCGTTCGATTTTCTGAAGAGCTCAAGGCGAAGGAGGTGGAGGCCCTTGTGAAAGAGGCTGGAGCCTATGTGAATGCTCATAGCAACCTTCTGGCTGAACTGGTGAAGCGCTATCTTGAAGAGGACTTCACCTAGATGGAGAAGCTTGCTTCGGCAGTTGAGGATGAAAGCGAAGAGGAGCATGAGGGAGAGGAGAGAGAGAGGGATGAAATTGAAAATGTAGCTCAAGAGCAGGTTAGGGAAGACCCTCCTACAGAATGACTTGTATATTTTCCTTTCTGAAATGAATTTTTTTTTTGTGTTCGACTAATTCTTGATGAGGTCGGAAAAATACCAAACTGAGTATAGATAAGCATTAATTGGATAAGTTCAAACACAAAGCTTAAGATTGGTCATCAAACATAACTGCTCAAAGGGATCAGCGAACGTTGAGCGCGAAAACCATAGGAAATGACTTGAGACCGAGTTTTAGTCCAAATTTGCTAGGTTCAGGATCACATACTTAGAGATCGGATAAGATATCAACTTGAATAAACGTAAGCAGGTTCTGATCCTGACATTGCCTGAAACTACCCGAAACTTGGGAAGGAGATCGGAAAACAAAATGCAAACTGATGACTTGGCAATTAATCAGAACAGATCAAGTAGACAGAGAGATCGGTTAATACTTAGGGTTTATGTGAGATCGAATTTATTTATCTTCATATCATAACCTAGCATCGGGCAGCTGGCGAAGATCAGGTGGAACAATGGAACAAGATATTGGCTTATAAAATACTTGAATTAATTTTAAAAGTTCGTCCAAAATATGGTGTTTACAATAAGTATTGACATACTAAACAGGTAGGAGAGAAAAGCAAGGAAGTGGGTAATTCATGGTACAAACTGTGATTTACCGGAAAGGAGAGGAACAAGAACGGAGTAGGCATAATCATATACAGGACATTGAAAGATGTTGTAATAGTTGTGAAAAGAGTAGAAGATAGAATTGTACTAGTAAAGCTAGTACTAGAAGAAGAAACAATAAATGTAGTTAGTGCTTATGCCCTACAAATAGGACTAGATAGTGAGAGTAAACAAAGGTTTTGGGAAGATATGGATGATCTAATGCAAAGCATACCAAATGAAGAGAATGTTTTCATCGGTGGAGATTTGAATAGACATATAGGAAGTGATAGGCAAGGTTAAGAGAATTGTAGAAAGAGATGATTCTCATTGATTTCAATTAATCTGTACATGGGTATATATATACAATTGATTCCTATAATTGTGTTCTACTAATTAGGAAGAAATCCTAAATAAGAAATCCTAAATAGGAATACAGAATACAAAATATACAGAGAAATAATATAGTGATTGACTTTCCATAACATAGTGATTGACTTTCCATAACACTCCCCCTCAAGTTGGAGCATAGATGTTAATCATGCCCAACTTGTTACAAATGTAGTCAATCCTAGCTCCATTCAGAGCTTTTGTGAAAATATCTCCTAATCGCTCTCCGTTTTGATGTGTCTGTTGAGATGATCTGTTGAATCTTTTCACGAATAAAGTGACAATCAATCTCAATATGTTTGGTCCGCTCATGAAACACGGATTAGAAGCAATATGAAGAGCGACTTGATTATCACACCACAATTTCGCAGTGGGAGGTCTTAAAACCTGTCTCATCTAGTAATTGAAGTATCCACCTTATCTCACATACTGATTGTGCCATGGCTCTGTATTCGGATTCAGCACTAGATCGAGAAACTACACTCTGCTTCTTGCTTCTCCAAGACACCAAATTTCCTCCAATAAAAACACAATATCCAGTAGTTGACCTCCTGTCAACCTTAGATCCAGCCCAGTCGGTATCTGAAAAACATTCAACATTCAAATGCCCATGATTACCATATAGCAAACCTCTTCCTGGAGCGCCCTTCAGATAACACAAGATTTGTTCCAAGGCTTCCCAATGAGCAACAGTTGGAGAAGACATAAACTGACTTACCACACTAACGGCATAAGCAATGTCAGGACGAGTGACTGTAAGGTAGTTCAATTTTCCTACCAATCTCCTGTATCTCTCTGGATCTTCAAACAACTCACTATCCCCTGCTAACAATTGTAAAGTTGGAGTCATTGGTGTGCTACAAGGCTTAGCACCTAATTTTCCTGTCTCTGTCAATAGATCGAGGACATATTTTCTTTGAGACAAGAAAATACCCTTCTTACTTCTCATAACTTCGATACCCAAGAAATACTTTAACAATCCCAAGTCTTTGGTCTGAAACTAAGTTTGGAGGAAGGTTTTAAGAGATGAAATACCTGCAGAGTCACTCCCAGTGATGACAATGTCATCCACATAGACTACTAAGAGAATTAGACCATCCTCAGATTGCCTATAAAATACTGAGTGATCACACTTACTCTTTTGCATACCAAATTCCTGTACTGTTTCACTGAATCTCCCAAACCATGCCCTAGGACTTTGTTTCAAGCCATAAAGAGACTTCCGAAGCCTACAAACTTTACCCAACTCCCCTTGAGCAACAAACCCAGGTGGTTGCTCCATATACACCTCCTCCTGAAGATCACCATGAAGGAAAGCATTCTTGATATCCAATTGATGCAGAGGCCAATCATATGTAGCTGCTAAAGAGATAAACAAGCGAATAGAAGTAAGTTTAGCTACAGGAGAAAAAGTATTAGAGTAATCAACCCCATATGTCTGAGCATATCCTTTTGCTACAAGGCGTGCTTTTAATCTAGCCACAGAACCATCAGGATTTGCTTTTACTGTATATACCCATTTGCAACCAATAGCTTTCTTACCAGTGGGCAAAGGCAATAGTTCCCATGTACCATTAGCATCTAAAGCCTCCATTTCCTCTTTTATAGCATCACACCGGTGATGAGACAGGTGCCTCATCAACATTAGGGATAGGAGCAGTCTAAAGAAGTAACAAAACACGAGAACAAGAAGACAATTGATTATAAGAAACAAAAGAAGAGATAGGTAAGTACATGAACGTTTACCTTTACGAAGAGCAATGGGTAAGTCTAGATCGAATCATGATCGATGAGTGCAGGATCTCCCAGCAGTAGGCGGTGGATGATCTGAGTCAGGAATCTCCAATCTCCTGGAATAAACATGAACGGGAGGTCGAGTAGGTCTAGAGACAGAAGAAATAGGCTGTGGGAGAGGACTAGACATTGGTTGGACAGTATATATTAAGAGATCATCCTCCTCCCCCTGACTCTCATACACAGATGATAGAGGAAAAAATGGAGTGGACTCAAAAAATGTGACATCTACAGAAACAAGATAACAATTAAGAGTAGGAGAGAAACAACGGTACTCTTTTTGGAGCCGGGAGTACCCAAGGAAGACACATTTGAGAGATTTTGGATCAAATTTAGTAACCTGTGGACGAACATCACGCACAAAATAGGTACAACAAAAAATACGGGGTTCAATAGGGAACAAAGATTTTGTAGAAAACAAAGTAGTATAAGGAATATCCCCATTAAGGACAGAAGACGGCATACGATTGATAAAAAAACATGCCGTAGAAACTGCATCAGCCCAAAAGTGTTTAGGTACTTTCATCTGAAAAAGAAGAGCACGAGTTACCTCAAGAAGATGACGATTTTTTCTTTCGGCCACGCCATTTTGGGATGGGGTATCCACACAGGAAGACTGATGAAAAATGCCATTTTGTGTCATATAAGGCTGAAATTGTGCTGAAAAGTATTCTTTGGCATTGTCACTTCTTAATATGCATGAAATATTAAATTGAGTTTTGATTTCATTACAAAAGGCACAAAAGATAGAAAACAACTCAGAACGATTCTTCATTAAATATAACCAGGTAACACGAGAGTAATCATCAACAAAAGTAACAAAATAACAAAATCCAGTTTTAGATGTAACAGAACAAGGACCCCAAATATCAGAATGAACTAACTCAAAAGGAGATGAAGCCCATTTATTGACTCTAGATACAGAAGGCAAACGATGATGTTTTGCAAACTGACACGACTCACATTCTAGTCTCGATAAAGATCAAATTGAGGACACAGCTTCTTCATGGTAGACAAAGAAGGATAACCCAATCTACAATGAGCTTCAAGAGGTGTTAAGGTCTGGAGCAAACAAGCGATCATGTACATGATTTTCTAGAATGTATAGACCACCTGACTCGCGTCCTCTACCAATAATCAGCTTAGTCGTAAGATACTGAAAAAAACACTGGTCAGGAAAAAAGGAAACAGAACAATTTAAGGTACGAGTAAGTTTACTAAAGTAGATTAAAAGAGAATTTTGGTAGACACAAAGCAGAAGACAAAGAAATTGAGTCGGGTTCGCGATTCAGAACCCATGACACAAGAAGTAGAACCATCAAAGTAATGAGGAAGTGAGATTAGAAAGCGGATAGAAGACTAGGATTACTGTCATGTGATGCATCGCACTGAATCAATAACCCATTTGGATGAAGAAGACACAAGGCATGTAGTGGATTTACTCGACTCGTGATCGCGATGTGAGGAACGGTAGGCTTTAGAGATGCACGATCTTGAAAAAATTGTGCAAAATCCTCTGCAGATACCAAAATAGTTTTCTCAGAGAAAGATACTGTAGAATTCTCTGCTGCCATATTTGCCATCTGTGATCGCTGATTTTTTCTCTGAAGTTGCGGACAATTATATTTTGTATGGCCAGGCTCATGGCAATAATAACAAATGACTCCTCTTGAGTCCTGATTAGAACTAGCCTCTCCATTACGCTGATTACTTCTGTTGCCTGTAATTCCTCCTCTACTTCCTCTTCTATTACCCTGTTGTCCATTTGGATTACGACTAATAAGAGCACTACTGGCAGGCTGTGAAGATTGAGTACTCTCTGTACGAAGGACCCGTGTGAACGTTTCATGCAAAGAGGAAATCTCAGAAGAATCTGAGATTTAGCAGTCTCATACTCTGAAGGAAGGCCTGCAAGAAAACTCATAACAGCCAGTTGCTCCCGTTGGGCCTGCTGAACTTTCACATCAGGACTAAAAGGCAACAATATATTAAGTTCCTCATATAAACTCAACTCAACTCAACTAAGCCTTTATCCCAAAAATTTGGGGTCGGCTATATGGATTCGCTTTTTCCACTCTGAACGATTTTGGGTTAAATCCTCAGAAATGTGTAATGCTTCTAAGTACTACTCTCCTCCAAGTCAATTTAGGTCTACCCTTTTTTTTCTTTCTATCCTCTAGCCTAATGTGTTCTACTTGTCTAACTGGAGCCTCCGTATGTCTACGCTTCACATGACCAAACCACCTCAATCTCCCTTCTCTCAACTTATCTTCAATTGGCACCACTCCTACCTTTTCTCTAATACTTTCATTACGGACTTTATCTAGTCTAGTATGACCACTCATCCACCTTAACATTCTCATCTCTGCAACTCTTATCTTAGATGCATACGACTCTTTCAGTGCCCAACACTCACTACCATATAGCATAACCGGTCGTATGGTCAGCGGTAAAATTTTCCTTTTAATTTATTGGGAATCTTACGATCACATAAAACTCCCGTGGCACGTCTCCACTTCAACCATCCGGCTTTAATCCTATGACTAACATCCTCCTCACATCCCCCATCTACTTGAAGGACCGAGCCTAGATATTTAAAGTGATTACTGTGGGACAGTGCCACTCCATTCAAACTAACTCCTTCCCTATCACCGTTTGGCCTTCACCGAACTTGCAATGCATGTATTCTGCCTTCGTTCTACTTAACTTAAAACCCTTTGACTCTAGAGTACTTCTCCAAAGTTCTAGCTTCCTATTGACTCCTTCGTGTCTCTTCTATCAGAACAATATCATCTGCAAACATCATGCACCAAGGAATACTCTCTTGTATATGTTTCGTCAGTTCATCTAAAACTAATGTAAAAAGGTAAGGGCTTATGGCTGATCCTTGGTGTAATCCAATTGAGATCGGAAAACCTCTTGTGTCCCCTCCCACTGTGCGCACAATAGTAGTTGCTCCTTCATACATATCTTTCAATACTTGTATGTACCTAATAGATACCCTCTTTTGTTCTAACGCATTCCATAAGACCTCTCTTGGAACACTATCATAAGCCTTCTCCAAATCAATAAAAACCATGTGTAGATCTTTCTTCCCATCTCTATATTTCTCCATCAAGCTTCTAATGAGAAAGATCGCTTCCATAGTTGAACGACCAGGCATAAAACCAAATTGATTGAGAGAGATAGAAGTATCATGACGTAGTCGATGCTCCACAACTCTCTCCCACAACTTCATAGTATGGCTCATGAGTTTAATTCCCCTATAGTTTGAGCAACTCTGTATGTCTCCCTTATTTTTAAAAATAGGTACTAAAATACTCTTCCTCCATTCATCAGGCATTTTCTTTGAGTTTAGAATCTTATTAAATAATTTAGTTAACCATGCCACTCCCATATCTCCCAAATACTTCCACACTTCAATTGTTATTTCATCGGGTCCACAGGCTTTACCTACTTTCATTCTCTTAAGTGCTTCCTTTACTTCTAAAGATCTAATCCTTCTAGTATAATTTACATTCTTTTCTATTGTTCTATAATCTATATTCACGCTATTTCCATTTTGACTATTATTAAAGAGATCATTAAAATAATTTCTCCATCTTTCTTTAATGTCCTCATCTTTCACCAACACTTTTCCTTCTTTATCCTTAATGCACCTAACTTGATTGAGATCTTGACATTTCCTTTCTCTACTCCTTGCTAATCTATAAATATCTTTCTCACATTCTTTAGTTCCAAGTTTCTCATATAACTTTTAAAAGGCACTGTGCTCTTGCTTGGCTAAGCCTTTTGCCTCTTTCTTTGCTATCTTGTACTGTTCATATGCCTCATTATTATCACATTTAGGTAATTTCTTATACCATTCCCTTTTTCTCTTCACTGCCTTTTGTACTTCCTCATTCCACCACCATCTCTCTTTTGAGGGTGGTCCATGTTCTTTAGACTCCCCAAGTACTTTTCTAGCTACTTCTCTAATCTTTGATACCATCTGTATCCACATATCATTGGCCTCCATATCTAGCTTCCATACTTCAGACTCAAGAAGCTCATTTTTGAACTTCACTTGTTTTACTCCTTTGAACTCCCACCACTTTGTTCGAGCTACACTATTTCTTCTGACCTTACTTGAATTGTTCCTAAACTTGACATCCAAGACCACCAACCTATGTTGACTTGTTAAAGCCTCTCCTGGAATGACCTTGCAATCCTTGCATAAAGCTCTATTTGTCTTCCTGGTTAAGAGGAAGTCGATTTGGCTTCTATGTTGCCCACTTTTGAAAGTCACTAAATGTGACTCTCTTTTTATAAAGTAGGTATTTGCTAGTATTAGGTCGTATGCCATAACAAAATCCAGGATGCTTTTTCCCTCCTCATTTCGACTGCCAAAACCGAAACCTCCATGAACATTCTCATAACCTTGCCTATCACTTCCTACATGTCCATTCAAATCTCCACCAATGAAAACATTCTCTTCATTCGGTATGCTTTGCATTAAATCATCCATATCTTCCCAAAACCTTTGTTTACTCTCCTTTGTCTAGTCCTATTTGTGGGGCATAAGCACTAACTATATTTATTGTTTCTCCGTCTAGTACTAGCTTTACTAGTATAATTCTATCTCCTACTCTTTTCACATACTACTCTGCGTCTTTCAATGTCCTGTCTATGATTATACCCACTCCGTTCTTGTTTCTCTCCTTTCCAGGTAAACCACAATTTATACTGAATTACCCACTTCCTTACTTTTCTCTCCTACCCATTTAGTCTCCGAATGCAAGCAATATTCACCCTTCTCCTTTCCAAGGTATCCACAAGCTCCATTAATTTTCCTGTAAGTGATCCAACATTCCAAGTACCAACCCTGATCCTCCTCCTATCCTGCTCCTTCCTAATTGGTCTCCTTCTATGATATCTTCTATTATTTTCTATGTCTATCTTGTGTTCTGTTCCACTATTTGTTCTATTATCTGTCTTATGGACTAACTTCTTTACCCACACCCGTCCATGATGTGGGAACCCTTGCTCACTTAACACCACACCCGGGCGCCGGCATGGCGCGTCGCTTTCGGTGAACGCCCTACACCCTTGCATATTTATCACTACACCCGGGCTCCGATGTAGCGCGTCGTTAGTAGAGGACGCCCCAACGTTCCTCATATACCCGTTTAAAATCCATAAAATAAGCCGTGAGAGACTTATCCTCTTTCTCAGCACGGTAGAATGCCTTACAAACATCATAAATACAGGAGATATTCCCTTTACCAGAATACAGAAAATCTAAGTAATCCATCAATTCCTTAACAAATTCACAGTGATTAATTAAACTAATTACCTCACTATAAATCGAGTTCCAAAGCTGCAAAAACAACCGAGCATCCTCCCTTAGCCAAGTTTGTCGTGTATCATCAGTGGGTGGATCTTTAGTAAGGTGATCATCCTTATCAATGCTACGCAAATAGACCCTAACAGTCTTACTCCACTCCAGGTAATTCGAACCATTAAGTTTGTGTTCCGTGATCTTAGTCATCACCGGAATCACATCAGAAATAACATTCTTATTGTCTGCCATTTGTTGAGACAAAGAAAACTAACCGAAACGTTAATCCAAAGTGCATATAGCAGCAAAATAACCCAAAATCACAAATCAAGCAAATACCAAAATAGGATCTGAGAGCCAAACCTCAGAAGTCCTTTAATGGTTATACTGGATCAGGCAACAGCACACAGTGGTGGAATGAGAGGGTTGAGACGACGCCGGCGATGTTGATCGGGGTTGAAACGGCCGGTCGGTGGCCAAGGTCTCTTCTGAGCTGAGTAGTGAGAACAAATAGTCACCCTAGATTGATGACCTGCTCTGATACCATGTAGAAAAAGATGATTCTCATTGATTTCAATTAATCTGTACATGAGTATATATATACAATTGATTCCTATAATTGTGTTCTACTAATTAGGAAAAAATCCTAAATAAGAAATCCTAAATAGGAATACAGAATATAAAATATACAGAGAAATAATATAGTGATTGACTTTCCATAACATAGTGATTGACTTTCCATAACAAGAATGTTCATTGAAGTTTTGGTTTTGGCAACCGAAATGAAGAGGGAAAAAGTATCCTGGATTTTACTATGGCATACGACCTAATACTAGCAAATACCTACTTTATAAAAAGATAGTCACATCTAGTGACTTGTAAAAGTGGGCAACAACTCAACTCAACTCAACTCAACTAAGCCTTTATCCCAAAAATTTGGGGTCGGCTATATGGATTCGCTTTTTCCACTCTGAACGATTTTGGGTTAAATCCTCAGAAATGTGTAATGCTTCTAAGTCATGCTGTACTACTCTCCTCCAAGTCAATTTAGGTCTACCCCTTTTTTTCTTTCTATCCTCTAGCCTAATGTGCTCTACTTGTCTAACTGGAGCCTCCGTATGTCTACGCTTCACATGACCAAACCACCTCAATCTCCCTTCTCTCAACTTATCTTCAATTGGCACCACTCCTACCTTTTCTCTAATACTTTCATTACGGACTTTATCTAGTCTAGTATGGCCACTCATCCACCTTAACATTCTCATCTCTGCAACTCTTATCTTAGATGCATACGACTCTTTCAGTGCCCAACACTCACTACCATATAGCATAGCCGGTCGTATGGTCAGACGTAAAATTTTCCTTTTAATTTATTGGGAATCTTACAATCACATAAAACTCCCGTGGCACGTCTCCACTTCAACCATCCGGCTTTAATCCTATGACTAACATCCTCCTCACATCCCCCATCTACTTGAAGGACTGAGCCTAGATATTTAAAGTGATTACTTTGGGACAGTGCCACTCCATTCAAACTAACTCCTTCCCTATCACCGATTTGGCCTTCACTGAACTTGCAATGCATGTATTCTGTCTTCGTTCTACTTAACTTAAAACCCTTTGACTCTAGAGTACTTCTCCAAAGTTCTAGCTTCCTATTGACTCCTTCTCGTGTCTCATCTATCAGAACAATATCATCCGCAAACATCATGCACCAAGGAATACTCTCTTGTATATGTTTTCAGTTCATCTAAAACTAATGTAAAAGGTAAGGGCTTATGGCTGATCCTTGGTGTAATCCAATTGAGATCGGAAAATCTCTTGTGTCCCCTCCCATGCGCACAATAGTAGTTGCTCCTTCATACATATCTTTCAATACTTGTATATACCTAATAGATACCCTCTTTTGTTCTAACGCATTCCATAAGACCTCTCTTGGAACACTATCATAAGCCTTCTCCAAATCAATAAAAACTATGTGTAGATCTTTCTTCCCATCTCTATATTTCTCCATCAAGCTTCTAATGAGAAAGATCGCTTCCATAGTTGAACGACCAGGCATGAAACCAAATTGATTGAGAGAGATAGAAGTATCATGACGTAGTCGATGCTCCACAACTCTCTCCCACAACTTCATAGTATGGCTCATGAGTTTAATTCCCCTATAGTTTGAGCAACTCAGATGTCTCCCTTATTTTTAAAAATAGGTACTAAAATACTCTTCCTCCATTCATCGCATTTTCTTTGAGTTTAGAATCTTATTAAATAATTTAGTTAACCATGCCACTCCCATATCTCCCAAATACTTCCACACTTCAATTGGTATTTCATCGGGTCCACAGGCTTTACCTACTTTCATTCTCTTAAGTGCTTCCTTTACTTCTAAAGATCTAATCCTTCTAGTATAATTTACATTCTTTTCTATTGTTCTATAATCTATATTCACGCTATTTCCATTTTGACTATTATTAAAGAGATCATTAAAATAATTTCTCCATCTTTCTTTAATGTCATCATCTTTCACCAACTCTTTTTGTTTTTATCCTTAATGCACCTATCTTGATTGAGATGTTGACATTTCCTTTCTCTGCTCCTTGCTAATCTATATATATCTTTTTCCTCTTCTTTAGTTCCAAGTTTCTCATATAACTTTTCAAAGGCCTGCTCTTGCTTGGCTAATCGCTTTTTGCCTCTTTCTTTGCTATCTTGTACTGTTCATATACCTCATTATTATCACATTTAGGTAATTTCTTATACCATTCCCTTTTTCTCTTCACTGCCTTTTGTACTTCCTCATTCCACCACCATTTCTCTTTTGAGGGTGGTCCATGTCCTTAGACTCCCAAGTACTTTTCTAGCTACTTCTCTAATCTTTGATGCCATCTGTATCCACATATCATTGGCCTCCATATCTAGCTTCCATACTTGGACTCAAGAAGCTCATTTTTGAACTTCACTTGCTTTACTCCTTTGAACTCCCACTACTTTGTTTGAGCTACACTATTTCTTCTGACTTTACTTGAATTGTTCCTAAACTTGACATCCAAGACCACCAACCGATGTTGACTTGTTAAAGCCTCTCCGAATGACCTTGCAATCCTTGCATAGAGCTCTATTTGTCTTCTGGTTAAGAGGAAGTCGATTTGGCTTCTATGTTGCCCACTTTTGAAAGTCACTAAATGTGACTCTCTTTTATAAAGTAGGTATTTGCTAGTATTAGGTCGTATGCCATAGCAAAATCCAGGATGCTTTTTCCTCCTCATTTCGACTGCCAAAACCAAAACCTCCATGAACATTCTCATAACCTTGCCTATCACTTCCTACATGCCCATTCAAATCTCCACCAATGAAAACATTCTCTTCATTCGGTATGCTTTGCATTAAATCATCCATATCTTCCCAAAACCTTTGTTTACTCTCACTGTCTAGTCCTATTTGTGGGGCATAAGCACTAACTATATTTATTGTTTCTCCGTCTAGTACTAGCTTTACTAGTATAATTCTATCTCCTACTCTTTTCACATTCTGCGTCTTTCAATGTCCTGTCTATGATTATACCCACTCGTTCTTGTTTCTCTCCTTTCAGAAACCACAATTTGTACCCTGAATTACCCACTTCCTTACTTTTCTCTCCTACCCATTTAGTCTCCTGAATGCAAGCAATATTCACCCTTCTCCTTTCCAAGGTATCCACAAGCTCCATTAATTTTCCTGTAAGTGATCCAACATTCCAAGTACCAACCCTGATCCTCCTCCTATCCTGCTCCTTCCTAATTGGTCTCCTTCTATGATATCTTCTATTATTTTCTATGTCTATCTTGTGTTCTGTTCCACTATTTGTTCTATTATCTGTCTTATGGACTAACTTCTTTACCCACACCCGTCCATGATGTGGGAACTCTTGCTCACTTAACACCACACCCGGGCGCCGGCATGGCGCGTCGCTTTCGGTGAACGCCCTACACCCTTGCATATTTATCACTACACCCAGGCTCCGATGTAGCGCGTCGTTAGTAGAGGACGCCCCAACGTTTATATCATTTGAATCCATATCATAGGGTGGGCAACATAGAAGCCAAATTGACTTCCTCTTAACCAGGAAGACAAATAGAGCCCTATGCAAGGATTGCAAGATCATTCCAGGAGAGGCTTTAACAAGTCAACATCGGTTAATGGTCTTGAATGTCAAGTTTAGGAATAATTCAAGTAAGGTTAGAAGAAATAGTGTAGCTCGAACAAAATGGTGGGAGTTCAAGTGAGTAAAGTAAGTGAAGTTCAAAAATGAGCTTCTCGAGTCTGAAGCATAGAAGCTAGATGTGGATGCCAATGATATGTGGATAAAGATGGCATCAAAGATTAGAGAAGCAGCTAGAAAAGTACTTGGAGAATCTAGAGGACATGGACCACCCTCAAAAGAGAGATGGTGATAGAATGAGGAAGTACAAAAGGCAGTGAAGAGAAAGAGAGAATGGTATAAGAAATTACCTAAGTATGATAATAATAAGGCATATGAACAGTACAAGATAGCAAAGAAAGAGGCAAAAAAGGCAGTTAGTCAAGCAAGAGCGCAGACCTTTAAAAAATTATATGAGAAACTTGGAACTAAAGAAGGGGAAAAAGATATTTACAGATTAGCAAGGAGGAGAGAAAAGAAATGTCAAGATCTCAATCAAGTTAGGTGCATTAAGGATAAAGAAGGTAAAGTATTGGTGAAAGATAAGGACATTAAAGAAAGATGGAGAAATTATTTTGATGATCTCTTTAATAATAGTCAAAGTGGTAATAGCGTGAATATAGACTACAGAGCAATAGAAAAGAATGTGAATTATACTAGAAGGATTAGATCTTTAGAAGTAAAGGAAGCACTTAAGAGAATGAAAGTGAGTAAAGCCTATGGACCTGATGGAATACTAATTGAAGTGTGAAAGTTTTTGGGAGATATGGGAGTGGCATGGTTAACTAAATTGTTTAATAAGATTCTAAACTCAAAGAAAATGCCTAATGAATGGAGGAGGAATATTTTAGTACCTATTTTTAAAAATAAGGGAGACATATAGAGTTACTCAAACTATAGAGAAATTAAACTTATGAACCATACTATGAAATTGTGGGAGAGAGTTGTGGAACATCGACTACGTCATGACACTTCTATCTCTCCCAATCAATTTGGCTTCATGCCCAGTCATTCAACTATGAAAGTGATCTTTCTCATTAGAAGCTTAATGGAGAAATATAGAGATGTGAAGAAAGATCTATACATGGTTTTTATCGATTTGGAGAAGGCTTATGATAGTGTTCCAAGAGATATCTTATGGAGAGTGTTAGAACAAAAGAGGGTATCTATTAGATATATACAAGTATTAAAAGATATGTATAAATGAGCAACTACTATTGTGCGCACAGTGGGAGGGAACACAAGAGATTTTCCTATCTCAATTGGATTACACTAAGGTTCAGTTGTAAGCCCTTACCTTTTTACATTAGTTTTAGTTGAATTGATGAAACATATATAAAAGAGTATCCCTTGGTACATGATGTTTACAGATGATATAGTTCTAATAGAAGAGATGCGAGAAGGAGTCAATAGAAAGCTAGAGCTTTGGAGAAGTACTCTAGAGTCAAAGAGTTTTAAGTTAAGTAGAACGAAAATAGAATATATGCATTGCAAGTTCAGTGAAGGCTGAACTGGTGATAGGGAAGGAGTTAGTTTGGATGGAGTGGTACTGCCCCAAAGTAATCACTTTAAATATCTCCGCTCAATCCTTCAAGTAGATGGGAGATATAAGGAGAATGTTAATCATAAGATTAAAGCCAAATAGTTGAAGTGGAGAAGTGCTACAGGAGTTTTATGTGATCGCAAGATTCTCAATAAGTTGAAAGGAAAATTTTACCGTACAGCTATACGACTAGCCATGCTATATGATAGTGAGTATTAGGCACTAAAGGAGTCGTATATGTCTAAGATAAGAGTTGTGGAATAAGAATGTTAAGGTAGATGAGTGGGCATACTAGACTAGATAAAATCCATAGTGAGAGTATTAGAGAAAAGGTAGGAGTGGTGCCAATTGAGGATAAGTTGAGAGAAGGAAGATTGAGGTGGTTTGGTCATGTGAAGCGTAGACATACGGAGGCTTCAGTTAGACAAGTAGAGCACATTAGGTTAGAGGATAGAAAGAAAAGAAGGGGTAGACCTAAACTGAATTGGAGGAGAGTAGTACAACATGACCTAGAAGTATTACACATTTTTAAGAATTTAACCTGAAATCGTTTAGAATAGAGAAAGAGAATCCATATAGCCGACCCCAAATTCTTGGGATAAAGGCTTAGTTGAGTTGAATAAGTATCGACACATGTTGAGGAAGCCATTTAAAGCAATTCAGGTACTAAGTGAAGTTTTACATTTGACAACAGTAGTCCAAGCTGTTAGTAGTATGCCCTAAAGCATATCATTTTGTATGTATCTTGTACATATTTTATTAATAAAAAGATAATTTTACTTTTCCGTTTACATAATATATTTATGTGTAATTGAAAAGGTCCATTGATATTTTGTTAGAAATTCTATTCTTAAGTTGTTAAGAATATGAGTGATAGTATTTCTAGAACAAAATATCATAAATTGATTCACAATCGAGAATACTTCACAAAGGACATGACTTATCCAAAAAGATTGTAATCATGTTTGTTCCCAAGGTATTTATATGAGATATGAATAAGATGGAGTGGTGAGTCTCATGCCACATAACAAACATGATAGGCACTTATACATGATAAGTAGACCGAACCAGTGACGCTTATGACAAACACATGGAGTTTACTCTTGTCAATGCATTGTCATATATCATATCAGTGCATATGATCTTTAGACCGGAGATAACACAGTTATTTTATATATAGGTGGTTTGAGTTTGATACTGCTTTTCATACTTGTACTTTGTATGGGTATATGAGCATGTATTGGCTCCTACTAGTTATATATGGAGATAGGTGTTGATCAAGATGGAATCCGTTACCCTAAGTAAATAAGGATAAAATCCTATGTTCATTTAATTATTCTTGATGTTTCAAGTTCCTGGCCAGGACAGACAGATTTAGTTAAAAAGGAGCTTCTGATAAGAAAATCTAATTAATCAAGAACTGGAATTAAAAGAGAACATAATGTTCATAGCAAATGGGGTTTGACATTAACCATGACTCCAGCTCAAATTGGGATTTTGTAACGGAGAGATTCAAATGCATGGTAACATATGATTAAATGTTCATTTAAGGTATTCCTTATTACTGATTGGGTGGCCATGGCATACTATGCTAGTTGTCAACCATGGTCTATGAGATGCCTGAAATGATTTAGAGAAATCATTTACAGTAAAAAAGAGTTCTAATGATATTAAAAGTTAATATCATTTCTCATTGCCAATAAGTAATGAGCCTAATAAGTCACACATCTACACAAGCTAATCACCATTTAAAATGTGATTTAATTGATTAATTAAATAGTTTAATTAATTAATTAATTAATTAATTAATTAAAGATCTTTGGTTTGCAATAAGATTGCAAAGTCCCTAGCATGACTTGAAACCAAATCTAGATTATTGGATGTATAGTATAAATTAAATTTATATTTAATTTGATTAAATATGAATTTAATTATGAGAAATTAATTAATGGAGATTAATTAATTCATTAATTTATATTTGATATAAATTGATTTAAAGAGAAGAAACTATAATTTTGGATTAAGAACTCAAATTAAAAAGTAAGGCTAAATTGGTCTTTTCGCATGGTGACACATGGCACCATGAGATCTTGCTACTTGTCTTCCTATGATGGAAGACCACATGTCATGATTTAAATGGAGCTTGACACTTGGCTTCATAGGATTAAATCAAACAATAATAAGATGAGATCTTATGATGACATGTGGCAAGGGAGTTAGCGAGGGTTTGACCTAAGTATATAAAGAAAAGTAATAAAGAAAAAATCACTCCTCTCTCTTTTCTCTCAAGTTGCCGTCACTTTTGGTGTCTCCTTCTCCTCTTCAATTTCTCAATTGATTCAAGGGAAAAAACTTTGATTTCCTCTTGAATTAAAATTATTAGAAAGTATTTCTAACTCCCAATACATTCATACAACCTTCACAAAGCATAAACCCCATCTCAAAATTGGTTGACAAGGCTTGAGAAGCCAATCTAGGGGCTGCCATTGCAACTTTGGTGTGTGCTTATGGTGGACAAACTAGAGAGACAACATTTGGGGTCCTAAGTACATCCTAGGAGTCGGGATTGCATCAATTGTGCATCAAGAGGTTAGTACCTAAAAATCCCTCTTTTAGTTAGGGTTTAATTGAATTAAATGTTAATTCATAATCTTTAATGGCAAATGAAATTTTAATGCATGCTAAAATATGTTTTGGTATGCAATTAGGCATTGGAAATTGATTAGGATCATAAGACACTTGATATGGTGCATGTAACCTTAGAAATAATTTTGAAATTCAAGGTTCTAATGCCCTCTAATCCACGCTTCCACTCCTTCACAAGCTCATATTTAGTCCATATACAGAGTGATTTCTATTAAAAAGAGCTACCCAAACCATTTTTATATGATGAAATTACAATGATCAAACCAATTTGAGTTCTGATTAAAGGATGATAAATAAATCCTAAAGTAAATCTTACCATTATGTTTATTGTCAAAGAAGTGCTACCCCTTTCAATCTGTAATTCAATCTCATTGCCAACGCTGTCATCAAGCAGTGTCTCCAATATCAAAAATTGAGTGGTTACCTTCATTAGAGCAGCGTAGCAATAATGTCAACATCTCAAACTCCATTATGATGACAAATAACCAATCATTTAGAATGAAATATCATATAATATAGTTAGCAAAACCCTTATTTGGATGCATGGAAAATAACAAAATCAGGTGACATGCTTCAAACACCCACTTATCATTTAGAACCTAAACTAGACTGATAAATTTGACAATATTGGACTGATTCAACCATCCACAACTCTACACAAACCAACATGTTGCCTATTATCTTGTCATTGTTTAGTACATTGTTGCACATATAGTATATTATCTCTTTGCAAATCTCAACACATTCTTCTTTTTAATTCTCATAACAATGTAATGCACATACTTAAGAATAATATTGCTAAAATTTCATTTTAAGCAAGAAATCCTTTTACCATTTGTTGTAATACCGTATCACTTAAGAATTAAATTCAGTGCAGAGTAATAAAAATTTGTAAAAGGTGAATGTGTTGAAACTTTTCCTATCAATAGCATTCTATGAAAATAAAAATTTGCATGAATTTTGTTAGAGTGCATGCACCAACAAGTACACATATGTATCTTGTGCTAAAATGTTAAAAAGCTTCTTGTTAATCTAAATTAACACACATGTTCCCATAACAATGTCACCTTAAACCATGATCTACCAAATGATTGAACAAATAAAAGGCAAATCTCAACATTTTTTTCAAAAATAATGAAGTAATTACTCAATAAACTTGATCGGGACAAATTAATTGCATGAAAAAGCAACAAATCACAAAATAAATTTTAATTGAGCATGATACTAGCCATGACTCCTAATGATATTACAAAGCTATTGACTTTGGAACTCGCAAAAAAATATAGAAAACAAAAAGGAAAAATTGAAAAGAAAATACGAGGAGAGAGAGAAAAGATGAATGTGGATTTTAAGTACATGAATTTTGTCATTTATAATGCAATTCAATTACAAAATTAATACAAAAAATATTGCTCATGTTTGAAGTCATTTAGAAAATTGCTTGCTGCAATGAATCAAGAGTTTAAATAAATTATATAATTAGAATCAAAACTCACTTCTCCATTCACACGAACTAGCACATCCCCTGGCTCCAATTGCGTATGAGATGGACCACCTGGGACCTGAAAACTCCAAGATCATGTGAACCAAAAAAACTGCTAAATCTAACAATTTTTAACTTACAAATTATAATATGAAAACACAAAAGTGTTCTCACCACAGAGTGAACAACAAGCATTCCGGTTTCACCTGTTAGAGAAGCTTGCCGTACCATCTATATAAACCAATAGCAAAATAAGCCATTAACCACTATTCTTAACAATCATCCATCAAGATTCACCACAAAGTGAACAATAAGTATTACAATTCACTTAGTGGAGAAGCATGCCTCAATATCAAGCTACTCAATGATAGAATAAACATTGCCATTATTCTTAACAATCATCCAAGAATGAGAACTAGATACCTGCTCTGTTTCAAGTTGAAGACCAAGTCGACGTACCTCATCAAATCCTTTATAGCAAAATGTCACCTATATTAAAAGCCACAATGTTATATCATACAAAAATAAAACCCATAATTCAACATTTAATATAAATAAAACTTTCAACATAAAATTACTTTGAAAAAGCCCATTGTCAAAAACCACTTTTAAGATGTACATGAAACCTTACGTTCCCAGTCTTCCATGAGGATACTTTCTATATAAGAATGTTGAAATGGATCACATTTTCCCCTTAATCTCTTTGAAATGCTTTGGAATGTATTAGAGCACCATTCCTTTCATCAACTTAAAAGCTCAAGTTTGTATATGAAGATCTAAAAGTAGGTTTTATACCCCTAAGACAACTTTTTTTTACAAAAGGCCACTAGGTCTACGCTTGAAGTTTAGACAAGCACATGCCCACTTTCACCAAATTCAATTAGCAATATTAAAGTGGACAATAGTTGGGTTATTAACCTTTAAGTCAAATAGGCTTGGACATCATGTTAAAAAAACTATTTAGCCTAAAGTTTAAGTTAATTAACAAAATAAATATGCCCATCTTTGACCAATAAATTTTTAGCAATTCCAATATAATACCCAAAAAATTAAAAGAAAGATAAGTCTGCAATAACAATGAACCTGAAGTGTACCACGCGGTACAAAAATTGTCTCCCATTTGCTTATATTAGAATCTTTACCCTTCTGGATAAGTTTCAATGTCCTAACAACCTGCAATATAAAACCTAATAGTTCAATGCCCATAAACTACAAAATTTCCTACAAGTCAAAATACCTAACTGAATTAAAGCTTTCATAAGTTAAAATAACCAACCTTTCAACAAATATTGAATATATGTAGAACTAAAATCCTTAATAATTAAACCATAAATCATTAACATCAACAAACTCTACAAGCATGAGATATTCTTCAAAGCACCAATTATAGAGTTGTTTTGGTTTCTCTGAATCTCTATCATTAAAAAATATAAAAAATTTGCATCACTCAACTCAACTAAGCCTTTATCCTAAAAATTTGATCTTTGCTATTTGGATTCTCTTTCTCCATTCTAAATGATTTTGGGTTAAATCCTCGAAAATGTGTAATGTTTTTAGGTCATGTTGTACTACTCTCATCTAGGTCAGTTTAGGTCTACCCCTTCTTTTCTTTCTATAAAAAATTTGCATCACTACAACAAAAATAATTTTAAGAATTACCATATTTTAAAGTGTTTTGTTCAGCTATTGAAGGGATAATTTTTCATTGCTCAACCTTTGATAGTTATGCCAAGCTTGTTTGATTAAAGTTCAAAAGTAAGAGTTGTTGGAAATTGAAACTTATAGCGACCATTGATTTTATTAACTATCTTTTGAAATTTTTTTTGAAACAATATAATTCTTTTAATAGTCACACTAAATTATCCTCTTAAAAATTTTAATAACAAAAGTTAACTTTTCTTTTTAACTAAAATAAGGCCATTTAAACCAAAAACAACTTTAAGATCTATTAGTGCTTGTTTCTTTCTCTAATGTATAATTGTGTAACTCATTAAACAAAATAAACTATGAGATTTATTATATTATATTTAAAAACTCATTTATGTCCATATTGATCATCTGACATACCAATAATAACTACTAACAACGTATCAAATACTTAAAACTTCCATCAAGTACTACAAATAGATGAACCACAGTGGTTTTGAATAACAATTATTACATTCACATAATAGCATTTTGAAAAAGGTAGTTATGTTATTTGATGATTTTCTTTATGGTGATTTTTGAATCATAGGTGAAAAATGCATAACCATTCAGTATATTATGCAATGATTGTTCATCATCGCAATCTCATTGAAAAGGAATAAAAGAAAAGAAGAAGAAGAATAAGGCATAAGGTAAAAGAATAAAATAAAATACAAGCCCAAGGCACAAATTTACTTATTTGATTGCTGCATAGAACATATGTGGCATGTTGACTAACAATCTCCATTGATAAATGAGAATCTCCTAATATCATAACGGAGGATATATCCATCTCTTTTATTAGATAATTCTTATTTTCACACATAAATTAATGTGGCATACATCTTAACTAAGTCTGTCTTTTCTTTCTTAAGGCTTGAATTAGTGCATACCTAATATAGAACCACAAAGAATGCTCAAAAGGTAAAAGGAATAAACTCTCAAAATTATATTAATTCTCAATTGTCAATAATAATAAGCTCCACCAAAATACCTAGATAACATAAGTATTTATAATATCCCAAAATATAAAATATGAAACCAATACTAAACCAACTCAAACTTCCTAAATAAATAAAATACTAATGCTTAATTAAATTTCATAAATTTCTTCCTAAAATAGGTTGATCTAAAATCCCTAGTGGAAGGTCCTACATCAATACCTCAAGAACTTACTAACAAGAAGAGCACAAACAAGAGAATGTTATAAAAGTCCTAATAAGCTTTAAATCATTGCAAAAGAGCGTCAAACCAACATTACTCTCCGATATTCATCAACATTTGAGATAAACATAAACTAGCCTAAACCTTATTTGTGGTATAATTATATTGTTGGGTGCAATAGGGCATTGGGGGATAAAGCATATTATCTCTAAAAAATTTTACTTAATCTTAGTTAATTCTCAACCTAAACTAACAACAAAGACAAACATTTTCAACTCATGCTTATACTTAGGATAGAAGAATTAAGACATCTTAATTTTGTTTCTAATTTTTGAGGGACTCATTAAATGAGCAAGGTAAGGGATTTTATTATCCTATAAGCCCAAATTGTCATCTCATTAAGATTATATTCACCAACTATAAGAGTTAGAATCATTTTATAATGAAATAAGCACAAGAAAAATAAAATTCTTACACGCTCTAAAGGTAAAAAGAAGGCTGAAGAACTTGATGACCTGTTGTTCTTGCCCCCAGCATTCAAAGCCACTGCCTTGCCTTGCCGATCAATCACTGGTGAACCACTAGAACCACCTCTAGTTCCAGATGCTGCCTGAAAAATTGTGAAAAAACATACTTCAAAAATACTAAATGAAACAAACTATGCATGTATAAGTTAATTAAAAGCAAAAATAATTGGCTTTCTTTGTTACTGGTATATCCAATGACAAAGTTAACCCATTATGACATGTATATTGATCATCCAAAATGCCCATAATTTACAAAAAGATGAATTTGAAGCCAAAATTATTAGGCAGCTTGCAAAAACACTATAAAGAACATTTGTCAAAGAAATTTATCCAAAACTAGAACACTTTTCTCCATTCTTGAAATAAGAAATTCCATTAATAATTTACATTTGTTTGCAAAACTAGAAGAGAAACTTGAAAAGGAGTCCAATCCAAAAGTTTAAGCCATTTTCATACGCATAAATATTGAAACACATCACAATGCCCTTACCTTGTGCTATCCTTGCAATGATATTGAGTGCTTGGTTGGACAGAATGTTGGGACTTTGCAGGATAAAGTTTACATTTTGTGGTCACTATGAAATAGCAACTAATGTTAAACTATAATTGCTAGATATGAGAAGAACCAGGTATAGATCTTTTGAATGCTTCCAACTATAACATACACCTTGCAGAAAAAGCTACTCACTTTGTCCTCCTTTAACTAATATCCCTTGAGAATGTTTCCCACCAATTCCTAATGATAGTATATAGACTCTTTTTATGAAAATTCTGCCATCCAACCATAAGCTAATTCTTCTCCACAACAACCTAGAAAGTTTTTTCCCAGGGAAGTCTAGCAGCAGAACCTATCTTTCTCACACCCAGAGTGATACCTAGATAGGCAAGCATGAATTGTTGAAATTAACCCAGTCATAGTTAATCTTATTAATGCACCAATGTGACAAAAGGTCCTCTATGTTCTTCATTTAGCAGCACAAAGAACTAACTACTTACTTGAATGTAGAATGTGTTGAAGTCATTATAACCATCTCTGCACCAAATGAGAATCACCATTAACCACAGCAATGAAATGTTGGAAGAACTGATGCTTAAGTGGAGAGAAGTTTTCTACAAGAGACTAACCAGTATAATAAGCAGTAACTAACTCTTCAATTGCAGATTCTCAACAAAGAAAGACTTGAATAAAAGCCATGTCCAGAAGCTAAGAACTTTAATATCACATCCACATTCCAAGTTCATCGAACCACAAGCAAAGCGGACTCAAATAATTAAGCTCAGGCTAGTTCATCCTTACCCTCATTGGTTTAATGTTAAGATGCGCATGTATGTAAATATTTAAGAGAAAAACAGAAAATTATCCTGCTAGATGTAAAGGACAAGGATTTTCTTAAAAACCAGGGCAAATTCAATCTCTGGAATTGACAGGGGCCAAAGACGAGCAATCATGAATATGATGACTCAATTCTTAGGATGTCAACTACAAATAGAAACAAGAAGCACAAATATATTGTAGATACATTGATTGCCAAAGGAAAAAAACAAATCATGTACTTATTTTATTTTTCTTTAATGTTTTCTAAAAATAAATACAAAAAATTTAAATAAAATAAATAAAATCACAGCCTATACACTATGCGGGTTAGTGACTAGTTGGTTTGTAAAAATGCCCTACCCAGTGGTAGTCTCACAAGAGCAGGATCACAAGAAAGGAACTCTAGAGACAATCCTAACCTTCAACTTTTTCACATGGCATTCTTAGATTTCAAACCTACGACCTCTTTGTTACAGCACCAAGCACAATGGCCGTTCATCAAATCGCTTAATGCAATATATATACAGCTAATAGGTGTATGTGGATTTATGTACTAATAAATATATGATTGTAACAACAAAATCTGATGTAGGAGACATATATTGGCTTAATATCATGAAACATGAATCAATGACGCATTTTGAGACATAGGCTTAATATCATGAAAAATGGTAAGAACTGCTGAATTCAACGATGGGAAGACCAATTGTTTAATTAGAAATAATCCATATAATCATCACTTGTTTAAAATCACGTAAATAAAATATGTCACATATTAAAAATGTACATTTTACTCAGAGTAAAGGGCTCAAAAGAAGTTGATAAAATTACGGTACTTTTTATATGTAGGAGCATTTCGATCCAAACGAGCAAGAGTGCCAGCCAAAATGGATACCTGTGATTTAAAGAGAGAGATTGAAAAGGTTATCAGACAGAAGTATCATATAATGACAGAGTAAGCCAGATATTTATATCTCATTCAAATGACTCAAGGAACATAAATTGGACAAAGGAAAGAGAAGCCACCACAACAAACAGAAAGAGAGTTTGAAGTGAGATGAAATTCCTATATTATGTGCAGAAGTCCATTAAAAAAAACAAAGAAAAGAGAAAAGAGAGTACTACTGACAGATACCACTTAGATGAACAAACAGCTTAATTCAGATTGCAATCATAAAACAACAAAGTTATAACACTTTTATTAGATGTAATTTAGCCTTCTCTACAATTAATACAGATTTATGTTAACGTGTAAATAATGATCATAACTAGATTACTGCTAAGTTAATACCATTTTTATCAGTTAAAATAATAAACAGATCTATTATTTAGAGAATTTAATGTTAATAGGGAGTCCTATTTCCTTTTCAGTGGCTGTCTCTGATGCCTGTAGAAGTGCTTCTCATGCATGCTATTGAGACCTTGAATTGAAAAATAATGAATAGCTGCATTTTCTCCTCCTGAGATTTCTTCACTGCTTCCTTACTCTATTCCTTCCCACACTGCTCTATTCTGCCCATTCTTCTCATCCCTTTATATATCAGCACCTAAATTCTCCTACCCTGTTCTCTTTTTCTATTTTGTTCTACATTATACCAGTAGTTTCATTTACTATCTAGGAAACAATTGCATCAACCTATGTAGTTTTCTTTTTATTTTCCTAATATTTTATGACTTTGTAGCCATACCAGATTTAACTAGCCAAATTTTGCAACTTCAACTACAAAAATGAGAATGAGATAGAAAACTTTTAAATTTAGTGCTATCAATAGGGATTTAATTGAGCTTCAACAAGAAGTAACTTTAGAAAATCAAAATGTTTCCTGATGTCTGATTTTGTATATACACCACTAGCCTTTTGGAAAATCCCTTTCACGTGTAAGCAGGTTAAGATTCTGAACTCAAAATAGGTCAAGGGTGGATGTGCTGATGTGGCCTTGATAACTAGTAAGAAATCAAATGGAAAATTCAAAGAGGAATTTCTGATACTGAGATATTATGCAAAAACCAATAGTCCAAGCCATTACCATATACAACTAACTACATAGATAAATAAATGGATGCAAAGAATGGTACTATAAATATAGCCATTAAGATGTGAAAAACACCTGCAAAGTTAATTATTGGGTATCCAAGTTCTAAATTTACACCCACTACAATAGTAATGCAATCAGTGTTTTCACCATGCATTTAAGAGAATAGTTAATGCAGAATAGGAAGATGACATTCCTAAATTCTAATACAATTTAGGAATTATATTTCATATAAAATTAGGAAATTAAGAGTTCTATTATTTAGTAATTTTATTATTATTAGGTCAATTATTTAGGAATTTTATTATTTCCTAATTTATTTTGATTTAATTTAGTATGCCTGATTAGGATTGAATTAGGGTTCTAAAATCCTAATATGATTGGGATTCGTAATTCTATAAATAAGACTTAGGGTTTCTATTGTTTAGACAAGCTTTGTTATAACAATTTTATAAGATTAATAATATTTTGGAGAATTAGTTCTCTTTTCAAGGATTGGTCCTTGATTTCTTTGTTCTTTCTTCTTTGTTTATTCTACATCAATTTTGGCATCAGAGCACTTACTAGATTTTTGCCATGTCAACAGAATTTGACAACGAAGTTTGAATTTTCTAGAGGAGGTACGTTTTCTTATTTGAATATCATTAACACTTATATTGAGAGGCTAGAAGAGGAGATCAATTACTACAAAAATATTCTAGAAGAAATTAATTATAACATTAGATTTCATACGGGTCAATTACTATCTCTATGTCATTGGATAAATAATTATAGTTATAAAGGTGATCGTGAAATGTGTTCTTTCTTACGCGGTGAATATCAAGAGGTCAAACAGATTTTACTAGATAAAGAAAGGAAATATAAAACTTTACTATAATTGTTACAAGTCAAGGAAAGAGAGCTTGAAGAATGCAGGAAAGAACTTGTGATTTCAAGTGTGAAAGAACTGAATGCACAGCTTGATAAGTTCTCCAAAGTAAAGCTTAATGAGTTATCAAAAGTAGAATAAGAATTTAATGAATTATCAATAGCTTTGCAGGGACTTAAAGAAATTCAAATTATAAATCAGGGAAAGAAGCTTGACATTGAAGATGAACAAGAAGAAGAATTCAAGGAGCAGCTTGAAGACGAGAATGAAAAGTATGAGATTGAAGGATCCAATTATTTGAGTCTTGAACATTCACATGTTGAAGAATCTATTTTAGCGCAAGAAGTTGATGAAAATGCACAAGCAAAACTTGGGGAGGATAAATTGTAGAACAAAGAAGATCAATCTATGGAAACTTCAATGGAAATTGAAGAAAATCAAGTTATCCCTAATGATTTGAAGAGCCTTTCAACTGTTAATAAGATTAATTTTATTTGTCCAAATCCTTTTAGAGATGCAAAGGAAAGCATGAAGTGTTTGATTTCAAGCTTGTTGTTACCATACAATAAGGAAGAGTTTATTGTTTTCTTAATGCAGTTTCTGATTCTCTCACACTTCAAGACTCAAGGACGAATTTTTTCCAACCAGGGGAGAATAATGCAGAATAGGAAGGTGATATTCCTAATACAATTTAGGAATTATATTCCATGTAAAATTAGGAAATTTACTTGTTTTATTCTTTAGGAATTTTATTCTTATTAGGTCTATTATTTAAGAATTTTATTATTTCCTAGTTCATTTTGGTTTAATTTAGTATTCCTAATTAGGATTAAATTAGAGTTTTAATAAAATCCTAATGTGATTAGGATTCCTAATTCTATAAATAAGACTTAGGGTTTCTATTGTTTAGACAAGCTTTATTATGATAATTTTTATGAGATCAATAATATCTTGAGAATTAGTTTTCTTTTTCAACGATTGGTCCTTGATTTTCCCGAGTTCTTTATTCTACTTTATTTATTCTACATCAATTGTCTATCATGCCCCAAATTTCAGTCCCGTACTGTGGTGATGCAGAAACAAATGTTACGAGCAATAACAGAAATCAATGTAGTTGCGAATACAATTTTTGCCCTCTCAAAGTCAAAACATGAATGCTGTCCACTGGCCAAGTTGAAAGTGTACATCCTTACCAAGCTTTGCAAAAAGTAATAAAGCATTCAGATTGATAGGAAGGGAGAATGGGAGAGTGATCCACTTATATGAAGTAAATACCTTCTCGTTACTATCGTTGCCAACAACTCTGATTTCCAGTCCAACACAAGCAGCCTCAGGGACAAGAGGAATCTCCTCATAGTTTAGAAATTGTATTGCACCAGGATCATAACGAAAGAAGCCAAAATCATGGACCTAGGGAAAAGTGAAAAAACTGTTTGGAAGCAAACATATCACACAAATAAATGCAACAAAGTTAAGCAGGATATGTATGTATCTTCTAGACTAATAGTACTACTAGGGTCAGCATGGGGAAGGAAATGCACAGACAATAATACATGTCTTTTCCAAGCAAATAATCTTACAATCATGATGTATTTAGCATTATCTACATTGTCCATGATATTTAGACTTTAGAAACTAATTCTAAATACCATGAACTTCTCGATCCAAATGGCACGTAATCTTAATATTAATAAAAAAAAATAAGTGATATATTTTAATACATTGTCCCCCATTTTGTGTAAGATGTTTGAACCAATATACAAGGACCTTGCAAAGAGGTAAATATAACAAGCAGATGTAAAGCTATTAGCAAAGCCCCCATCCCTCAATCATGAGAGAAACAATAACATAAGATACCAATCGACAAACTGATCTTTTTTTGGTTAATTGAAAAAAAGTTTGCAATGCTTACTTTTCATCATAAGAAGACAACTATGGTGCTTCTAGTTAGGTTCTAGACCTAATCCTTGACCTTGAAACCAATTTTCTTCAAATTGTACATTCAATTTTGATTTATATGCTTACTCCAACTGAAGAAAGTGCCACGAACATATCTTGAGCACTAATAAATGTTTTTCTTTCAAATACTCTATATTAATAAGTCAAGGCATACCTGTTCTTGTTTCTATTAATTTGTATTGAAGTTTATTTCCACCTTTCCATGGTAGATTCTTTTTTCTCCACACTAAATTTTTATCCTTTTTCGCCTAAAACAGAAAACATTCTACAAATTTTTGTCCAATGATTTGTGAAAGGCAAATGAAAACAAAAAGAGTAAACTCACTGGATCCCGGTATATAGGATACACAGGAATTTCTTCGTGGTTCACAAATATAGCCTGTGCAACTACTGGGCCTACAACACCAGAAAATAGGTATAGATGTTAAATTAAAAAAAAAATCACAATAAGATCATCAACCTAGGTTTTAGACTTTTGGGCAAAAAAATATAATTATATATTGCTATGGACTACTTGATCACAAGCACCCTACATATACTAGGCATAAAAACTTTAAAGTCATTCTCCGTATCAATATTTTCTTTGAAAAAGAAAAAGAAGAAGAAAGACAAAAGTGGAAGGCAAATGAAGTGAGCAGAAACTGAATTAACATGTTTAGAAACAAGGCAATGTAACATTCATAAGGTTTTGCATCAATTCATGTAATTGCTAACAAACAAGGTGCATCAATGTGTCTATACTATATGGATTCGAATATTTGAAAAATCTCGGTTAAGGCTAGAGTAACATTTTAATAATATAAAACAGAGCAAAATCCTAACTGGCCTTTTAAAAAGTAATTGGAAATGCCCTAAAAAATTAATTGGAAAATTCCTAAATGAATCCAAATCCTATTTTTCACATAATCCACTTCATTAAAACATTTTCTTCTCAATTTGGTGCATCCTTTGACTCTTTTATTTTGAAATCAAGTGGCATTCCAGACCAAATTTTCATTCTTAGAATTTAATCCATCTTCTCAATCAAAGTAGGCCATCCACACTAGAAAATATAGGATGATCTGCCATGAAAATGCTTATTTATGAAATTGTTTTAAAATTGAACCCTAGTCAATAATCAGGACTATACTCATTTGTGATTTGTCAATCAAGCCATCTCCCAATCAAGATTAAAATAAATATATTATTTCCCTTTTAACTTCTTTGCAATATCTATTTCCCCTTATTTTTCTTTCTTATTCTTTATTTTTTCAAATTTATTTCTTTTTTCTCCATCATAACTTCTCAATTTTTTTCCCTTTAATGTTAGTTGCATTTTTTGCAACCAAAGAAATTGCATTTTAACTTTTTCTAAGTTACTTTCCACATTTTTTTTCTGGATACCATAAAGTTTCCTTCTCATTCTCATCTTACAAGGATTAATCTACAGTTATAGAAGTTAAGATTTTTCTACTTATATTTCTTCTCTTTTAAACACATGCATTGACTTTGTAACTTTTCACCCTTTTTTCGCTGGAAAGTTAGTTGCATTTTTTACATCCTAAATGCATTGCATTTTTAACACTTAAAATGCATTGCATTTTTAACTTTCTGTAAGTTACATTAATAGTTTTCATTGATAGCGTAGTTACATTCAGAGTTATGCAACAAGTTTGTATCAATCATATAACCTTCATCTTTTATTCTTTAGATGATATTGATTTAAAAAAGTTAAAATAGATATTCTATAAAAAAAAAATAGTAATTACCATAAATTTAAAGTAAAAAAATTATCAATAGAAAGGACCACACTAAATCCCAAAAGGGTACATAATTAAAAGTCCCCTAATATTTAACCAACATACACTTTACCCTCTTACCTTATTATTTCAAATTCTATTTGGGTTCTGTTTTGAATTAATAAAAAATTAGAAACCCAAATATATAGTAAAATGGCCATTTCAATTTTCAATAGAAATTTGCTTTACCCCATTAATTAAGCCATTTGCATACTATTCTAAAGTTGGGCAATTAAGTATTAAAATAATTAATTTAAATAATATAATTGATAAATATGTTATTTTATGAAGTAAAATAATAGGAATATAAATATTGAAATAATATATATATATATATATATATATATATATATATATATATATATATATATATTCTGTTAACATATATAAAAAATACAAAAAAAAAAATTGTTTAGGTCCCCACGAGGTTGGGAGTTCACTTCCCATCCTCGCTCGGCCCCCTCTTATAGGGAGAAGTTCTCCCCCACCCCAATCCCCGCCCCTACGGGGAAAGAAATTGGGGATTCTTGCCCTGTTAAGGGTGGATCCCCAAGGTTAACGAGGAGTCCCCTCTGTCTTGTCATCGCTAAGTTTAGCATTTAACTGAGAAATTTAGCTGGTATTATTTAATATTATGTGATTAAAAATAAAAATATAACATGGTTATAGAATATAAAATTGTATTTAAAATAAATTAAATTTCAATCTTTTGAATGTGCGAGTAAAGTACCAATTAAATTTTAAAATGCAATATTAAAACATTGCAAAATTTTAAAATGTTAGCCAAATTAAATTTGGTATTTGCTTGCGTAATATCAATAACTGAGCAAGAAATAAACATCAATTCCATAATAATAATAATAATAATAATAATAATAATAATAATAATAATAAAGGTTAATTACATTCTACCTCTAAAGTTTGACCATAATTACTAGTAGGTCCCCACTGTTTTACATTCAAATTATGGCATTTATATGCTTTAATTTTATGCATTGTATAACACTTCCATTAAGATTTATAATATTTTTCTATTAATCAATCCAAAAAATGATAATCAAATGCTTTACACTTAGTGGAATCTCTAAAGCAGCCCTCTTTATTATTCTTCTTCTGCTTTTTCCTTTTCTTTTTCTATTTTTTTTTTAAGTTCTTCAAATTTGATTATTAATTTCTTGGCTCAATTGTTATATATATATATATATATATATATATATATATATATATATATATATATATATATATGTTGCCATTTTCTTTGGTCATTTGATTTAATTGGCAAAGTAAATTTTATCTTTTAAAAAATTAATGGTTTTGTTTAAACATGAAGGAGCTTTTTTTTTTTTTTTTTCCTTTTACAGCTTATTTGGTTCAATTCCAAAGCACAAAATTTTGTGAAATTTAATTGAATTTAATGTTTTATATGTTCAGTTTGAAAATAGAAATAGAATTCAATTCTATGAACTAGTCATAACTAAAACCAATTCCTATCAAATTTGATAAAATTTAAAATGAATTTCACAAAACTTACATAAGAACATTTTTTCAACTAAAACGCCCTTATCAAAAAATTTATCTCAGCCATTCATCTTTTGTTTAACCATATCTCAATTCTGCTTAAATGGTTTAATATCAATCAATGTGCCCTTGTGTATGTCACAATATGAAATTGTTGTTCAAAATACACATGCCTTAAATTCTTCCTTAAAATACGCATACCTTAAATTATACTTGAATGCCATAAATTGTTGTTTAAAATACAAATGTCAGAAATACCATTAATATCATTATTAATATAAGATATTTTATATTTGCCTAACTTTTTAATATTTAATCTTATTATGCATTTAGTAATGGTACTATTATGTTGTTGTATAAATTCTTATATTATGAGACATATAACTTTATTTTATATTTATTACTACATTGTTAGGTCCATATATTTGTTAATTGTTATAAATTTATTAGGTATATAATTTTTTTGAATTTTGTAGAAAATTAAAATTTTTTAATTTGAGTCCTGAGATTAGTTTAGGAAATGAGGACAATTAAATTTCAATTATGAAATTATACCAAATATGAATTATATGGAATTCAATTAAATTATGCATTTAAATTATGTCATACCAAATAGTGAAATTCATTTCAAATGAAAAAATTCCAAAGTTTTTAGTAGAATTAAACCAAACACTTTGTTAATGCTTTTAATTAAAATTTCAAACAAAATGATGGAGCCAAAGATGGATCTGCAATGTGGAACAAAGGGGACACTTGCCCCTACTACCTCCAAAGAGATCCTTTAAAGTTATACGGTGATTTTTTTTTTTTTTCTCTTTAATTCTTGAGGTTTGCCTCCACATTTAAGATTTTATATTTGCTCCATGCTTTTTTCACTTAATAACCTGAATTTGTCCACAAAATTAAAATTTTAAATTATTATTAAAATTTATTTGCAATTACTTAAAAGTAAATGGTATATTTTGACTTAAATGAAAACGATTATTAGAATATTTAAAGTAAAGGAAAACTATATATTACACATTGTTTACTAGTTTATTTTAATTTGATCTTAACTTTTTATCTTAATAATTAAAATAAACAATTCTATCAAATTTTTTATACATACTAAGTTTAACTTTAAATTGTTTATTAATATTTTTATTTTTTCCTTTGTCTATCTTAATCTTAATTTGTAGTATTATTTTTTTTCACAATTATTATAAAAAAAAAATTCTTAAATGAGCAGAACAAAATTTAAATCTCACCCATAATAATTTCTTATTACTTAATATTATGTTAAAATGTAATATTATAATAATATTAATTAAAAACGTTGCGTTAATCTAATAGATAAAAGTAAAATTAACTTTGAACATAAGTTAAAATGTCTCCTCCTTCAATATTTGAAAGCAAATTAATTAATAGAATTTTAATTATAGAATGAAAATATAAAAATATTGAAAAAAATGTGAAAAGTAATAAAAATAATATTTTAAATTTATTTTATATTTGAATATAAAATTAAAATTATGAACATTATGCTATTATGTGCACACATACGTGCATATATATTATCCCACTAATATAATTTTCTAAATCCGTTTAGATGGAGCTGAGTTTTATATAATAATTATTTTGTTATAAAAGTTTTATATAATAATAGTAATGTCATTTCAAGTCCCGTTATAATAATAATAATAATAATAATAATAATAATTATTATTATTATTATTATTATTATTATTATTATTATTTAGAAGTCCCTTTAATGTTTAAAATATGTATTTTTGAACGGAGAGAACATATAGTAGATATAATGAAAATACAAGAACGTAATAAAAATAAAAAAAAAATCAAAACAACGTTGGTAATAATAAAAATAATAATCATCGAAATTAAAATAATCACGAGTAACACACCAGGCTTAACGACGTGGCGATTGGTGAGGATGATGCCACGTTGCTTATCGACGACGAACCCCGTGGCGGAGCCAAAGGAGGAAAGTTCGGTGTCGAAGGAGCGACAGGCAGTAATACGCAGCACCACCACGGCGGGAACCACCTTGTTGATAGTCTCTCTCCAATCCTCGGCGGTGTCCACCTTCTCTCGAAACGGAGAGCCGTTGTCCCTGCAAAAATCCTCCACTTGGTCGTGCTCGTCGTCACTCGATTGCAGCCTCATAGACTCCATCTCCGATTCCAATTTCTCCATTGAACGTGAATGCGAATCTTCCTTCTCTCTTCTTCTCTAAGGAAAAATTAGCTTGACTTGGGATTTTGGAGTCTTCGTTTTCTTATTTATGTTTTTGCTGTTTGTCTTCTTCGTCGTCGTCGTCAACCAATAGAAAATAATAATTAATAAAATTGCTAATTACAAAGACTCGCGCAAGTCACCATTTACTTTCCAAAATATTAAAAATAAATAAATAAAATTTAACAATATTGTTCTGATTGCATATTTTAATTTTCTATTCAATTGTTGGTATGGTCCAATATTTAACAGTTTTTTATATAAAGTTAACTCAAAATTTGAGTTGGAGACCTTAAAATAATTTTAATATTATTAAATTAAATTTAATTGTTAAAAAATTAAGAATTAAAAAAAAAAAAACCATTCTACACAAATTCAGGATGTATTCAATATCATAATGAATGCTGTAGAGCTCAGGTTTGGGTAATTCATTCCAACAAAAAGCAATACTTGAATATTTTCTCATAACAGGAGGGATTTTAAAAAAAAAAAAAAAAAAAAAAAAAAAGAATTTTGCTCAAGAATGGATGAATATTTAATTCCTTGAATTGCTGTTTTTGAGGATTCCCTTGTTAGCTAACTCATCGAGTGGCTTTTCTGGAGTTCTGAGCAAGTTATAAGCAAAAGCTCCTGCTATGGCTCCAACAATTGGGCCCACTATATACACCCATAATCCTGTGTATACGTGCTTAACTATTGCTGGCCCAATGCTCCTTGCTGGGTTCATCGATGCTCCTGAAACCGGCCTGCAAAATACCATATTGATCAATTTGACGAATACATTCAATACTATGTACAAAGATAGATGAAAATTACCCTGCGACGAATACATTCAATAGTATAGTCATGCCAACACCAATGCCTCCTAGCTCTCCCACCTGTGAAAAAGTAAAATTTTGACGAATACATTCAATAGTATAGTCGCATATTATGGCTCATTTTGCCAAAGAAGCATACTAGTAACTTAAAAAAATGAGATGGGGTTGGAAAGACAAACCGCTCTATGATCAGTGGTAGTGCCAGAGATAACAAACATGAGGAGGAAGGTGATGATGATTTCTATAACTAATGACTGCACATTTGATCCAACTGGTACTGTTCCAAAGTATGCATTTGGAGTTACATCAAACACTAAAGCTAGTGTGCCACTAGCAAGAATTGATCCCAACACCTGAGCAACTATGTATAAGGGTACCTACAACCATCAAACACGCATTTAGCCAATGAGTAATCAAAATATTTACTCCAAAATGAACTACCTCTTATAGATGACAAACTTTTTACCTTTGGAATTTAATGTTTCAAGAGACTCACCTCCCGGAAAGGAAATCGGCGAAAAATAGCAGAAGTGATAGTGACGGCAGGATTGAAATGTGCTCCAGAGATATGACCAACTGTATAGATCATAACCATTACTATTAGACCCCAAGTCACACTTATGCCTGGGAAGGTGACAGAGCCATAGATCTTGTTCACAGTAACGACTCCACAGCCAGCAAATACCACAAAATAGGTGCCAATAACCTCAGCTATCAGCTGAAAAAATAAATAATAAATAATAAATACCCACAAGCAATACCCAACGAACACATTGGCTATCTGCATATGCAAAACTACATATGAAAATTAAACAAATAATTAAATAGGTCTAACTGACCTTTTGTGTGATGCTCACAAAAGAAGTTGATAGGCAAGGACCAACAGTGTTGTTAGCACTTGCGTCAGCGGTGGTAGATGGGGGTAGGCCTTGTTCAATCTTGGAAACCTCCTCCTCCTCCTCTTCAATTATATCTGCATGCGCTGTGGCCATTGTTAAAGATAGAGAGAAGGGTACTGCCGCGAGGAGTACAGGTAGGGAATGGTATAACAAGAATTCGCTTCTCTAATAATGAGGGTTTTGGGGGATAAATATAAATAGTTAGAGTTAATTACTGGATATGATTATCCACTCATGATTTTTAATTAGGGTATTGAACTTGGTGGAGTCTATCATTTGTTATCTGAAGATGTTAGTTTTCTTTTTCAAATATGATAATTTGGAGGTGGTTTTTCTTTTGCTTCTATTATTAAAAACCAACTAGTAATTCGCCATATTTTAATTTATATTTTTAATTTTAATAATATTTAAAAAATTTTAATTAGAGTGACTAACATTTTTTCAAATTATTATTATGGTACTCTAATAAAATAAAAAAATTCAATAGATTAAACAATTGAAATTTTAAACATTAATTTATATAAATTATAATTAATTTAATTAATTTTTAATTTTAATTAACCCAAGTAATCATTAAAACATACCTTTATTAATAAGTATAACAACCAATTAAGCTATGTAAAATCATTATCCCACTAAACTTATTTTTTTAATTTAAAAGTTAAAATTTTGGGCTAAAAATTAATTTAACACTAGTCATTTTATCAATACTCAACTCAACTCAACTAAGCCTTTATCCCAAAAATTTGGGGTCGGCTATATGGATTCGCTTTTTCCACTCTGAACGATTTTGGGTTAAATCCTCATAAATGTGTAATGCTTCTAAGTCATGCTGTACTACTCTCCTCCAAGTCAATTTAGGTCTACCCCTTTTTTTCTTTCTATCCTCTAGCCTAATGTGCTCTACTTGTCTAACTGGAGCCTCCGTATGTCTACGCTTCACATGACCAAACCACCTCAATCTCCCTTCTCTCAACTTATCTTCAATTGGCACCACTCCTACCTTTTCTCTAATACTTTCATTACGGACTTTATCTAGTCTAGTATGGCCACTCATCCACCTTAACATTCTCATCTCTGCAACTCTTATCTTAGATGCGTAGGACTCTTTCAGTGCCCAACACTCACTACCATATAGCATAGCCGATCGTATGGCTGTACGGTAAAATTTTCCTTTTAATTTATTGGGAATCTTACGATCACATAAAACTCCCGTGGCACGTCTCCACTTCAACCATCCGGCTTTAATCCTATGACTAACATCCTCCTCACATCCCCCATCTACTTGAAGGACTGAGCCTAGATATTTAAAGTGATTACTTTGGGACAGTGCCACTCCATTCAAACTAACTCCTTCCCTATCACCAGTTTGGCCTTCACTGAACTTGCAATGCATGTATTATGCCTTCGTTCTACTTAACTTAAAACCCTTTGACTCTAGAGTACTTCTCCAAAGTTCTAGCTTCCTATTGACTCCTTCTCGTGTCTCATCTATCAGAACAATATCATCCGCAAACATCATGCACCAAGGAATACTCTCTTGTATATGTTTCGTCAGTTCATCTAAAACTAATGTAAAAAGGTAAGGGCTTATGGCTGATCCTTGGTGTAATCCAATTGAGATCGGAAAATCTCTTGTGTCCCATCCCACTGTGCGCACAATAGTAGTTGCTCCTTCATACATATCTTTCAATACTTGTATATATCTAATAGATACCCTCTTTTGTTCTAACGCATTCCATAAGACCTCTCTTGGAACACTATCATAAGCCTTCTCCAAATCAATAAAAACCATGTGTAGATCTTTCTTCCCATCTCTATATTTCTCCATCAAGCTTCTAATGAGAAAGATCGCTTCCATAGTTGAACGACCAGGCATGAAACCAAATTGATTGAGAGAGATAGAAGTATCATGATGTAGTCGATGCTCCACAACTCTCTCCCACAACTTCATAGTATGGCTCATGAGTTTAATTCCCCTATAGTTTGAGCAACTCTGTATGTCTCCCTTATTTTTAAAAATAGGTACTAAAATACTCTTCCTCCATTCATCAGACATTTTCTTTGAGTTTAGAATCTTATTAAATAATTTAGTTAACCATGCCACTCCCATATCTCCCAAATACTTCCACACTTCAATTGGTATTTCATCGGGTCCACAGGCTTTACCTACTTTCATTCTCTTAAGTGCTTCCTTTACTTCTAAAGATCTAATCCTTCTAGTATAATTTACATTCTTTTCTATTGTTCTATAATCTATATTCACGCTATTTCCATTTTGACTATTATTAAAGAGATCATTAAAATAATTTCTCCATCTTTCTTTAATGTCCTCATCTTTCACCAACACTTTTCCTTCTTTATCCTTAATGCACCTAACTTGATTGAGATCTTGACATTTCCTTTCTCTACTCCTTGCTAATCTATAAATATCTTTCTCCCCTTCTTTAGTTCCAAGTTTCTCATATAACTTTTCAAAGGCCTGTGCTCTTGCTTGACTAACTGCCTTTTTTGCCTCTTTCTTTGCTATCTTGTACTGTCCATATGCCTCATTATTATCACATTTAGGTAATTTCTTATACCATTCCCTTTTTCTCTTCACTGCCTTTTGTACTTCCTCATTCCACCACCATCTCTCTTTTGAGGGTGGTCCATGTCCTTTAGACTCCCCAAGTACTTTTCTAGCTACTTCTCTAATCTTTGATGCCATCTGTATCCACATATCATTGGCCTCCATATCTAGCTTCCATACTTCGGACTCAAGAAGCTCATTTTTGAACTTCACTTGCTTTACTCCTTTGAACTCCCACCACTTTGTTCGAGCTACACTATTTCTTCTGACCTTACTTGAATTGTTCCTAAACTTGACATCCAAGACCACCAACCTATGTTGACTTGTTAAAGCTTCTCCTGGAATGACCTTGCAATCCTTCCATAGAGCTCTATTTGTCTTCCTGGTTAAGAGGAAGTCGATTTGGCTTCTATGTTGCCCGCTTTTGAAAGTCACTAAATGTGACTCTCTTTTTATAAAGTAGGTATTTGCTAGTATTAGGTTGTATGCCATAGCAAAATCCATGATGCTTTTTCCCTTCTTATTTTGATTGCCAAAACCAAAACCTCCATGAACATTCTCATAACCTTGCCTATCACTTCCTACATGTCCATTCAAATCTCCACCAATGAAAACATTCTCTTCATTCGGTATGCTTTGCATTAAATCATCCATATCTTCCCAAAACCTTTGTTTACTCTCACTGTCTAGTCCTATTTGTGGGGCATAAGCACTAACTATATTTATTGTTTCTCCGTCTAATACTAGCTTTACTACTATAATTCTATCTCCTACTCTTTTCACAGCTACTACTGCGTCTTTCAATGTCCTGTCTATGATTATACCCACTCCGTTCTTGTTTCTATCCTTTCCGGTAAACCACAATTTGTACCCTGAATTACCCACTTCCTTACTTTTCTCTCCTACCCATTTAGTCTCCTGAATGCAAGCAATATTCACCCTTCTCCTTTCCAAGGTATCCACAAGCTCCATTAATTTTCCTGTAAGTGATCCAACATTCCAAGTACCAACCCTGATCCTCCTCCTATCCTGCTCCTTCCTAATTGGTCTCCTTCTATGATATCTTCTATTATTTTCTATGTCTATCTTGTGTTACATTCCACTATTTGTTCTATTATCTCTTATGGACTAACTTCTTTACCCACACCCGTCCATGATGTGGGAACCCTTGCTCACTTAACACCACACCGGGCGCGGCATGCGCGTCGCTTTCGGTGAACGCCCTACACCCTTGCATATTTATCACTACACCCGGGCTCCGATGTAGCGCGTCGTTAGTAGAGGACGCCCCAACGTTTATATCATTTGAATCCATATCATAGGGTGTGACGAAATTTTTACGCTGGTTGTCACCTACCGCAACCCTCCTCCTTTATCCGGGCTTGGGACCGGCTAAGCGCAAACTACTTAGGCGGAGTTAGTCATTTTATCAATGCGTTACATAAATTATTTATTATTTAATAATATAAATTTATATGTATTTTTTCATTTTATATTTTTATAATTGTATTATAAAATTTTGAATTAATTATAAATTTATTTTAAATATGATAAATAAATAAGTTGATTAATATATTATTTTTAAATTACGAATAAAAGCTAACTATTATCTTTATATTTTTTAGACATTAAATTATTTTAAACTCTAAATTTTTTATAAGAATATCATTTTTTGAAGCATAATATATATTTATACACACAAAATAGATGAGATTCGACAAAGAGTTTATCAAACATAAATATCAAGATTTTGAAAATTAAATAATAATAATTAAAATATAATTATATAAAGGACAATTACATTATTAAAACCAGCCAGTAAAAAGAGGGAGATTTTAATAAGTATTATATTTAATATCTAACAAAAATAAAAATAAATTTATTTTCTAATATTAATAAATTTTATTAAATTTTAAAATTTAATAAATAATAATTATTTATATTTTTTAATTAGTTTTATATATATATATTTAATATATTTTTTAATCTAAAATTTAAAAATTATTTGCATATCAATTAATCACTATCAATATTCTTTACCAAAGATATTTTTTATCAGTTAGTTTATACAAATCAGCAAAAAATAATGATAATTGACTTATTTTTAAGTTTATGTATATGTTTCAACTTTAATATATACTAGTCATTTTGTCATAAATTATTTATTATTTTATTTTTTAAATTAATTTATTAAATATTTTCTATATTTTTTATTTTCATAATCATATTATAAAATTTTGTTATAATAAAATTTTTAATTAATTATAATTTTATTTAAATTGTTGATAAATAAATAACTTATTATTTTTTAAATTAATTGATATAGTCATATATCAATAAACTGTTAAAAAAAGTAAGAGAAAAAGAAGAAAAAAAAAATTTCACGACAATTTTTGAAATATGATTATTAAAATTTGTAGGCTTTAAATATGAGAAATTTTTATAAAATATATATTTAAATTTTATAAATAATTTTTTATTGAATAATTATTTAAATATATATATATATATATATATATATATATATATATATATATATATATATATAAATTACTATTTTTCTAAATCTAACTGAAATTTTATCTAAAAAAATATTATTTTTTAGAGATATATAGTTAATATGATAAACATAATTTTATAATATTTAATGTTGTAATTTTAAGAATTTTAAAATTCTTAAAAGATATAGTAAAAAAATTTTAGATAATTATTATTTTTTTAATAAGATAAAATTTTAATAGTTGAAATTTGAAAATATTTAAATAAAAAGTTGATATTTAATATGATAAGATAATTTTTAATTAAAAAATATATAAAAATTATTTTTTTTAAAAAAAGGAGTCATATGGTGATTTTTAAGCTTCTTACTAATATAGGTATCACACTACAACATAGCTAATATATATATATATATATATATATATATATATATATATATATATATATATATATATATATATATATATATATATATATATATATGATGTGCATATGAATTTTTCATAATCACGGAAAATTAATTTCATGCGAGTTCAATATAATCATCAACAAATAAAATATATTCAAAATTTGATTTTTTTAATGGAGAGATTAATAGTCACATATATTCCAATATCATCCATGAGCCAAAAGAATGCTAACAATTGTAAAGTTTTTAATAATATAATTCTCTATAATAATTAATTTTTTAAAATTTTAATAATTTATTTCACTATTTTATTAATAAAAATGAGTCGTAAAATATCAAAAATGGATTTGATATTATTTTATTGAATAGTATGATTTTATATACCTAACATACGTGGAATCAGATTTTGACAGTATATATCCTTCGGGAATGTTGGTGCATCATACGACGTCACTTTAATCTTATGCATGCCGAGGTCTAACAAATTAGGCAGGCAGCACACATTCACCCCCATATTCATCCATTTTACTGGGCTGTTTCGATTCTAAGTTCGATTCTGTCTAAGGATCGAAATTGAAATTAAACCTTCAAGAATCAGAATTTGAATTAAATTTTAGTTTTGGTTTCAATTAATTGTAATGCAGAATATGATTTGTGGAGAGTTATATTAAATATGTTAATTTGTATTAGGCTGATAATATTATCATATAAGATTTTATATTATAGTTCGATTCAACTCTGATTAAATTTACCGGTTTTTAGACCAAACCGAGTCTGAAAATTATGTTCAAAAGAGTAAAAATAATATTAAATAATAATAATAATAATAATAATATCAAAATATTAATATTAATATATATATATATATTCCTTAATAAATATATTATATTATATTTATTTCTTAATTATATAATATTTAATTAAAATACACATATATAATTAAGAACTAAAAGGTATGATATATGATTTACTAAAATGTGATTGAGTCATATAACTCATAACAATAAGATGATTTAGTGCATCTATATAAATAAAATCATTAAAAAAATATAGCAAAATAAAATTATGAAATTATATATGTACACACATATAATTAAGGATAAATTAAATTATATATTACAATCTTAATTATATATATATATATAATTTTATTAAAATTATATAATATATTTAATATAAATTTTTCAATTTAGTATGATTTTGGTTTAGTTCTCGATAATATTCAAAATGAAATCAAAACTATGAATATACATGGGGTTATGTATGAGGAAAATTGAAACTAACCTAATTCAAACATTACCATAGAAATGAAACTGTGGAGGCCGTGACAAGCACGTTCACGATTTGGCTAGATGCCAATGTTCCACCTGCAAAGTGAGTGTCAATATCTGATAGCTTCCCATCCATTTCCACCTTATCACCAGAATGCCTTGTTTCAAGAAAAAAATCAAAATATTGCTACAGAGAGTAAATTTCTTCCTCAGATGACTAACTGTACTCTCTCTCTAGAGTAACTCTTTCTCCTTTAAGAATTTTTAATGTATCAAAACAAAAACAAGGATATATTAGTTGGGTAGGTGCATATGCAAGCAACGGCTTTCAACTGCTTTGAATTCAAAATTCCCAATTCTCATGATTAATTCTACTTATGCTGCCTACTTGTTAGAATCATATGACAAATGATGCTTAAACAGGAGCCAGGCAGCCTAACTGGCCCCCAGACCCAGAGGAAGTTGAGAAAAGAAGAAAAAAGTATTTGAAACTAATTTTTATTAATACACCAGAATGATGATGCTGACTTCATGCCTATCATTCTTGAAAACTAGGCCACCCCTTTCTACTTCCACTTATCTATCACTGTCATTATCAAGAAACTGCCACCATAATAGCTCAGGGATTTTAATTCTAGGTCATTCCATGTATAATTTGGATATGCATCCATTATTCAGGTGTAAAAATAAATGAAGAACAAGCATATCCTTGCGAAGTTTCAAAGATATAGCTGCCAAAAATCTCTCAAAATTTCTGCTTGTTCTGTAAACAAAGCTTGCGATAATAAACATGATCGCAAAAATTATTGCATGATTCTAATCCTGGCTTGAAGGTACAAGGAAATTGAAATTGATTAGAAGACATTAACATACTGTGCGTTCAATGAGCTTCACATGAGCTTATCAATGATGCCTGTTTCCAGATCAAATAAAGTATATTCCCTAACTCAATGATAACAATGGAAATTCCTTATCAGAAAATTTTGACAGCTTTTCTCAGACAGAGGAAAGGTTTACCAACTATAAATATTTGTCACAACAGTTTCTTTACAAGACAACTTGTTTTGATTTGCAATCTACATAACTGTGATTTCAACCTCGTATAACTTCCAGATTATTCACACCCACCAGTCACCTATACCAACGCTTCGGCCTGGACTGGCATTCTTCACTACCCTTTTCTCTTTGCTTTTTCACAAAGGAAAACATTTTCTCACAAAACCCACATGACAAAAAAAAAAAAAAAGACAAAACGGAAAATTTTGGATAGCCAAAACAATCATTTTAGGGAAACTTCAGAAGTACAGCTACTAATTGGCAGATCACTGGGAGTGCATACCATAGCCCTTTGCTGTAAATGTCTCAAGCTCTGTTCCATACTAACTTGCACCATCTCAGCTAGCATTTTCTTTGCTTTACTCGATTGATCATCTCCATCTATATGGGAGATAATGTTGCACACAATATTCTGTACTGCGTCTGGCTGAAGCTCAGATCTTGGATATGGAGTATCCCTCGATAACTGCAACAGGGCTTGTGCTTTAATCTGAGACTTGGGAGTTCCTTGAACGGTAAGCTGGAGAAGTCCAGGGATCACACCTTCTCTGAGAATTGGTTCTCTATATTTGCCTCTATCACTCTGACACATGGTCAGTAATGCCCCAACTGCATGCTCTCGACTTTGGAGAGACCCATTTTCTAATACTTCAACAACAGCCAGAACTCCACCTTCTTCAGACGTCAATGCCATTCTACCCTCATCAAAACCCACTAAAGATTCTATCAGAGCACAACATTTTTCGGCCATTTTTGAAGATTTTTTACAGGTCTTCAGCAAACAAACTAGAGAAGGGATTGGATTGGTTTCTAGAACAATGCTGAGACTATCTGTGCGTGTTGAAAGATTACAAAGAGCCATTACAGCATCAAACTTGGCTTGTGAACTTCCATCCCTGAGGATTTCCACAAGCAGAGGAATTGCACCTGAAGCACTTATAATCGGCTTATTAGTGGTAGATGCAGATAAAGTAAGCAAAGATGCTGTTGCATACTCCTGTAAGTTTAAATTCTCTGACTGAAGAAAGCCAATTATCGGTTCTAAGCCTCCAGATTCAACAATGCTTTTCTTGTTCCTGCAAAATAAGACACGATTATATGAATTTGGAGAAAGTAAAACAATCAAATGCAAATTTTGCTATGCCTAAAGCCTAATCTCTTGTCAAAACAGAGGGCACATACAATAAAAAGCACCAACATTAAGCCTCCATTGCAAACTTAGCACAAATAAACAGTAAAAAAATCAAGTTTTAAACACCCTAAAGTATCTAATACAGACAATAGGATGGAGCAAATGGAAATTAAACGACAATAGCAACTAGCAAGTCCCTGAAACTCAGCAGGATGCACAGAGCAACTTCCCAAATAGTTGGATTAGCAACATAAATTTCTACACCACTAGCGAATTTATATCATTGTCACAAGTCCTGAGATTTCTGCACTTATAGCACATGAATTTGAATTAGCTTCTCAAAATAATCAGACTGCAATGGAATGATGTCCTATAAAAGATAAAAAATCAACCAAAGGACTTTCTTGATCTTGAGCCTACAGTTCAAGATTTTTATGTCAGTAACAAAATTGAATTGATTTCCCTTTATCAAAATGGTCATTAAATTGTGGGTTTCCTCTTCTCTATATTTGAAAATCCTTTCCCTTCACTCAAACTAAAGCAAGGGAAAAGCTCCATGATCAAGGACCAAAATGTAATTCTTGATAAGGACCTCTCACTTTCATTCTTTCTGAACCTCAGTACTTCACCAAACTGATCCCGTTATTGTGAAATGATAACTTGAAAGAGAAGATAAAAAACAAATAAAAATAAAAAGAGCAAGAGTAACCTGTGAAGTGTGAAGTGTGAAGTGTGAAGTGTGAAGCAAAGAACAACCACCGCCCTCCACTCTCAAATGAGTTTCAACCATAAAAGCATCCAATTGTTTCTTTAAAAGGGAAGGACTCATTTGGAAAAGCACCGACACATTTAACTACAATTCCAAAATAAATACACGACATTTATTTAACCATAGCGGACCATTCAACCTTGCCCATTGTTTGGAACGACAGAAAATGAAGAAAAAGTCAAAAAAAAAAATCAACATGAAATTTTGAACTCTTTTTTCTAGAAATCCAATTTCCAATAAAGCCACTTCTTAACAATACGGATTGTATAAAAGAGGCCCTTTTTCTTTTTAATTTTGCCTTTAATTGGTCAAGCGACCTAAGTAATTGAAAACTACACCATGATTCCAAGCAGAAGCAAAAGGAAATATAAAGTAAATTTGAAGACATAAAAAGAACGACAAAAAGTTTGGAGCAATTGAAATACAGTTGAATTTCATCTCAAGCAAAGAACAATCATCCTAAAAATCCCCAATTAACCATCCAAATAAAAGAACATATAATTCATCAAAATAAAAGGGGAAAAAAAGACAGAGACCTGTTTCATTCAAGTTGTAAATTTCAAAATCGATAAAATAATATATATATATATATATATATATATATATATATATATATATAAGAAAGAAATTCATAGAAAATTTATAAAAATATGCAAAAAATAAGTTCAAACTAAATTTAAAATCCAAGAAAATTGAAAAAAAAAAATAACAGAAGAGAGAAGATGCTTACTTCTCGTCTTGGACAGCGAGATTGAGGAGAGCGAGGAGAGCGGACTCGTGGCATTCGGGCGAGTCAAGAACTAGGAGCATAGAAACAAGCGGTTGAACAGCTTGAGCGAGCTGTCGGCGACACCTCCGAGAAGTTTTAGTAAGGCGGCGGATTTCCTTAGCAGCATCAACCTTAGAATCAAAGTGGTCAAATTGGATGAGGCGGAGGGCGCGTTGCACGGCGGAGCTGGCTGCTCGCGGCGTATCAGTATCGGGAGAGGAAGGGCAAGGACCCTGCAAGTTCTGAGAGCAAGAGTCCATTGAGAACCAAAAAAATGAAAAAGACAAAGTTGTTTGCAAGAGAGAAAAAATCAGGGCGATAATTTATGTGAGAGTAAGGAAGTAACGTACGGTAGGGGAGGTTGAAGTGGGTGGCGTTAAGCAACGGTTAAAAACGGAAAGCTTTATGCTTTCTAGAAAGAGGTTAGTTTGTATTTTCAACTCGACGCATGTCTTCCATAAGTTTGCGTTTTTTTTTTTTAATTTGGTAATTTGATTTTGACGTAAAGCTCAAACTGCCCCATACTGAAAGGTTTTATTTAGTATATTTGTAATTTTTAATTTTTAATTTAATTAATTTATAAATTTTAATTTATATTTAAATTAGTTTAATTAATTTGTGTTATTTTTTAATATTTAATTATTTTTTAAGATTAAAATATTATTTTTATATTGTATAATTATTTAAATAAAAAATAAAAATATTATTTTTATTATTTAATATTATTAATTAAACTAAAAATATAAAAAATTATCTTTATATTTTTATATAATTAATTAAAATTTTAATTAATTTTAATTATTTAAATGAAAAAATATAATTTTTATATTCATGCTTTGAATTTAAAATTAAAAAATTATAATTAAATAAAATAAAAAATATAAAAATATTATTTTTTCATATTATTAATTAATGTTAAAAAATAAAAATATAAAAATAACTAATTATATTTAATTAATTAAAATTAAAAATAATTAACTAAGCAATTAATATCAAAAAATAATTAACTTTAAAATTATTTAAAAAATTAAAAAAAAGTTAATTTATGCACTAAAATAGTGAGTGAGTTACACATTTCTTAAAATTTGACTAAATTATATATAAATTAAAATTTTTAAATTAAATTAAATCAAAAATTAAAATTATGCTAAATTAAACTTCCTTGATAAATACAGAAAAAAAAAAAAGACTTTATTCCATTTGATTTTTCAGGTGTTACCTTTTCTTTTACTCCATCTAACAATTTTTAAAAGTACTTTTCAAAAAATTTAATTTAAATTCAATAAAAATTTAAAAAAATTAAAAAATTAAATTTTTAATTTTTAAACTTAAATCAATATATTAAGAAATTTAATATGTAAATTAAAAAATTAAACTGTCTATTTTTTATTTAAATCAAGAAATTTAACTAATAAATTTTAATTTTTATACTAAATTTAATTTAAATTGAAATTTATAAATTAATTTAAAAAAATGAAAATAAATTAAATTAAACTCTCAAATAAATACAGGGCTAAAATTAATATTTTACTTTTTTTTTTCTTTGCATTATTAGTTGTGGAAGTCTATCGAACAATTTTATCATGAAAAAGTTTATAGGAAAAAAAAAGTCTTAGATGTATCTATAGAAATAAATTTAAAATTAATTTGCAAGGAAAGATTTGAAATTTTGGAAAATGAGAAGACCATTATTATTTAAATTTGGAGTCACCTAATATAACATTAATTTCATACTCCCTTTGTTTTATAAAAATAAAATTTTTTATTTTTTATATAATTTAAGAAAATATAGCTAATATAATTAAAGTAATAAATTTGATTTAACATTTTTTTAATATATCCTTTATTTATATTTTTCTTTAAAAATAAAATAATTTATATTATGAAATTATTTTTAAAATTGATAAATTTCATTTTTAATATATACATATTAAATGAGGCATATTATTAAATTAATAAATAAATTATTATTTCATAAATAATTTATAATTTTAAACAGATGAAAAAAAGTTAGTCTATCTTTTAAGAGGAATATGAAAATAAATTTAAAAATATTATATTAAATATTTATATACAAAAATATGTTAAATTAATTAAAATATATATAATGAATATATAAATTTAAATATAAAAATTTAATTCATCGGTCATTAAACTTATTTTATATAATATCGAGCCAATAGTAGTTTCATTAGTAATTTTATTATAAATTAAAAAATAAATAAACAAATAAGATGTTCAGAAAACACAAATAATTGAAATTTGTATAAGAAAAAAAAATCCAACATAAAATTTAAAACAAATTGAAATCATTCAATTCGGTGTTGAATTTTCTATTTTCCATATATTTTTATATAATGTTTATAAAATATATATAATTATTTATATTTTGCTTGTTTCACTTATTTTATTTATTTAATTATAAAAATTAAATTAAATTAAATTAAATTAAATTAATCCAACTTTTTTAAAAATAAAAATTAACAAATTAACAATGTAAAAATTAATAAAAAGACTAAAAAGAGTCATTTTGAATTGATTTTTAAATTTTAAAATTTAACCAAAATTTACTTGCCTATATATATATATATATCACCTTAATTTGCTCTAAATCGTTGTATTTTTATTTTATTATAGTTTTAAATATGGATAATTATAGAATGTAATATTTTAATTAAAATTTTTATTTATTTATATAAATATACTTTTATAGATTCAAATTTTGGAGTCAATATATAATCTACTTCAGTCCACAAATCAAATAATTTAATCATTAAATACTAATAAACATAAATAATAAATATTAAAAATATATCTATACATATGTTAAATGTGTAAATTAAAAAATTAAAAAATATATATAAAATATAAATATTTATGTGTTCACTCTTTTTAAAATAAAGCTATACTTATATATATTTTTAATCATAAAGCTATACTTATATAAGAAAATTGAGACACATTTCTCTCATAAAGATTAAAAAAAAAATTTCTAAATTTTTCTATAATTATTAGTCACTAATCTAATGATATATAAAAATATAATCATATGTAATAATAATAATTATATTAATATATATTTGTATTAATAAAATGAAACTAAAATAAAAGAAGGCTACAGGCCGCACTTCACAATAAAATATCAATTTGAAAAAAAAAAAACCTCATGTATTAGCGCGTGGGAAGACTTAAGGTCGAATCTTTTACGATATTGATTAAGAAGTGATTTTAATTTATTACACAAAATAATTTAATCGTCTTAAAATTTTAGTGCAGTACATAAAAATTATTATTTAATTTTTTTTATTTTAATAAAATTAATTATTTAATTTTTTATTTAAAAAATATATTAATTAATTAATTTATTTTTATTTTATATTTTTTTAATTTCTTGTTCATTTTAAATAAAATTTTTTGCTAGTTAAAATATTTAAATGGGAGAAAAATTATTGTCACAGGATTAAAAAGTTGTTTAATTTAACTATTTATTTTTAATTTTTAATTTAAAATATATTTTTTAATTTATAAATTAATTTAAAAATAAGTATTTAATTATTTAGTTAAACTATTTAAAAGGAAATTTTAAATAATTTAAGTGCTTATTTAGCATTGCATGGTCAAAAATTATTTTTTTAAATAGAAGTATCCTTTTAAATGTTATTAAAAAAATAATTTATAAAAAATTATTTTATTATTTTAATATTTTTATAATTAAAATTTATTAAATTTAATTTTAATTTTTTTTAATATTTTTTAATTAGTATATTTAAAAAAATAATTTTATCAATAGCAATTTTAATAATACTAAATATTTAATTAAAAAATATTTAAAATAATTTAACTTATTAAAATGATAAAAAAAAGTATATAAATGAATGTTGTTGTTAAGATGAAAATAATATTAATATTTTAAAAAATTATTAAAATAATATAATTTTTTATTTAATAAAAATAATAATTTAAGTAATAAATAAATAATATTTTATTTATAATTTTTAATTTATTTTGAATAATTTTTTTATTTATAAATTAATTAAAACATTAAAAATAATTTTAACTTACTTACAAATAAAATCAACCACCTTTGCAATAATTTAAAACTTTAAAAGTAGAGGATTATATAATTATATTTTCAAAATAATAAAATAAAATAATCATAAAATTTAAACTATTATTTAAATTGACACTAAAAAGTAAATGAGGAAGAAATAAAAATTAATTAATATATTTTTTAAAATATAATTTTATTAAAATAAAGACAATAAAATAAAAATTTGATGCTATTTTTACCCATAATTAACAAAGTTACAGTAATTCGTCAACTCAACATGGAGCTCTCCTTCCCAAGCATATTGACTAGCGTCAATCGTCTCTCTTTGCTTTATCCGGAGACTGAAGACACACTGCTCGAGGATCCCCATCGTTATGCTTGATAGTACTGCCAAACATCTCTTGAATCCAAAACAAGAGTCTTGGGAAATAATTTATGTGGAGAAGAAATTGGGTTTAATATTTTTGGAACCTGATGAAGTAATGACAGTTTTTCATTAAGCAAATTCATGAAGATATGATTTCCTTCCTTTGTAGTCTTGCTTTTTGGTTTTTTCACAGGTCCTTCTGTTTCCAGTTCCGATCTCTTCTTGTAGTTGTCCGTTATTCTTGATTTTTTGGAGCAACCTATTCTTTCAGCTTTCTTTCTTTTTTAGGACTGTCAGGTTTTAGTTTTGGTTCACCGTTCTTTCTCTTACCAGTTTTCTAGCCTTTTAATAAAACTTTCGATTATTGAAAAAAATTCCTCACCCAACAAAACAGCTTGTTATAGAACAGTATCCTTTCCATTATAATCATTAATTAATGTTCAATTAGTTGGTAGATTGCTTTCATTGTTATGATAATAAAGTCTCTTGATAAAAACATTTCTAATATTTATATGTGATATATATTTTAATTAATTTTGTAAAGAAAATTTTAAAAATTTTCAATTAAGTATTAAAATTTTAAATATTTATAATTACACCATAATATTTATATTTATATTAATGCTGCGAATTAGCCCTTAAGTAGGATTAGTTAACTGATAATCCAAGTTACTCTATGTTTTAATCAAATAAACTGCAAACCCTTCTAATATTAATGAAAATATATATTTGTTTTTTTTTTCTTTGACAAAATGAGAAGAAAATATATTATTTGATACTTCTGCTATTTTGTCTGATAATATAAATTTCAAAGAATAAAAATTGATATTTGTAGGTTTATTAGAGAAGTCAAATAGTAAAATATAATTAATGGAGAGGAAAAGATTAAGAGGTAATGATATTTTAGAATTTTTCTAGTAAAAAAATATTTATTTTTTAAAATAAAGGTGCCAATATCCTATCAAAATATGGTAAGGAAAAAAAAAAAAAGCTGATTTGGTAAAAAAACAACTATACCCCTAAAAAAAATTCTAAAATCCCAACGAATCCAGTGGCCATGAGGGATACGTCCCCATCGGATGTATCCCACTTAGAAGAAGATCTTCTCCTCTCTCACGGAACGCAATTAAGGAAAGTCAAATATCTCTACAGATTTTTAAAAATAATAATTGCAGTTAAAGTAGTCAATAATTCAACTCAATTATGATCACCAACGGAGTCAAAGAATTGAGGGTCTCTGGTAAAAAAGAAATTTTTATTCATATATTTTTATAAAAAATTATAAATGCAAATACATATTATCATCATTTGAAATAAATTATTATCAAGATAAATATTAAAATAATATTTTAAACAATTTTTTTAAATGTAATTATACCTTACATAAAATCCAATGGATTTTAATTTTAGGAAAATGAAAAGATCAGCCTAAGTTAGTGAGGGCCGACTAGAGAGCGCCTACAGAGGAAGTGCATGGGCACTTTTTCACTTCACATGACATCGATCGATTATATATAATCACTAAAGAAAACACAAATACAAAATCAATCTTGAATGTTGAAATTTATGTGAAATTTCTTTTTTATCAAAAGCATAAGATATGTTAGTTACAAAATGAAGAACCATGCATGCATCATATATATATATATATATATATATATATATATATATAAGCACTAGCTAGACATCAATGGAAACACTTTCAAGAGAGAATTGAAATGGAAGCGCACTACTCGTCAAAAAATTAATGAAATGAATAATTCCATCATTAAATGAATGAGTGCATGTCCCGATTGATTTTTAGCCTCAAATTAATTACGAGACAATTTTTTTTATTATTGAAATTATCATCAATTGATTTATATATTTACAATCACTTTTAATTTTTAATATTATATATAAAAAATTATTAAGTTATAATTAGCAAAATAACATTAAACAGGAAATTAAATCTCATCAATATTATTTATTCCAATGTACAGCTAGACATAATAATATAGTACATATGAAGTTGATTATTGCCATGTTGATTAATTAATTTGTGCAATTTAAACCTTAATAAATAATTCATGTGGACTAATCTCCTCCTAATTATAATTTAACAATAATTATACAATATGAAATAATTAATAAGAGTTGAAGTAACATAATCATATTATATTTAAGTAGCCTGATTAAAAGATGGAATTAATGATTATGGTTGAATTAATTAATTTTTATTTTACATAAACTGATGAAAGACCTATAATAGTACTAGATCTTATATTGTTATGAATCAGAAAGGCAGGTACACATAATCACTAGACACAACAAAGAAATTAGGATTAGCCAACTAGGGGAAACAAGAGAATTTTGGATGCTTCTTTTATGCTTTATAAGCAGAGGCATATCCAATTTGTATTTTCTTTTTTTTGATAAAAATTTTGTAATTAATCTTGTATGGAATTCCACTAATCTTTTGGCAGATTGATGCAAAAGATAATTATCAGGAGATGACAGTAATCAATGCTCAATTGAGAGAGAACAAATTAAGTAAAGCTTATTTAGGATTAGATGTATTTTTTTTTTTAATTAATTTATATATGCATTAAAACTAATTAAATTTCTTATTTAAATGATGTTAAGGGCATCAATTTGATACATTCAAATTATTAACCATTTGACTAATTATGTTTAGTATCAATTTGTGAAAATTTCAATAAAATTAATGTTGCATTACCTAAACAAATTTTTATTTTGTTGGTTTTGTGCTGTTTGAATGGGATTGGAACATGTGATTAACCATGTGATTGTTATTAAAAACAACAAACCTCTAATGGTCCCCCTTCATCTTGGAGAAAAGAATGTATTTTACTGAAGGAAAACACGGACGAGATCGAAGCAATAACATTTTTATTATAAAATAAAGATCAATTTTGTAATTTAAAAATATTAAAATTATTAAATTTTAAATTAAAATTTCATTTAGAATAAAAAATAATAAAAAAAAACTACTTACAATGAATTTTGAATCTTGATCAAGTTTTCTTATACTATATAAATATAGAGAATATTAGAATTGTTGTTGAGAAAATTAAAATATTTTTTTAAATATACCAATTAAAAAATTTAAATTTAAAATATTTTAATTTTAAACTAATAAAATAATTTTTAAAAATTACCTTTTTAGTAATATTTTAAAAAATGCTTAACAGCTTATACTATAATTTCCAACTATGCGATGTCATCTCTAAATTCCATTTTGCATACATATGGAATTCAACATAATATTCATTGTAATAATTTATTTCTAATTTTATCAATTTAGTCTCTCAATTATATCGGATAGCTGTGAGTGCATTTATTGTATATAGGGTCTTGAAGTGTATTTTTTGGATATTAATAAATTTATTATTTGATAAATTTAATTTATATGAGCCTCTTAACAGCCATAATAAATACATCAAAAGGTATTTTAATCGACTTACAATTTTTTTTAAACTTAATCTAACTTAATTTAATAGCTGAAGTATATTATTCATCTAGCAAAAATAAGTAGCATTACTCGTTCCATCACTTATAATTAATATCAACACTTAAAATTCATATTGCTGATGGATTTTCGTTTCTTCAAAAAGAAGATATGAGGTAATAATTGTTGGATTTGTTATGTAATTGCCATATGATAGATCGAATCCTTCTGATGAATCTTCATATCTGATAAGTAAAAAGTTCGAGACAAATTTAAAACATATATAATTGCATAATCACATAATATAAAAAAGAAAAAAAATAATAAGACAAGACGAGATAAAAAATTTTATTATAATGATGAGAAATAGTAAGATATAATTACTCAAATTCTTAAAACTTAATATCAATGTGTTTTATGAATATTTCATAAATTTATTACAAAGAGCAGAAAATACAATATTTATATTTATATGGGTCCATTTCATAGGCCATGACCACCATATACTTCACTTTTTATTTCAATAGGGTCACAATGTGAAATTTTTGAGTTGGATCTTAATTCATTCGAGTTCATAAAAACATATTCAAAATTCATGCAAGAGTCTTTAATGCACAAATTTTGGTCAACAATTAAATTGGTAGATTTTACGTAATTATGTGACACCCATACATCTTAAGTAAATATATAGGCCTTATTTATTTTATCATATATATATTGTCTAGGTCTCCATAATAAATCAAATTTAAGCAAGAATTTCTTTATTTTCATAAATGTGCTGTTGCAACATATCAAGGTAAAAAATTTATGAATTTTCCAAAAATTAATGATATATTGTCTTTGGAGGAATTCAAAGTTTTTGTAGTCCTACTCTCAATTTTCATTACACCATGAAAATATAGATTATAGTTTCATTACAAGATCTTCAGAAGGAAACAGAGCAAAAATATATTATTATGTATTCGGATTTTTTTTTTTCTCAATTAATCCCTTCGCCTGCAAGCTTGCACTTAATTACTTGGAGCTTGAGCTGGAATTCCTGTCTTTGTGAGATGAAAGGATGGCATCAATGGCTTCCTTTACCTGAGAAATATCAGGAGCTTTCCCACCTTGAACTGGCCATAATTCATCTGTTGCCAACACCTGCATCAGAAAGTAGATGAAAAAAAAATTGCCATTCATCAACTTAATTTTGTGGTCTTTATGGGAAAACAAAGAAGTAAATTAACCTTGTACTTTTTCCAAAATGTTTTTCTAATTAACTTTGCACTTCTTAATTTGTCAATATTTAATTAATTACCTTTACTTGCAACTGAAGAAACTTGACATAACTAATGGCTTTCTCTAACATGGTAACCAAATCAACCTGCAAGGCATTGTCAAGAATTGGGGAATTATAATCAGAAGTTACAAGAAAAGAATCATAATCTGAAAGAAGCAATATTTATACTTTTATACCTTTGAACCATTAGGCACCAGTTCCTGCATTATCTTAAGCCTCTCGCTAATCCGCTCTCGTCGATTCTGGGAAGACAAATATCATCTCAGAAAACCAAAGTCCCATGTTGATTTTTCTTAATTTGGACTCAAACTTTTGTTTAAATTAAGCAAACCTTGGCTGCAATATTCTGAAGGTCCTTAGATGGAGATGACTTGGGTTTTGACTTCCTAGTTGCAGTATTGCATTGCTTCTTTAGAGCCTCCGTACTCTCTCCCTTCAACCAAGAAATTTTTACCGAACGTTAAGACCTTGAATTCCATCATTAATGGCACTGCAATTTACAAACAAGAATAAAAAAAATAATAATAAAAGGGAAATAGAAAAGTACCAAATTGGGACGCTTATGGAAGTTTACATCTTGTGTACCAGACTCATGGATGATATCACTTGCTATAGTCCCTTCAGAGTATGACCAATCCTCTTGATTTTCCTTTTCAGAATTGACCATGGAATTGAAGTTACTAGCTGTTTGAAAGCAGTTGATTTCCTCCAACAAACGAGGATCTGCGCTAAACTTTGAATTCATCTGATTACACTGGAAGTTGAAATTGAAATTCCCCTCCCAAGTTGAGTAGTCGTCTTTGTGACTATTAGCCTGTGAAACCCTACAGTTGTTGTGCTGGAAGCTAAGCAAAGAACCATTAGCGTGTATGAAATGATCGAAGCCACTGCGAAAGTCGATCAAAGAATGAGCTTCCTCAGTTTGATGAGTTATGGAATGAAAGAGGAATTCATTAGAATTGGCACTGCTTGGACTGCCAAGAGAAGAAGAAGAATGACTCAAGGCTAAATTCTTGATGACAAGCCCATTATTAGACATGTCAAAGCAGCTGCTGCTTTCCCCTTCTTCAAGCACCGATTTCTTGTGGTTTTCATGATCATCTTCAAATCCATAAAGATCTCCCATCACACTTTCAGTGTAGGGAAAAGTCTGAAGCGAGCACATACGGTCCTTAGTAAGTGCCATATTGAGAGAGAATGAACTAGAATTGAAACTTAAGTCTAGTTCAAGCAGGTAGGCATATGATGCAGACAGAAAGCTACTGCAAGGCCTATTTGTAGAAGCTCAAAAATAATTATATTATAGTAATGGTTATTATAATTTGATTGTAATCTTTTTATTTTCTTTTTCTTTATGATGTTAAGATGATATTCTAAATTAGTTTTTGTGATGTATTGTCTTAAATTTATCTCTCCAGTAAAAATTAAATCATTTATGTTGAAATTAAGAAATTTAGGAATGAGTATCTATGGATTTGAATTTATTTTAAGGGATTAGGAGAATGGGAATTGAAACCTGAATGTACAAAGTAAGTAATATGGCTTCAAGAACAAGCTAGGAGAGTCTAAGGTTTGAACCTTAATTAATAAAATAAAAAGAAAACTCTATTGGATTATTTAATTGAAAATTTTAACTAATTAGTATAATGATAATTAAGGAATACTAATCTTTTTGCTAAATAGTATGTGTTAAACTCATAATTCATTAGATACATTTTAAATACATAAATAAAATGCTCACAACTCTTATATAATTTGACAGCCAGAATCATTTTATGATAAATCTTGACAATGAATTAAGATTTAATAAAATTTGATCAATCCTTTTCATCGACAATGTGATATATGGAGGATGGTTAAAAAGTCTTAATAGTTATAGAAACAAGAAAAGAACAAGTATTATATATCATACCCATATTCAATTAATGAAGTCGCAAAGAACTCATATAGGAGTACTATATATTATCTTTGTAGTTAGCTGGCAGATAGAGGTGAATAAAAATAGAAGAAGAAGAGGATGAAGAGAGAAGGTAATTAGGGCTATTAAGCAGCGAAGGGCTCGCCGGATCCTTTGCCATCCCACGTCTTTCAAGATTCCCATATGCTTATACTCTCACTTTCAAGAACCCTATAGACTAATATTCAAGGGTGTTTCCCATACTCTTTCCATCAGCACGTGGATTCATGCTTTATTTAAACTATTTTTTTTATATATTTATATGTTACATTAATTCCATTCTTGATGTTTACTCTAGCTAGTCGTGGAAAGCTTGCTATAAAATTCTTGCAACCAACTCGATCTTGATTGGTTTGATGAGTAATCATCAACTAGAAATTAATATGGAAATTCTTTGTCAAAGTTCAGTTTTGTTTTCAGAATTTTTCTCACATGTGAGTATGATTTTGTGTGAGTAGATGTAAGCCTATTTAACAATGCCGTCAGAAGGAGATTCCACCGGCAAGAATTTCAAGAAATGTATAAGGCCTTCTTGATTCTTGATTTCCAAAAAATTAGAAAAGCTTGGTCGTTAAAAGTACCAATATTTAGCTTGAAGAATAGAAAATGCCAACAAAATTACTTAGATGTCTCACGACTTCGACTCATTTCTTTTAATTTTCCCTCTCACATTGCCAAACATACACTCACACTAATTACTTTTCATTTAGCATACACAAGTTAAATTTATTTATTTTTTTCATAAGTTTGTTTATTTGTTTTCGCTCTATTTATATTTATTTTAATTTAGCCTCAAATTGAATATCACATCAGATTTTTGGTAAGTTTCCCACCTAAATCGTATAAAAGTACCCTATTTGCAATAAATTAAATTTCAAAAATCAAAACGGGACACTAAAATTTTGTGAGGAAGATGAAAATTAATTCAAAATATTAAAATAATTTATCTATGTGTTGGGATAAAAATAAATTAAAAATAATGCCAACTGTCACAATGTATATGTATTACTCATGGCCTAACATATGCAAGCATTTTATCATATTAGAAGGAGTACCAGTTGCAGAGTGCATGGCCGCATGCATTTGATCAATTTCTTCCAAATTGTATATTATATATATAGCATTAATATTGGTTTCATCGATCTCTATTTCATTATCAGTCCTATCTTTAATTCAGAAACATATTTAAGCTGTTTTGTACGTGGGTTGGGTTGGCTGAGTTGGGGTTAATTATACTAATCCAAATTAAAAATTATTTATTTTAAAATATAAAATTAAATCTTAATGAATTATATATTTAAGATAAATGGTAGTATTAAGAAAATTAACCATAATATTATTTTATTACAAGTACCAGCTACCCTTTTACATAAATTAATTTCTAGCCAATTACTACAAATTTCTTGGTGGGAATCAGAATTACTAGAAAGTTGAAATTTCTGGCTGCTCATTAATACTACATGATTTAAGTAAGGTTTTTGCAAGCCCAATGAAGATCATCATCCACATGTATGCTCTACATATTTATCAGACAAGAAAACTGTGAAGCAGAGAAACCGAAGCTGGCATTGAAATAACAACAGTTCCTTGTCTCCGGGAGATGGGTTGTTTTTCTTTTTCAATGTTTGGAATCCTTCCCAACCATATGTTTCTTTAATGTTGGTTCTTCTTATCTTCACATGCATATCAAATTTTAAAAACTTTTTTTTATGACAGTGACATGGCATAATGTCATTAATCCAAAGAGTCAATTAATTCATCAACTATCCTATTAACTCATACTTTAAAAAAAAAAAAAGAATTTAAAGAATCAATTAGAACAATGAAGATATCAATTCTTAATTTTAATTCAATTAAATCAACCGAGTTAATCTGAATTTGACAACCATAACAATTAAATGAAATAGCGAATTCTACCTGAAAGTAAAAATAACAAGACAGAATAACAACAACCTAATAAAAAGATAATAATAATGATAAGAAAAAGGAAATAGTAATTTTGACGCATAAAACATACATTAAAAACAACGAAAACTAACTAGATGGTCACAATTTCATTTCTGTCCAGTCATTGCCACGGTTTCCATCCTTCACATCACATTCCATGTCAATTTTAGCACATAGTAAATATGTATACACAAGGAGAGAAGTTTCAGCTACAGCCAACAAAATAAACAACAAAAGTTGGTTTTCATTAAGCTACCGGATAAGGTGAGGCTTGATTCAAAGGCATTGTAGCAATAGGTGACCTACAAACCACATTAAAAAAAATGAGCTCTAGCATTCATCCATATCATCATATGAAGTTGCATATAGTGTTCATTTCAGTCCAGGTATACAGCCAAACTGAACCAACCTACATATTTGTTAATAAGTATATTCTAATTGTTTTCGCATTTTGCAAGCTAACCACAAATTTCAACTTCAAAATTGACCACAAGATCCTCATGTACTAATGTCTTCTACGTTCGTATTATGAATCACCCTTATTAACCAGTTTTTTATGATGCATGATAAACCAATCTTTCTTAGGCCCCTCGGGAAAACCCCACACACAAAAAAAAAAAAAAAAAAGAACAAAGAAAGAAGAAAATCTGCCAATTAAAGTTGTCTAAGCCCAAAAAGAGGCATTCAACATCACAAGAGAAATAATCTACATCAAATAGAACAGTGCAAATGCATAAGAATGAAGCACAGTAATAAAATGTAGAATGAGGAATTAAAACTTACTGGGATTCAGTTCGAACTTTCTTGTTGGCTTTTTTCTTGTTCTTTTTCCGTTTTTTTCCTGAAGTAGAACCAGAATCCAAAGCTTGTTCTGAAACTGGATGCACAAATGTAATTGGGAGTTCAATTGGTTCACGTGCCGGCTCTGGTTTTGGCATGATGAATCCATGGTGGGGACGAATCATCCCTGAAGCTGCTTGTGAAGTCACACTTGCTGCATTATTACTAACTGTAACAACTTCAGCTTCTTTCTCCTCACTCGAGACAGGTACAGTGTCACCTTGGGCATGTTGTGAGTTCTTGAGTTTATTCAATGCAGCATATAATTTGACTTTAGACTTTACTATTTCAGAAATAATTGTCCCCGTCCCAGAATTCCCTGTGTCATGGCTTTCATTTAATTAAACACAACAAAAAAAACAACAAAACCATGAGAAATTAAAAGAGGCAAGTAATTGATTAATAGATAAGGATACCCATAAGAGAGAGAATCACAGCACGTGCTGCCAATTGTTCAGCTTCCTTCTTGGTTCTACCAGTCTCACCAGTATAAGTTACGCCATTGAAAACCAAAGAAGATACAAAAATTGGAAGCAACCCTTGTGGCTGTGTAGTGTTGTATGTAGGCTTTTGCAGTTGCATCTTACTCGCAAATTCATTTAAGATGGACTTGCAAAACACTGTGTCCTGCTTTATAATTTTTTTAAGAAAAGGGAAACAAAAGGGGAAAATGTAAGATGCCTAGCTCCCTTTTAAGCACCAATAAGCAAAATTTGAAATGAAACAAATTAGTAGCAAAAAAAAAGCAATGGCCAATTGGCCATATCACTCATCAATTGCCTTAACAATAATTAATGCAATGACTTTAAAAAGGGATGTCACAGAGCATTATCTAATGTAGTGTTGTTGACACACACATTACATATTGGTTTGTTATAAAACTATGCATGAAACACTAAAGCATGATAAGAATGGATAAAATAACCACCAAAGACACTCAAATGTGCCAATCACTGAGGTACAATGGTTAACCTTCAAGAAAATATTTCTATCAAAGGTTAGATTCCCTGATCTTTAGTTGGAAAAATCTCAAAAGAAGATGTAGCATTGACAACAAAGACCACAATGGTAAACTTCATATTTTTATAACTTAGAAATTTCTATTTAAATAGTCACAAAAATAACTAAATTTTGGAAATGATATGGTTAGCTCAAGTCTAAATCAATATATATTTGAGTGTTATTAACGAAAAAAAAAAAAGAAACAAAAAAAAAACTAGAAAAAATTAAAATTATATCGACAAACCTCACGAATGAGGGGGCATCCTTCATCCTTTATCTTCTTGACTATGCATGAAAATGCAAGTCTTGCAACATCTTGTTCTGCTTCCTTCCGATGCAAAAAAGTGTTTGGAGAAGTATACTGTACTCCATCCACCAACACAGTTGACCTAAACTTTGGTGCATGTTGATACCCTTCATTAGCAGTATGATATATTGGCAATGGCAAGGATGCTCTTTGTGTGTACTCCTGTAATCGATTCTTATGCATCAAGTGTTCAGCAATGCCTACACATAACCAAGACATGAGAATTATCAATCCAACTTCATACAATTAACACAACAAAGAAAATGTTAATATGCAGATGATGTAACGTCAGTTGACTCGATTGATAAGTTGTGTGCACATGTCAATAAACAAAGACAGAGAAACATCAAAATATTTGTTTGAAAGCATTAAAAGCCTGCAACACATGAAATCAAATAAATAAAATTGACTATCAATGCCAGCTAATGTAATTGACCAACTTATTAATCCAGCTTGCCAAATTGAACATCATTTCAACAAGTTAAATCATAAAAAAGGAACATAGGTGCAAGCAAACTGCAATAACAAGTAGGTTTGTTCACTTTTTGAATTAAGCCGACCAACCCAAGCTGATCCAACCCGATATATCTGTTTAAGTCTCAAGTTCAGGTTGGGTTGGTTTATTTTTGTTAAATAATCTTCTTTTAAGTCGGTTGAGAAAATTATTTGTTGCAACCCTACTTTCACTTTCTAACCCTTACTTCCTCTACCATTTCGTACGCATAGAAACTCTTATTGTAATTGATGCCTTCAGAAATCTCTCTACACTCCTCTACGATTTCATACCTTCTAGAAAAGCTCTTGCTGCAGCTGAAGTCGACACCTCAAAAACTCTAAAAAACAGGAGATTCCTTCCTCTGTTTCCACAACTCTTCTCTCCATAATATGAGGCATATTCTGATTCTCTCCTTGCTTGTATTTTTTTTTTTTACTTTTTTTTTTCTATTTCTCTCTGGATTTCTGGGTTTCTGGGTTAACTCTCTGATTGGTGGCTCTTCTTTTACCTAAATGGACTCTGGATTGATTCTGATGATTTTTCACTTTGCTTCTCTTAACCTATATAAAATAAGTTTCTCGGTTTTCGCTTTGGGTTTTACAAAAAACTGGGCTAAATGGATAATAGATTGTGCTGCATGAGCTTCACATTGACCACTTCACTTCACATATACCTGTCTTGTTAATGCAAATTCCTTTTTTGCTTTTTTAAATTAACATACACTTGGGCATAAATAGATTGTGTTGGTTAGGATGTGAAGATCAATTAGGTTCGTGTTTTAAGGGATGAGGATTTCGCGAAGGAATTGTTGTGCAATTTGTTATTCTATCTTGTTATGTTGGTTGAATCTTCTACTTGTATTATTTACTGTTGCTTCCTTCTAGCTAAATTAAGTATTCTAGAGGAAGAGATATTAGATGGAAGTATTCTGTATTTTGAATTATGTACTTCAGACTGTAATTTTATTTAATATTTATTTTTCTTATTATAATTTATAAATTATAATTTTTAATGATCATGTTTATTTAAATTTTTAAAGATTATCATTGTTTATTTAATTTTTCAAAGATGATCTTTCAATATTTAAATTTTAGTGGTGTGATGGATTATTGTTTTTCAGTTCAGTTCACTCGAATTAGTCTACAAAAGCTTATTCTTTTAGTTTAGGGAGTGGTATTGCTAGGTGGCGTCCATGAGATCAAAAGAATCATTATTTAGCAAATATGCATTCGTCACCTGGCCGACCAACCTAATAACTTTCTACATCAGGTTGGGTCAGTTTTCTCCACATTCTCAAATTAATTTGTTAAAGATGGTTGAAGTTGGTTTGGATTAAATTTTCATCCAAACCTACTTGTCAACAGCCCTAATAACAAGTAACAAACATGGAACAGCTAATTTCAATCATATGCGTATGATCAATTAAGAAAGTTGAGAAACGTATTAAATTGCACATTAGTGAGTTTGTGACTATAAATTGGATGAAATCCACATGATCAATTAAGAAAGTCGAGAAATCTGTTAAACTGCACATTAGTGAGTATGTGCCTATAAATTGGATGAAAACTGCTTAAATAAAATAGCATAAGCCTAAAAAATAATAAATGGTATCATAAAAAGCATATAAATTAATTACTGTCAATGGTAATATTAATAAACTAAAGTGCATGTTTGGTAGGATGTAATTGAGCATAATCGAATGTAATTAAACAAAAATTCAATAGAACAATGAACTAAAAATTCATTTGATTACATCCAATTACATCATACCAAATATACACTAATTAATGATGATCTTTTCAAATCACGCATTATTTCAACAATGAAAAAAACATGCAAGTGTTATGAAAGTGCAATCACCAAAAATTTAGATAAAAACCAGCAAAGTAAAATACCATAAACCGAACAAAATTATATATATAACTAGCGAACTCTGTCAATATTAATATAACTATATTAAACAAATTTTCGAATTTTTTGGGGCTCTAACCAAAAGTGTATTTTTACAGAATAATGCATGCAGTGAGCACAAAAGTACAAGATAATTGCATCCAAACAAAAGTGCTTCTAATTTCCTTTCAAGGGATCGAAACACATCAATTAAGAGTCCCAATAAGATTTAACCAAAAAATATTATATATATAACTAGCTAACTCCGTCAATAATAAGATAGCCATCTTAAAGAATTTTTCGAATTTTTTTGGGCTACAACCAAAAGTGTTTTCACAGACTGATGCATGCAGATGCAGTGAGCGAGACAATTACATCCACACAAAAATGCTTCTCATTTCCTCTCAAGCGAACCCATCGAAACACATCAATTAAGAGTCCCAAAAAGATTTGCCACTAGTGAACAAGAGGAACCGAAATATCCTCATTTCTAAAATGGGGAAGCAAATGCATTTCAATAGCTGGAAAAAAAAAAAAAAGGAGTTTGAATTTTTTTTTTCTTTTTTTTACTTTATCAGCAAATCAAGACCAAGAAATAAATAACAAAAACATAAATCCCATCATTATGGAAAAAAAAAAATCTCTCTATGTCAACAAGACAAAAAAAAAATTTAAAAACTTTCTGTGAAGGAATACAAACAGATGGTATGAAATGCAGTACTCACGGTTAGAGGTAGAAGAAGTGGAGGTAGCTGTAGTCGGAGTCGGAGGCCGAATCGAAGACGGGCTAGGAACTGGAGGTTGAGGTTGAGGTTGAGGTTGAGGTGGAGCTGTATTTGAGAGTTGGGAAGACGCTTGATTAGGAGCATCGGCGGCTTGGGATTCATCCATCAGCAATTAGAAGAGAAGACAGTGGGCGCAGTGAGAGACGAAATCTGATTTTGCTGTGCTGGTGAATGGCGTCTCACTGAAGACAAATCGACAAATCAACACGTACTGGATGGCTTCATATCCTTAGGGTTTTTGCCTTCTTTTGCCTCTTTTCCGTTCCTAATGTTAGTTTTGGATTTTCGCTTGAACTATTTCTAATTTTTATTTAATATTACTTTTATTTGAAAATAATTGAAAACATAACTAGATTACAAAAAGAAAAAAATCACTTAAGCCATTTTTCCTTTTATTTTCAAAAAGATAAGTTACTTTTAAAACAAAAGTCGAAATTACAATTATATAACTTTACGTGAGCAATAACATTATGAAATATAATGAAATGTTGCAGTTTTTATTATAAGATAATTTATGTCCTGTATTAAAACTATGCTTTTTTTTTAATACAAGACATATGTAGAATTAAAATGTTCAATCTTATATATAATTTTTTAATTAAATAATAAAATTAAAAATAAAATGGATTCCCAATTTTCCTTTTTGGCTGAAAATATTTTTTACTTTTCATTTATTTTTTCTAATTTATTTTATCAGAGTTTTCTCTTTTTTTTATAATAATTATTTTCTATGAAAACAGTTCACACTTAAATAAATTAGATTATGAAAATTAAATAAATTTTTACTTATATAATTTAGTTTTGGCTTTTCCGCTTGAACTATTTTTAATTTTCTATTTTTTAAATTTTGTTAAGAAAAATATCAAAATACATTTATTTAATTAAAAAAAATAATTTTACAATTTAAAAAAATATTTTTATCTTCGTGATTAAAAATAAATTACTATAAAATATATTTAAAACATTATTTTACTTTTTATAATATGAATTGTTATTATTTATAATAATATAATTTTTTAGATAATTATTTTTATAAAGAAATATTTTTTAGATAATTATTTTTTAACTATATTAAGAAATATTACTTTTATTTGAAAATAATTGAAAAAAATAACTAAATTATAAAAAAGAATAAAAAACATCTTAGAGTTATTTTTTAAATTTTGATTAAGTTTTAAAAAATAAAAAATAATATTACGGTACCAGTTGTAAAGGAACTTTACATAATTTTATTGTAGAGTATATAAAGCTTTATACTCTCTATCATCAATCGCTAATTTGACTCCTAATATATTGAAGAAGCGAAAATATGGTAATTAGTTTATTAGAGTATTGAATTTTAAAATTTTTTTTTTAGGGTTACATGTATCATGTCATATTTTTTATGTGTCTAATTAATTTCAATACTCAATTGTATATTAAAACACTTTTAATATGTATTAGAATTTATGTTTGTCATTTAAGATTGTAAATCAACAAATTAATTCATTTAAACTCTAGTTTAAAATAGGAGTTAGAGCACTAACATCTTTGATATACTATAGATGTAATTGGCACTTTTAGGAAATACTTAGGACCCCAAGTATTGTCTCTCTAACTTGTCCACACTAAGATTACCAATGGGCAGCCCCCAATTTGCTTCTCAAGCATTTGTCAACCAATTATAAATTGAGGTTTTGCCTTTAGAGAGGTAGTATATATGTATATGACACTATAAATAATTTCTAGCAATTTTAATTTAAAGGATTTTATAAATTTTTTTTTGAATTGATGAGACAAGATGAATAAGAGAAGGAGAGAGGTGTGCTGCCAAACTTGAGAGAAAATAAGAGTGTGTTATGTTTCATCTTTTCTTTTCCCTTTTATATAATTAGGTCATTAAGTCACTTAAACCTTATGTCACATGTCACCACTTCATTGCATCTTATTTTTAAATTGACTCAATCACATTTAAGTCAAGTGTCAAAACTAGATTTAATATTAACTTTGATCATCTTACATGATAGGAAGATGAATGGCAAACTTATATGGTGCCATGTGACACCATCTTATGGTGCCACATGTTACTATGTGAAATAACTAAATTACCATTATGTTGTAATTTTGAGTTCTCAACCTAAAATTATTATTTCTCCTCTTCTAATTAGTTTATATCAAATATAAATTAACTAATTAACTTCTATTAATTAATTTCTCACAATTAAATTCATATTTAAACATTTTAAATATAAATTTAACTTATGCTATACAAACAATAACCCAGATTTGGTTTCAAGTCATGCTAGAGACTTTGCAATCTTATTGTAAACCAAACATATTTAATTAATCAATTAAACTCTTTAATTAATTAACTAAATTACATTTTACTTTGTGATTATCTTGTGTATGTGTGTGTCTCACTAAACTCATCACTAATTGGCAATGAGATATGATATTAATTCTTAATATCATCAGAACTCTTTCTTACCATAAATGATTTCTCTAAATCATTTTAGGCATCTCATAGACCATGGTTGACACCTAACATAGCGTGCCATGGCCACCCAATCAGTAACAAGGAATACATTAAATGAACCTTTAATCATATGTTACCATGCACTAGAATCTCTCTATTACAAAATCCTAATTCGAGCTAGAGTCATGGTTTATGTCAAATCTCATTTGCTATGAATATTATGTTCTCTTTTAATTCCAGTTCTTGATTAATTAGATTTTCTTATCAGAAACTCTTTTCTGACTAAATCTGTCTGTCCTGGCCAGGAACTTGAAACATCAAGAACAATCAAATGAACATAGGATTTTATTCCTATTTACTTAGGTTAACAGATTCCATCTTAATTAACACCTACCTCCATATATAACTAGTAGGAGCCAACACATGCCCATATACCCATACACAGTACAAGTATGAAAGCTGTATCAAACTTAAACCACCTATATATAAGATAATGATGTCATCTCATGTCTAAAGATTATATGCACTGATATGATATATGATAACGCATTGACAAGAGTAAACTCCATGTGCTTGTCATATGCGTCACTGGTTCGGCCTACTTATCATGTATAAGTGCCTATCATGTTTGTTATATGGCATGAGACTCACCATTCTATCTTATTTATATCTCATATAAATACCTTGAGAACAAACATGAATACAATTTTTCTAGATGAGTCATATCATGTGTGAAGTATCCTCGATTGTGAACCAATTTATGATACTTTGTACTAGAAATACTGTCACTCATATTCTTAACAATTTAATAATAGAATTTCTAACAAAATATCAAAGGACATTTTCTATTACACATAAATATATTATGTAAATAAAAAAGTGAAATTGCCTTTTATTAATAAAAATATGTATAAGATACGTACTAAATGATACGCTCTAGGGTATACTGCTAACAATCTCCCACTAGCACTAGAGTCATTCATTACAGTATCTTAGACCCATCTTCTCAAGATGCGATCTAATTGAGCTTGTGACATAGCCTTAGTGAATGGATCAGCTGGATTTTCAGCTGATACTATTTTCTGCATGGCTACATCGCCTTGCCCAACTATCTCTCTAATAATGTGGTAGCGCCTTTCCATGTGTTTGGATTTCTGGTGAGACCGGGTTCTAAACAACCTCTTTTGCAGCATCTGATGTAGCAGTGTACTCAGCCTCTGTAGTGGAATCAGTAGTCGTACTCTATTTAGAACTCTTCCAACTAATTGCACCTCTATTACAAATGAACACAAACCCAGAGGTAGACTTTCTATCAATATCTGATTGGAAATCAAAATCAGTATAACCATCAAATTGCAAGTCACCACCTCCATAAATAAAGAATAAATTCTTAGTTCTTCTCAAGTACTTGAGGATATTCTTGACAACTATCCAGTGTTCTAAACCTGGATTGGATTGAAACCCGTTAGTCAAACTAACAGCATATGTGATATCCGGCCTAGTACACATCATTGCATACATCAAACTTTCAATAGCCGAAGAATATGGAATCCTAGCCATTTTATCTCTTTCTTCAGGTGTCTTTGGAGACATCTCTTTAGAAAGATGGATACCATGTTTTACTGATAACAATCCTCTCTTAGAATCAAGCATGTTAAACCTCTTTAACACCTTTTTCAAATATAGACTTTGGGATAAACCAATTATTCTTTTCACTCTATCTCTATAGATGCGAATTCCAAGAATATAGGTTGCCTCTCCTAAGTCTTTCATGGAGAACGTATTTAACAATAATACCTTGACAGTTGTCAACATACCTATGTCATTACCTATTAACAGAATATCATTCACATATAAGACAAGGAAAGTGATAGCACCATCACTAACCTTCTTATTTATACATGGTTCATCCACATTTTTTATAAAACTAAATGAGTTAATGGCTTCATCAAAATAGATGTTCCAACTCCTCGAAGCTTGTTTCAACCCATAAATTGATCGTTTTAGCTTGCACACCTTGGAACTATCTTGGGATTCAAAGCCCCTAGGTTGTTCCATAAAAATGTTTTCTTCAATATATCCATTGAGAAAAGCTATTTTGACATCCATCTGCCAAATCTCATAATCATAGTATGCAACTATTGCTAATAGAATTCTAATTGATTTAAGCATGGCAACAGGCAAGAAAGTCTCCTCATAGTCGATTCCTTGCCTTTGGCGAAACCCTTTCACTACTAGCCTTGCTTTATAGGTCTCTACCTTTCCATCAGAACCAATTTTCTTCTTGAAAACCCATTTATTCCCTATAGGTACAATACCTTCAGGTGGGTCAACAAGGTCCCAAACTTGATTCTTATACATGGAATCAATTTCGGATTTCATAACTTTAATCCATTTTGAAGAATCTATATTTGATATAACTTCTTCATAGGTAAGAGGATCAGCTCCATGATCTACTTCTTCATGAGTAAACAACTCTTCTTTATCTTCATGAAGAAAACCATATCTCACTGGTAGGTGAGATATCCTGGTTGATCTGTGAGGAATTACTGTAGATGTTTTATTACTAGGTGTAGGTTGACTAGATGGATCTATATCCATTTGATTTATTGGTTGGTCAGAATTCTCCAATTCTAACTCTATTTGCCTTCCTTTGCCACCTTCTTGAATAAACTATTATTCAAGAAATATGGCATCTCTGCTTACCACAACCTTTTGTGATATAGGCAAATAAAAATAATATCCAAAACTCTCTTTTGGATATCCAACAAATCGACATTTTTCTGATCTGGTTTCCAATTTATCAGTGTTCAGTTTTTTGATATAAGCTGGACAACCCCAAATCTTAATATGCTTAAGACTTGGTTTTTTTCCATGCCATATCTCATAAGGTGTGAAAGATACTGATTTTGATGGAATCCTATTCAGAATATGCAAAGCTGATTCTAATACAAATCCCCAAAAGGAGATTGGTATATCAGTATAGCTCATCATACTACGCACTATATCTAATAGGGTATGATTTCTCCTTTTAGATACACCATTCAGCTGTGGCGTTCCTGGAGGAGTCAGCTGGGAAACAATGCCATGCTCTTTCAAGTATTCATCAAATTCAGTACTTAAGTATCCACCTCCACGATCTGATCAAAGAGTTTTAATACTTTTTTCTGTTTAATTTTTTACTTTAGATTTAAATTCTTTGAAAGGATTCATGTTTGTATTTCATCAAATATAAATACCCAAACCTTGATTTATTATCAGTAAAGGTAATAAAGTAATGAAAACTGCCTCTAGCCATTTCCTTAAATGGACCACATACATTACTATGTATTAGCTTCAAAATATTTTTTGCTCTTAGTCCTGGTCCAACAAAGGGTGATCTAGTCATTTTGCCTTAAAGGCAGGATTCACAAGTTAGAGTAGGTTCAGAACCCAATGAGGATAAAATCCCTAATTTCTCTAATTTTACAATCTTATCTTCTGCAACATGACCTAATCTTAAGTGCCAAATATATTTTAAACTTGAGTTTATTTTCATCATGACATTACATTCATTTAGATTGCTTGCATTTAATTTGTGTTTATCATTATTATCCAATAATAAAGACCATCATGCATATAACCCGAGCCAACATATTTATTTCCAAAATAAATATTGCAAACATCATTTGTGAATTGAAATTCATAATCGTTTCTAGTCAAACTATATATAGAAATGATGTTCTTAAAAGTATCAAGTACATACAAAATATTATTTCAACACAAAATATGTCCACACGTATAAAAAGATTTAGATTCTATGGCTAAAGCTTCATTAGTTGAGCCATCCCTAATCCAGAGTCTAACATCTTGAGCATGCAAGATGCTACTATTTGCTAGTTCCTACATATCATAAGAAATGTGAGAACTGGCACCAGTATCTAAAACCCAAGCTGTTGATAAACTATGAGCATCATCAGCATCTAAATAACAAGATATAGACATACCTTCTAAAGGTGTGTCCTTCTTGTCCTTCAGAGAAGCAAGATACTATGGGCAGCTCCTTTTCCAGTGCCTATCCTTCTGGCAATGGAAACACTTTCCTTTGCCTCCATCGGCTTTAGTATTTCCTTTCTGTTTAGCTATCTTCTTGGAAGGTCCTGGAACTTGAGGTTTCTTATTCTTATTGCCCTTCTTCTTCTTGGACTTTCCAGCAAAAGAAGATGCAATCAAAGCTACCACTTTTCCTTTATTGCCCGACATATTCTTTTGGGCAATAACAAGCATGTTAAGTAAACCAGCCAAGGTGTATTCCTGCTTAGTCATATGAAAATTTGTCACAAAATTCCCAAATGGCTCAGGTAAGGACTGAAGGATCAAATCCGTCTGTAGTTAGAAATTCGTGTTAAAGTCAAGATGTTTCAGCTGCTCTATAAGCCGAATCATCTTATGGACATGATCCCCAACATTCTATCCATCAGACATCCTCATTCGAAATAGTTGCCTAGATATCTCATACCTAGCATTCATGCTGTGCTCACCATACAACTCTTGCAGGTGAAGAAGGATCTCACTTGCACTTTTCATGTTTTCATGCTACTTCTGTCACTCATTACTCATAGAAGCAAGGATGTAGCATTTGGCTCTCATATCATGCTCCTTCCACTTGTCCAAAGTGTCATGTTCCTCTTGAGTGGCCTCTGGAGGTAAGGGACCAAGAACCTTTGAGTCTAGAACATATCAAATACGTTCTAGGTTCAGGACAAGTTTTTAATTTCTGAGCCAATCAGAAAGATTAGGTCCCGTCAACCTATTATGATCAAGTATGCTCACAAGTATATTGGGTGGTGGTGGTTGTTGTGTGCTAATTATTTTCAAAAAAATTAACTGTAGAAAATAATTAGATTAATTAGTAAATATATCAAGTAATTAACTAAAATAATTATGATTTTTTAATCAAATTGGTCCTCCCACTAACTTAGCGAATCCTATACTTCCAAAGTAAGAAACGAAAATCTTAGTTGGATGGATTTCTAGTGGGTGATTGAATTCTTATAGTCTTATTGATCATCCTCAGGTACATCCATTATTGAAATTACAATAAATTATAAGTAAGCAACTCCTTGCCCATCACATCTCATGTGAGGTTCAATTATTTATCTAGCCCCTAATGCTCAAAATCTCAGGCACATCCATTATTGACTTATCTTGCATTAGTTAAGTTGATCCCATTGAGCCAGTAAACATGCAAATAATTTTAATGTCCTCAGGCACATCCATTATTGGCCATAAACTTATTTATATATTTACAACATCTCATGCTTAACAATTATTCTTAAAAAAATCTCTTAAATTAAATACATCACATGCAAGTATTTAAAATTTCTTAAAATAATTGCCTTAATGGAAGGCCCATGATATAATTACTTTAATTATACCATTTTCAACTTAATCATTTGTTTGGAAAATTTAGTGGTCGGCTTAATTACTATTATGGTCTCACTTTGCACATTATCCATTTGGCATGCATATATCATATACTTGCATACTTTCCCATACATCTCATGCATACATGAATAAATAATAAATATGGTATGATTATGGACTTTCTAAGGGATTCAATTCTGAACCACCAAGAATTGAATCAGGGCATTTCTAGGTGCATTTCATTCATTCATTTTACAAGAGTTGCTGAAGGAGTACATAATCAACACGTGATCTTGAATTCCTCCCATTGGTCCCACTAATGCTTTTGACCTCTTTGATATTCTTGCAATCCTATTACATTATAATCCTTGGCATACCAAGGCGAATTTACAAGAATATGGACTTTAAAGTCCTCAAATAAATGAAATTACAACCTAAATTATTACAACACTTATAATATAGGCCACCAAAATAAAATTAATTATTTTACAACCCAAAGAAAAATAAAAAAAATAAATCCAATTATATTGGCCTTTTATTGTCCATGATCATCCATCATGCATATTACTATTTAACAATTAAATAAAACATACATACTAAAATTAAATTGAATATCTCATATTCAACTAAAAATTTTAGATTTAAATCTCATTTAAACAAATTTAAAAATTCATATTTGAATTTCATTCAAATAAATTTAAAAATTTAGATTTGAATCTCATTCAAACAAATTAAATTTAGAAACTCTTTCCAAATTTAATACCTTGAAAACAATTTTCAAAATTTAATTGTGTTGTTGCAAGGGTTTTGCGGTCGCCTGGACGAACACTCACCGAAGTGGGAAAAGTGAGGAGTCGCCACTTTAATTTTGAAGGAAATTAAAGAAAACCATTTGTGAAAGTAAATTAAAATGAAACCACTTCAAAAACAGAGATTCTAGGTTCGGGGTCCGTAAACGGGTGGGGAAGGTGTTAGGCACCCCACCTCGTCCCTCAAAGAGGGTAAGCAGATTTAACTTTACATCCTTTATAAATTAGAATTGATAGTTAGGAGGGTTTGAATGGAAATGTTAATCCTTTTGACAAAAGGAATATTTGATATTTCACTAATCCGGATTACTCAGATACATAAGTAAATGAGACAACCTTAGTGAGTGGCTGTTGCGTATTGGTTTTATTTTGGGGATTATTGTCCGTATAAATAATTCGGTTTGAGAATCGGATAAGAACTCTCCTCCGACCTCTTTCATATATTCATTAAAGGTCTTGATTGAGAATCGGATAAGAACTCTCTTCTGATCTCTTTTAAACATTTTTTTTAGATTTTAGATGGAGAACCGGATAAGAACTCTCCTCCGATCCCCTTTTAAATATTTATTAAAATTTAGATTGAGAACCGGATAAGAACTCTCCTCCGATCTCCTTTTAAATATTTATTAAAATTTCAGATTGAGAATCGGATAAGAACTCTCCTCCGATCTCCTTTTAAATATTTATTAAAATTTCAGATTGAGAATCAGATAAGAACTCTCCTCCGATCTCCTTTTAAATATTTATTAAAATTTCAGATTGAGAATCGGATAAGAACTCTCCTCCGATCTCCTTTTAAATATTTATTAAAATTTTAGATTCAGAATAGGATAAGAACTCTCCTTCGATCTCCCGAAATTTGATTATAGCTACCCGTCATAAAAGCCTAGAACTAAGGGTTCTGGCATTCAAAGATGCCGGGGCTCGGAATAGGGCTTCTTTTAACTAATTGGTACCTTGTGACTAGTCAGGGGATACCAAACTGAATTTTCCGACCTTCCTATTTGGTCGCCTTACCAGTACCTTTTGATACCCGATCTATCCCATTTATTTATCTTAAGGTTCGGTTTTACTCTGCCTTGTGACGTCTTACTCAATTGTCTTTTGTGTTATTCCATTGATTCGGCCTTACTATTTCCCTGACTTATTATTCAGACCTTTCATTATTTTAAAGAGACCCTTAAGATACAGTTACCTACATTTTATCCAACCACTTATACGCTACTCGGGACTAGGGGACTTACATTCAGGAATAACAAAGATTAACAAAAAAAGAATGGACTGGTCAATAAGGAAGTAAACTTGAGAATAACCTTCTTCGTGTTCTTTAGCGCAATATAAACTTGGAGAAAATTATATATATATATATAAAGAACAAAGGAAATACATAAAATAAGAACGAGCACTTAATAAAACGGCAATATGAGCACTCACCTGTAGGGAGTCAGATCTATTGAACTAACTACGGGATCACAGAACGTAATGGGGCCGCGGACTGGTAACCTGAAGACTAAGGTTCGCCTTGAAATGAAGAATACCTTGCTAAAATGCAGTCTGATCAAAATTATAGCCGAGTATGAATGAAGTTGAGCTTGGACAACAGGAGTGGAAAATAAGATAACAAAGACAGAAAGTGAGAGTGTCACAGGAAAATGAACGAACTGAAAATGGAGAGTTTCAGTATTCAGAAATCCCTTTGCAAGAAAATACTTCAGAAAACTGGTTTCAAAAGTTTTTCTTATGAAAGCTCAAAAATAGCAGAGTAACGAGCTGAATTAAGTTTCAGAGTCCTTCCGCTATATTCACTATTCGTCCCCCTTTGAACAGTTTTCATGCAGATATTTATAGGAACCGGGTGTTCCCTATGGAGGGTCAGGATTTGTTTTGAGGGAGATGGAGGGTTAAGATTTTGAAGGACATGATCTGAGGCTCGGGAATTAAAGAGAAACAGAACGGACGGCTGAGATCCCTTTCGAAATATTTGTCCTTTCTCTCTTCTAATCTGATGGCCCAAAATTTCCTTGTCAAGAGCGATCCGAGGGCTAGGAGTGAAAGGCGCTGATCTTATCGTCTTCTTCTTCAACCCGAGGGCTTCGAGCTCGTCCTTACAAGTAAGATCAACGGTGGAGATTAGGATGTACAGCGCTGTCATGACGTACTCTGGCGCATATCAGTAATGTGGGCGATTCTGGGGCGTGCGGTGGAGATTTCGTCTGCGACGCTTTAACTACTTCGGCCCTGATTATGACGACGGTTAGCGGGAGTTGTCTTATTCTCTTTGCTATCCGACTTCCTCTCCTTTCCGATCTTCCTAACATGCTCCTTTTCCGGTCTTTCATGCCGGCCTCCCTTCTTCCGACCTCTCCTACTCTGGTATTTTCTTTATCAGGTCCGGTCCAGTCAAAGTATTTATTCCCCCAATTTTCGAGGCATCCGCTTCATTTTCTGCTTAGTAATAAATGCTCAGACCATCCCCTATATATATACCTTCAGCAGGAAACCCTTCCTCATTTGATTTTTTCCTCTTTCCTTCTCACTTTTCTTGTTCTAGCTACTCCGGCAATAATTTCGGCCATGGTGGCCACTTTTGATCTTTTCCCGATTATCCTCTTTGTCCCTTGTCTGAAAATTTACGATCCCGGTGATCGGAAAATCATGATAACCCTATCTGATGACAGTGAGAGAACCGGACTAATTAACCGATCTGGGTCGAGGACCTCGATCGTACCGATCTCGAATCGTTCGTCCGACATAATCGATGAACCGATTTCGGGCGAGAAGACTGCTAATATTCCTCTTAACACCGGTGACTGCTCCTTGGTGTTCATCTGGCTTCTCACCACACTGGGTGTTCCGACAGCGGCTCGATTTCGAGCGGTAATTTTGATGACGACCTCTCTCATTCTCATGAGAGCGATAGTCCCCCCATCTAAGCTGTACATCTATCCGATGTCAACAGCCGGTCTCCTGGTCAAACACATCTTTTGACTCAACCACGAGACTAGGCTTTGACATAGGCCTTTTAGATAGGATGTTCCACCGATTTCTAAAGATCGTCCTTATGATGTAATCAGACCTTTAATGTAATCCAATCTCTAGAGATCGCCCAAATGATGTAATTTGAATTTTTATGTAATCTGATCTCTAGAGATCACCCAAATGATGTAATCCGACCTTTTTAGAAATAAAATTTTATTTTGACAACTGTCATTTTATTATTATTGCATTGATTATTTTTCGATCTCTGATGTGTTTATCCGATCTAGTTCCTAACTGAACAACCCTTAACTGATCCGCGCTTCCAAACATTCGCCTTAATTAGCCTATCCCTAACTAGCTGATCTCGTTTATGAAATTTCTGGAATATTCGTGAGACGTGTTAGAAAAGCTGGCGAGTCCCGCTAACCGATGCACCGCCTGGAACATCGTGAGCATTAAATGCTCGGACGAGTATAAATAGGGGAGGGGTTAGCCAGTTGCTCCCTTATGTCATTTTCAGTTTCTCGCGAACAACTTCAAAATTCTCCCATTTTCTCAAGTTCTTCCGACACCGATCAGACTCCGGTAAGGGTTTTGATCCTTCTTTTTAGTTTAAATTCCTTGTTTCCTTTGAAAATGAGCGGCGACGAGGGTCAGAGAGCGGCAAGCCCCCCTTCCATTCAGATCTCGTGGTCATCTGATAAAGTGGAGGTGGTCGGACCAAGCGTGCAACCTGAACTTTCTAGGGTTTCTATTCTAGCTCAGGGGCAAGCAGCACCATCAAGGCATGTACCTTCTTCAGGGAGAGAGAATCTTCCCATGGACGAGCTGCCATCAGTCCTTCAAGAAACCGACCTGCAGTCGTTCAGCCAAGAGTATAACATTCGGCCTGATTCCTACAAGTTGATTAAGTGTCACGGCGATCTTCGTGCTGATCACTTCTTCGAGGAGAACGACATGATCATGGTCTACGAAGAACAATTAAAGGCCGGTCTATGGTTCCCTTTGGACGACTTCTTCAAGGAAGTTCTAAAATATCACCAAGTGTGCATCGCCCAAGTTCACCCAAACTCGTGGCGGATCCTAGTAGCCTTCCGAGGCCTCTGCCGAGCTAAGGTACTCTGTCCTACAGCTAAGGTATTCGCCAAACTACATAGGCTGACTCATCGAAAGGATGACGAGCATTGGTTCTTCCAGGCGAAGCCACATTGTGGGCTCTTTACCTATCTACCCTCCTCCCTGAAGAATTGGAAGAACCGCTTCTTTATCCTGAGGAGTAAAATCCCGAGCTGCTTTGAGGGTTTCCCTCGCACTGTGGCACTGAGGCCGTGCATCAAGCGCATCACCTTAAATAGGGAGGAAGGCCTGATGGTGATGGAGCTGAAAGATCAGGCTAGCAGAGAGAAGTTCTCTTATTTGGACGCAGTGACTGCAGAACTGCATCACTGGACAATGGAATTGATCACTGGCGAAGATCGCGGGCTTCAGTTCTCTGACCTCGGTATCGGTATTTTTCTATATCTCAGATCTTTGGACCTTAGCGATCTCACTGACCTCTTCATTGTGCAGGTATGGCAAGCGGCGAAGCCTCCAAGGAGAGCCGGAAGCGAAAGAGAGAGATCTCCCGGAAGGTACGGGAGATGAAGCGAGCTGAAGCCCTGCAGACACCTAGCCATGAGCCCGGGGAAATACCAGGGGGCTCATCTCAACCTTCGGGGCAGCCGATCCCCGAGGTAGAAGTGATCCGATCTCCTCCTCGCCAAGAAGAACCACCTCCACCTCCTCCAGTCGTTTCGAGTACGGAAGGGGGTCCTTCCTAACCTACCCCAAGGACCCTCTCCCGTGTTGCTCAGGTGCTAATCCATTCCCTGGAGAAGAACCGAACTGTTCAGGAGAATCCGGGTTTGGCTAAGGTTCTGGGGGCTTCTATCTGCCTTCGAGAGGATCGGGACAGGCTGTCCTCGGACAATCTCGATGACATCCTGACTCGATCCATGAGCCTGAACGTGGAGTGCTTGGTGAATCAGCACATCATCCGAGAGAAGGCTCACCGCCTGGGTAAGGAGGTCGAGAAGATGGGTCATGAAGTGGCTTCCCTCCGATCCCAACTCTCATCCGCTCGAACTACATATCTGAAATTGAGGGGCGGATGAAGTTCTACGAAGATAAGCTAGCCGAGCAAGCTCATGTTCTGGCCTAGCGAACTCGTGTCCTTGAAGAAGTTCAGGCGCTTCGGGCCGATGAAGTTGCTCACCTCACTGAGGAGCTCAAAGCGAAAGAAGAAGAGATAGTGACAAGGGAGGCCGGCGCTTATGTGAATGCTCACAGGGATCTCCTGGCCGAGCTCAAGAAGCAGTACCCCGAGGAGGACTTCTCTTGAATGGTAGATTTGGCTCCCCAGGACGAGGGTGAGAATAGCGAGGAGGAGGCTGAGGGTGAGAGAGGAAACGAGCAAAATGTAGATCAGGCTGGGGGTGATCCTCTAGCCGAATGACTTGTACAAACTTTAATATGAAATGAAATTCCCTTTTTGTTCAGTGAATGGATGTGATTGGAAAATCTCTAAATTACTTGTGCACTTGATTGTTTGAGCATATTAAAACAACTAAAGGTGATTATTAATCTAAGTGTAAGAGGTCGAAAAATACAATAAGCATGAGATTGGCAGGGAACCAACGCCAAACGGGACTTGATTAAAATTGGAAATTTGGCTTGAGCACTTAAGATCGGGATCGCCATTAAACCGGATTGGAACCCTAACTTGATTATTCCTAAACTTTTGAAATGAAGATCTAGTGCTGGTTCAGTTTCGTCTGACAAGAGAGATCGGGAATGTAATTGACTATTCAGGAGATTTGACAATTAGTTTGAGAGATCGGCAAGGCTTTAAATGACATGGGGACTTAGTATTGATTTGATTCCTTTTGAGGAGAGATCGGAAATGTGGTTGTTCGGCAAAGAGAGATCGGAAATGTAATTAGCTGAGAAAGGGAGACTTAGTGCTGGGGATCAGTTTCGAAATTTATTGATCGGCCAAAATATGGTGTCAACAGCTGCCCCTCTTTACATAATTCCTACTGGAAAAATTTCCGTGTAGGGATTATGTAAAGATTTAGACCCATATTTTGGGCGAATAGGTGTGCAAGGTTAGGAAACTAAAGCCTACTTAAATTAGTGACCTAGAGATTGGTAACAAGAGTTAAAATGCTAGAAAATTAAAATCAACTTGGATCAAGGAATCAGAGGTTGATAACAGGAAATTTAAAATGCAGGAAAATTAAAATCAACTTAGATCAAGGAACCAGAGGTTGATAATAAGAAATTTAAAATGCAGGAAATTAAAATCAACTTAGATCAAGGAACCAGAGGTTGATAACAGGAAATTTAAATGCTAAAAAATTAAAATCAACTTGGATCAAGGAACCAGAGGTTGATAACAGGAAATTTAAATGCTAAAAAATTAAAATCGACTTGGATCAAGGAACCAGAGGTTGTTAACAGGAAATTTAAATGATGAAAATTAAAATCAACTTGGATCAAGGAATCAGAGGTTGATAACAGGAAATTTAAATGCTGAAAATTAAAATCAACTTAGATCAAGGAACCAGAGGTTGATAACAGGAAATTTAAAATGCAGGAAATTAAAATCAACTTAGATCAAGGAACCAGAGGTTGATAACAGGAAATTTAAAATGCAGGAAATTAAAATCAACTTAGATCAAGGAACCAGAGGTTGATAACTGGAAATTTAAAATGCAGGAAATTAAAATCAACTTAGATCAAGGAACCAGAGATTGATAACAGGAAATTTACATGCTGAAAAATTAAAATCAACTTGGATCAAGGAACCAGAGGTTGATAACAGGAAATTTAAATACTGAAAATTAAAATCAACTTGGATCAAGGAACCAGAGGTTGATAACAGGAAATTTAAATGCTGAAAAATTAAAATCAACTTACAAAGCAAGTCTAATCCCGACACGAGAAGTTCTTCCCCGATGAAGTGTACTTAACAGGATCCCAAAGGCCAATGATTGATGGAGGACGAGTTACAAGACTTGACCTACGACCTCCTTCCTTCGGATGCCCCTTTTCTGCTCTTGACTTTCTTCTTATTTTGCGAAAACCGCCCTTGCGGGTTTTCACTTTCCTTTTGTCCATTTGACTAGAAGCGCCCTTCCAGGTTTTCACCTCTAGTTTTTTTTTTTTTTTTTTAGGCCATTCCCTGCAAATCTCATAGTAAAGTACGTGAGGTTATCAATTTCAAATCCTAATCTTATGGCAAAATTTTAAATGATTAATAGCGCATTAGATAAAGAGATTGAGGAAGGATAATATTAAAGAGTGAGTATAGGGAAGTTAAAAGCAAAGAGATAAACACAAAAAAAATAAAAGGTATAGTTTCAAAAAAAAAGGGTACAGGGATAGATCTCACATATTCCTTGTAGTTAGCTTTGAAGTCTCTTAATTGCCATTATTTCAAGTACTCTGAAGCCTCATGCCATGACGGTTTATTTCCATCCTCGGTTTTATGCCCCGTTCCTTATTTCTCCCTTTCGGTTCTTGGGATGCCCTTTCGGGTTTTCACCCCTAGCTCTCTTTTCTTTTCTTTTTTTTCAGGATGCCCTTTCGGGTTTTCATCCTTCACTCATTTTACAGAAAGTGCCCTTCGAGGGTTTTCGCCTTCTTTCACACATTTTGCTAGGGGCGCCCCTTAGGGTTTTCACCCCTACCTTTTTTTTTTTTTTTAGGCATAGTATCTCTTGACGGTGTCTGCATTCACAGGTCTTGGAAATTCTTTGCCATCCATGTGGGTCAAGATCAAGGCCCCCCCAGAAAATGCCTTTTTAACCACATAGGGTCCCTTGTAGGTTGGTGACCATTTACCTCGGGGATCATTTTGATTCGGGAGAACTTTCTTCAGAACTAGGTCCCCGGGTTGAAATTCGCGAGGGCGAGCACTTTTGTCAAATGCCCTAGCCATCCTTCTCTGGTATAACTGCCCATGACATGCTGCTGCTAACCTCTTCTCATCCAGCAAGTTTAATTGGTCCAACCTTGACTGGATCCATTCTGACTCATCAATCCTCGATTCCTTCAGAATCCTTAGGGAAGGAATTTCAACTTCGATAGGTAATACAGCCTCCATCCCATAAACCAGCGAATAAGCAGTTGCCCCAGTTGATGTTCTTACGGAAGTCTGGTATGCGTGAAGGGCGTAGGGGAGCATATCATGCCAATCCCTATAAGTGATCGTCATTTTCCAGATTATTCTTTTGAGATTTTTGTTTGCGGCTTCCACCGCTCCATTCATCTGGGGACGGTATGGGGAGGAATTGAGATGTTGAATCCTGTATTGATCACATAACCTTTGGATCTTTGGACCATTCAAATTCTTGGCATTGTTATTGACGATTTCATTAGGGAGGCCATGTCGGCAGATGATATTATTTCTGAGGAATTTGAGAAATGTGTTCTGTGTAATATGGGCATATGACTTCGCTTTGACCCATTTAGAAAAATAGTCGATCGCTACTATGATGAACCTGTGCCCATTGGATGCCTTAGGGTTGATGGGACCAATCACATCGATGCCCTACATTGTGAAAGGCCATAGTGAAACGAGATTGAACAATTGGTGAGGTGGAACATTTACCGGATCCGCGTAGATTTGGCACTTCCGGAAATACTCGATGTAATCCTTTTCCATGGTAGTCCAAAAATATCCCCGTCGCATGATTTGCTTAGCCATCATATGCCCATTGGCATGGGTTGCACAGTTTCCCTCATGAGTCTCGAAAAGGATTCTCTTTGCCTCCTTCGCATCTACACATCTCAACAATTCAGCGTTGGAGCTCCTTTTGTATAGAATTTCCCCACTGGGGAAGTATCCCAATGCTAATCTCCGAATCATCCTCTTTTCGTTTTTGCTCGCCCCTGAGGGGAATTCTCTGGTTCTGATGTAGAGCAAGATGTCATGGTACCAAGGTTTACCATCAGGTTCTTCTTCGATCACGAAGCAGTAAGCCGGCTCATCCCTTGCTTTAATCTTTAATACCTGAGTCGTCTGCCCTTCTTCCATTTGAGCCATAACAGCCAAGGTGGCCAAGGCATCTGCAAATTGATTCTTGTCTCGACCAAGGTGAGTGAAAGAGATTTCCTCAAATTTCTTAGTCAGTTCTAGCAAGTACTTCTGATATGGGATTAGCTTCGGATCCTTGGTTTGCCATTCTCCCTTGACTTGATAAATGATCAGGGCTGAGTCTCCATATACCTCCAATTTCCTGACCTTCATTTCGACAGCAGCTTGTAAACCCATCACACAAGCTTTATATTCTGCGACATTGTTGGTGCAGTCAAACCTCAACTTGATAGCTATCGGAAAATGTTTCCCATCCGGGGATACCAATACAGCTCCGATTCCATTACCGGACAAATTGACAGCTCCGTCGAAATACATTTCCCATACATCAACTGGCTCTTCTTCTCCGCAGTCTACTTTGTTAATATGCTCATCAGGGAACTCAAAATCCAGAGCTTCATAATCCTGGATAGGGTTTTCTGCTAGGAGATCAGCGATCACGCTACCTTTCACCGCTTTCCGGGTCATATAGACAATGTCATATTGGGATAGTATGACCTGCCATTTGGCTATTCTTCCTGGCACAAATGGGCTGTCGAATACATACTTAATAGGATCTATTCTGGAAATGAGCCATGTCTTGTGATTCAACATGTAGTGCTTGAGGCGTTTCGCTGTCCAGGCTAATGCGCAGCAAGTTTTCTCTAGGAAAGAATACCTTGACTCACACTCATTGAACTTTTTGCTCAGGTAATAAATAGCCCTCTCCCTCCAGCCGGTATCATCATGTTGCCCCAAAATGCATCCCATTGAGCTTTGTTGGACTGCCATATACAGGATCAGAGGCCTTCCTGCCACCGGCGAAACCAATACTGGTGGGTTGGACAGGTACTGCTTGATTTTCTTGAAAGCCTCTTGACAAACCGAATCCCATTGGGTGGTGTTGTTCTTTCGGAGTAGTCTAAAAATAGGCTCGGCTTTAGTGGTGAGATTGGAAATAAACCTTGATATGTAGTTCAACTTCCCTAAGAAACTGCGCACCTCCCTTTCTGTTTTTGGGGATGGCATCTCTTGAATGGCTCGAACTTTGTCTGAATCAACTTCAATTCCCTTCTCACTCACTATGAATCCCAACAATTTCCCAGATCTAGCTCTAAATATGCATTTGGCAGGGTTCAGTTTCAGCTGATATTTCCCGAGTCTCTCGAATACTTTCCTCATCACCTGCACATGGCTCTCTTCTCCCTTGAATTTGATGATCATATCATCCACGTATACCTCCACTTCTTTATGCATCATGTCGTGGAATAATGTGACCATAGCGCGTTGGTAGGTGGCGCCAGCATTCTTTAACCCGAAAAGGCATGACTCGATAGCAAAACATCCCCCATTAGGTGATAAAGGCAGTTTTCTCCTTGTCTCCCTCGTCCATTGGGATTTGATTGTATCCCGACGCCCCATCGATACACGAACACCTGCCCAATCCTGCAGCATTGTCTACTAACACATCAATGTGAGGGAGTGGGAAATCATCTTTCAAGCTCACTTTATTGAGATCCCTATAGTCAATGCATACCCTGACTCTCCCATCCTTCTTCGTTACTGGGACAACGTTAGCTATCCATTGGCGATATTTGACTACTTCCAGGAACCCGGCATCATACTATTTCTTGACCTCATCCCTAACTTTGAGCAGTGTGTCGGGATTCATTCTTCTTAACTTCTGCTTTGCCGGGATTATCCCCAGAATTAGGGGAATTTTGTGCGTTACTATCTGGGGGTCCAAACCAATCATGTCGTCATAGCTCCAGGAAAATATATCCAGGAATTCTTTGAGCAAACTGATCATATCTCCCAATTCTTCACTCTCCACAACCTTAAGTTCCCTTTTCACTTCTTCCGTGCCTAAGTTTATGGTGCGCGTTTCGTCCCCACAAGGCAGTAAGGAAGGTTCATCCCTTTCCTCTGTGAGCTCTACCTCAGAATCACTTAAAGTAATGGCAGTTATGGGGATTTCAAAATTAACCAGAGGAATTTCTGAGTCTATTGAATTATTAGGTGTTAATTGATGAATGGTCCTGAATGAACGAAAATAGAATATATTATAAGTATGGAATTCAAATGGAAAGAAAAAGAGAATCGGATATAAAATGCGCTATTAATTCATTAAGATTTATGACATAAGAAAAGGGTCCATTTACAATGTTACACTTGCCATCATGGACAAAATGATCAAGTGTAGATAACCAAAGGTACTTTACTCGAAATTAAGTACAGGGATGTCCTCTACTGTCCAGTTGTCCAGTTCTTGCCTTTCAGCCATTGGCGAGACCAGAGCCTCATACAAGGAATCCAGGTGGATGACATCGATCGATGGATGGTTCATCAGGTGATTCTTCCATATCTGCCGGATTTTCAATGACCGGTTTAGTGAAGACTTCAGTGATCCTTGGGACTTCCTTCATTCTCCCGATTTTCTGATCGAATCTCTAATCCCGCAGTCTATTCCTCAACCAGAATCGCCCATCCATGAGGGCATCTTCCTCATAACCCAAACCACAATGGCCCACCTTCTGGATAGCCGGTATAGGTTCAACAATCCCTTGTAACATGGCGCCTAGGCCTTTGCCCTCTTCATACCCATTCCTTGACATCACTTTGGCTACCATAGCCATAGCCCCTTCATTTGTTGAAACGTTTTCTTGTAGTTCGAGGGCCTGGAAGGAGCTTTCCAACGACTCCTCAGCCGCTTCCACATAAGGAAGTGATTGTGGCTTGGTGACCAATATGACTTCTTCCCCTCTCACCGTGATGATTTTGCCGTCCATGATGTACTTTATCTTCTGATGCAAAGTTGAAGGAACGGCATTTGCTGAATGGATCCACGGCCTCCCCAGCAACATAGTGTAGGCCGGTTCAATGTTCATCACTTGGAATGTGACATTGAAGGTGCATGCGCCAATTTGGAGTGGCAAGTCAATGTCTCCCAGCACTTCTCTTCTTGTACCGTCAAAGGCTCTTACCACCATAGCACTCTGACGTATATTTGATTGGTCAACTGGAAGCCTAGCCAAGGTGGCACTGGGCAGTACATTGAGGGCTGATCCATTATCAATAAGGACCTTGGCCACTATACAACCTTTGCATTTCACTGTCACATGTAGGGCTTTAGTGTGCATTAAGCCTGCAGGGTCTATCTCTTCTTCAGAAAAGGTGACAAAACTAGACGCCTAGATTTGTCCTACTATCTTCTCAAACTGCCCCGGTGTAATGTCGGGGTTCACAAAGGCCTGATCCAGAATTTTCTGCAGGGCTTGACGGTGCACTTCAGAGCTCAGAATCAGCGATAACAGTGAAATTTGAGCAAGTGTCTTCCTCAACTGTTCCACCACATCATACTCACTTTGCTTCATTATTTGAAGCAACAACTCCTCCTCTTCTTTAGGTTCGGTAAGTTCTTCTCCCTCTGTCTTCTCAACCTCCACTTTTGTATTTTCTCGCGGTTTTCCCGTTTTTACTTTCCCCTTCTTCTTTTCTTTTTCCTCATTCCCGTAGTACCTCCCACTTCTAGTTATAAACTCGACTTCTTGCTCGGGTAGGGAAGATTTTATGGCAGCATCGGGTTGAGGATTAGCTTGGGGAGTTGTTCTACTATTAGGTTCGGCATTAGTCATTTTGAAATGTTCGTGGGGGGCGAAGCACGGTTTAGGGGGTGTCGAGGGTGGAGTATTAGGAGTTGATGTACTGCTGGATGCTTCTTGAGTGAAGATTTGGAAATTGTAGTTCCAAGGCACAGCATGAGTATTTGTGACTGGGAGCTGAGGCGGGGTTCGGATGACTATTACTGGCGGTGGTGGCGTTGGGGCATTGGGGGCAGATGTCACACCTTACCCCTCCGTAAGGCATAACATGATCCCGTAGAATACTTAATGAACTATCGAACTTCACCTACCGATAACTCATTAAGTACCCTACAAGGGATTTTAAAATGATTTTCTTACATTTTGGAAGTGGTGAGCATTTTAGTGAGAATTAAAAAGTCATTTATTCAAGCTTAAATACTAGTAAAAATTTTGTCCATTTTAAATTTTGCCGCAATTTTTATAAAAATTTTGACAGAGTTCTGTTTGAAAACTGGAGCAAACAGTTCTTCAATTACCTAAAAAAAAACACTTCCAAAAATATTTCACAACTCCCAACCTTCAATAACTCAACCAACTCAATTCAACACACTTCAAAATAATTTCACAATACAAAACAAGATTTCTCATCTCAAAATATTTAATATCTCCATTCACAAGCATAAAATGAGAAATTCATAAGCACCAATATTAAATTTATAGAAGAAAATCTAAAAAATATTATTATAATTTATTTACGACTGCTCAACTACATTGATACATACAACATTTCCATATTTACATCAAAATTATCTACAAGGGTATAAAATAATATCTGTACAAAAGCTTGATGTGATCTTCAACTCAGTAGCAGCTCACTCTGCTGCTTTTTCCTTGCTCTTATCTGTGACAACAAAATAAGCCATCGCTGAATATAAAAATACTCAGTGGTGCACAATAAAAATTTAAAATGCAATAAATAAATCATTCATTGCCAAACACAATTCAAATGTTTCTCAATCACATTTCAATAATGATCAAAGTTCATAATAACACCATTTTGTCAAATAATCTATTAAATACAGTTTAGTCAAATAATTTCATAAACACAGTGTTGCCAAAGTCACACACAACTTAAGCCATGACACAAAATTTTCGATCAATTCCGTGTTGTACACTACGACAAAGCAATCTCAACCCCATTAATCGAAATCAATGAGGGAGGTGGCTAGCTAGCTAATGAGTACTCATCCGATCTCGACCTCAACTGGTAAGCCAGAGAGGGAGGAAAATAAACGATCTCAACCCCATAAATGGAGGAGGAATAATAAGTAACTGTCATGCTAAGTGTGAATCAAAAATCCATTTCAAACATTTCATTCAAATATTGCATACAAAAATGAAATCAATTTCTAAAGTTGCAATTTGATCACAAGGTGGCAACACAAAAGTTTATAAATTTATAATGCGTACTAAATCAAATTTTTTTTCAAGGGTAAAATGCTTGAATAGGATTTATTGTGCACAAACCTCAAGCGAGTCGTCCCTTAGCCTCGACTCGGTTCCTCGGGTTCCTTCCCGATATTCTTTTCAACTGAAACACACAATTTTACAATGTTTCAGTACTAGAACTGAACATAAATCCAAAATAAATTTAGCTTCACAATTGCCTAGCTCTAACGTGCTAAATTCAACGTTCTTTAAATTTTGTGTTTCGAGTTACTATTCACTGCACTATTCAAGTCAAATAGTTGACTTTCTAAGGCTTAATAGGTATGGGAACTCCAACTTCACCCACATACCACATTTTGGTCATTAAACTTGTTGGTTTTAGTCATTTTCTCAAAGCTTAGGTCATTTTGGCAAAATTGCCAATTTTCGGTTTTGGTGCTCCGAAATTGCACTGTTCCATTGGTCAATCTACTGTTGGAATTTGGCAAAACTTTCTTCATAGAAAATGTTCCTTATTGTCTTAAGTATATTCTCATTTTTGGATCACCCCAATCGGAGTTTTGTAGCTCAAGTTATAGCCAAAATACAATTACTGTTCACGTGCACTGTTCATGCTGCAATTTTGGTTCTGGCAGATTTTTGGTCCAACTTCATTCAATAATTTGATCAAGTTAAGTCCATAATTTGGTCTAATTTCCTTCATACGAAATGTTCTACTATGCCTTAGGTTTCCATCGGTTTAAGAATCGCCTAAATCAGAGTTTTCTAGAGAGAGTTATAGCCATTGGAACTTTACTGCTCAATGGCAATTCTGCAGAGTTACAGGTTTAATAACTCAACTTTGCTCAATAATTTGACTAGGTTAATGGCATAATTTGGGGTAGTGTTCTTCATGAAAGTTTTAGATCTATGTCTTATCTAATTACTGGTAAAATTTCAGGTCAATTTTACCTATCTAGTTCGAATTATGACCAAATGAACAGTTACTGTTCATTTGGTCAGTTTGGTGCGGTGGCAGCCTGCTCTCATTTCACTTTGGTCAATTAGTTCACCAAGTTTTAGTCAGTTTTTGGCCATGGTTCCTTAATGAAAATTGTGTCCTTTTATGTCTATTTTCATCCCTAATTGGTTGCATATCAATTGGGCTTGTAAAATTCCCGTTTTGGTCCTTTAAAGTAGGTTTGGTCATGCTGCCAGCAGCATGACCAATTGACCTACGAATTTGTCTTCCATTCTAACACTTCCCATACATTTCCTTTGGTCATTATTGACCATTTTTCAGTTCACAATTGGTCAAAGATATCAATTATGCATTTCTCCAAAATTTGGTTCACAAACCCTAACTCACTCATTCAATCACAATTGGTGCATTTCCATCTTAACACCATACTAATGTAAGTTTATTAACATCTTTAATTCCCTTTAAACACATCAAACCATACCAATCACACTCCCTTCAACCAGGCCAAAATTTCAGTTTAGTCCTTCTCCCATGATTTTATTTCATTTCATAATTTCTAAGCTCATTTCAATCATCACACATGCATTTAAATGGAAGAATAAGGAGTTTAACATACAAACCTCAATTTAAAGCTTCAAATCTCTCTCTTAGCCCTTCTTTCTTCTTGTAGTCTTCTTCCCAAGTTACAATATCAAGCTCTAATGAAGTTTTTATGAGGGTTATTAAGGTTGGGTAAGGAGAAATTAAGCTTAGTGTAAGCTTAAGGGAAGGATTTTCATGGAGGAAGTGTGGGAAGAAAGTGGGCGGCACCAAGGAAGAAGAAAATAAGGTTTTTCTTTTTTTTTTTTTTTCTTTTCTTTAATCTTATCCCTTTTAGTAGACCAAAAATTCCAAATTAATAAATAACTTAATTAATTTCTTATTGACATCATTCATGATGTCATCACCTTTGACTTTTCCATCTTCTTCTTTTTCTTTTTTTTTTCTATTTTTCTATTAGTTCTTTAATTTAATTCTCGATTCCAAAATTTTCTTTTCTCCGATTTTATTTAACAGTTAGGTCAGGAGTCAGCTCTCGGGGTCAATTGACCAAATTGCCCCTCGCCGATTCAACCTGGTTTGTAAATAATTCCATATTTCTTCTGGCTCCCTGACCTAATTATTTGACTGGCTTAACAATTCTTTTTCGTGATTTTCTCTTTTCCACTGTGTTCATAAGGGTCCTAAGGACCGCAGCGTCACATTTTACGGTTCGAAATTTGAGTTTAAAACGACTTCGCAGTCGTTCCTGAGGAGGTCACTCATCGCTGTGACTCTCGGCTCGTTTAACCTCTTATGTTCTGTTTTTCTTATTTATAGTTAACTAATTAAATATTACTAATTATTTGTGTTTATGGCTTCTCTAGTTGTCTTAAGTATGGTTCTAATCCCCTTAATTGTTCGGACCGACACCGATCACCGGAACAGTGAAATCTACCAGGCTATGCAAACGGGGGTGTTACAATTCTCCCCCACTTAAAATAAATTTCGAGTCGAAATTTTACCTAGTGTCAATCTCTGAACAGCTGTGGGTGTTGTCTCCTCATGTCCTCCTCTCGTTCCCAAGTAGCTTCTTGGCCCCAATGATGGTTCCACAACACTTTTACTAATGGTATCTGCTTGTTCCGTAGCTGCTTCACCTCATAAGCCAGAATCTTTATGGGTTCTTCTTCATATGTGAGGTCTGGATTCACTTCAATTTCTTCTACTGGTAGTACATGAGATGGGTCTGATCGATACCTCCTCAACATAGACACATGGAAGACATTTTGTATCTTCTCTAACTCTGGAGGTAGTGCCAAACGATAAGCCAAAGGACCCACTCTTTCCAATACCTCATATGGCCCGATAAAACGAGGACTTAGTTTCCCCTTTCTGCCGAATCTCATAATCCTCTTCCAAGGAGAAACTTTGAGGAAAACTTTCTCACCCACTGCATACTGAATATCCCTTCTTTTCAAATCAATATAGGACTTCTAACGGTCTGATGCAGCTTTAAGTCGATCTCTGATTACCCTGATCTTCTCTTCAGTCTGTTGAACTATTTCACGTCCAATCATTTTTCTTTCACCCACGTCATCCCAACACAACGGGTTCTACATTTTCTGCCATACAAAGCTTCGTATGGAGGCATCCCAATGCTTGATTGGTAGCTGTTGTTATAAGCAAACTCAATCAAAGGCAAGTGTGTATCCCAACTACCCTTAAACTCAATCACACAAGCCCGTAGCATGTCCTCCAAGATCTGAATTACCCTCTCGGGTCGCCATGCATGCGTGGGTGGAATGTCGTACTGAAGTTCAATCTAGTTCCTAGGGCTCTCTGAAGACTACCCCAGAATCTAGAAGTGAACCTAGGATCTCTGTCTGATACGATAGATACTGGCACTCCATGCAGTCTTACAATCTCATCGATGTACAATCTGGCCAATCTGTCTAAATTGTAGTCCATTCGGACTGGCAGAAAATGAGCAGACTTAGTCAGTTTATCAATAATGACCCACACTGCATCGTGACTCTTCTGTGTCCTCGGAAGTCCCATTACAAAATCCATCGTTATCCTTTCCCATTTCTATTCTGGCACTGGTAGTGGGTGCAACAACCCAGTTGGTACTTGATGCTTTGCCTTTACTTGCTGACAAGTTAGGCATTTTGATACAAACTCTGCCACATCTCTCTTCATACCCATCCACCAGTAATTCTCCTTTAGCCCTTTATACATTTTTGTACCACCAGGGTGCATAGCAAAAGGAGACTCATGTGCTTCCTTTAAAATGATCTACCTCAAATCAACATCATTAGGAACACACATTCTGCCCTGGTGTAGCAGTAAACCATCATCTCTGATTGAAAACTCTGGTTTCTTGCCCTGTCGAACCTCCTCCAACAGCTTCTGATACTTTTTATCATTCTGAGCAACCATTCTGATCTGATCAATTAATACTGGCTGTACATGCCATGCAACTGCTGTCTGCCCCTCATCATTAATCTCTAAACTGGCATGTAATGATCTCAACTCATGTACCAAAGACAAAGGAGTAACCTGTAGACTTGCCATAGTCTTGCGACTTAAGGCGTCAGCCACAACATTAGCTTTCCCTGGATGATAGTCTATCAGACAATCGTAGTCTTTTATCAACTCTAACCACCTCCTCTGTCTCAATTTCAACTCTTTCTGGGTGCCCAAATACTTCAAACTCTTATGATCTGTGTAGATGTAGCACTTTTCCCCATACAAATAATGTCTCCAGATCTTAAGAGCAAACACAATAGCTGCAAGCTCCAAATCATGTGTTAGATAATTCCTCTCATGCGGTTTCAGTTGGCGTGATGCATAGGCAATAACATTTCGATCTTGCATCAACACACAACCTAACCCATTGTGAGAAGCATCAGAATCAGTATATTCTTTACCCGGTGTAGGTAAAGTCAGGACTGGAGCCTCAGTCAAACATCTCTTCAATTCATCAAAACTTTGCTGGCATTTGTCCGTCCACTGAAATTTCACATCCTTTCTAAGTAGCTTGGTCAATGGAGATGCTAACATAGAGAATCCCTTCACAAATCGACGGTAGTATCCAGCTAACCCCAGAAAACTGCGAATCTCTGTGACATTTTTGGGTGGCTTCCAATTAAGGACAGCTTCAATCTTGCTAGGATCTACCTTAATACCCTCTGCTGATACTATGTTCCCCAAAAAGGATATCTCCTTCAGCCAAAATTCACATTTCGACAATTTAGCGTATAGCTGTTTCTCCCTCAAAGTCTGCAGTACAATCCGCAGATGTCTATCATGCTCTTCTGCATTCCTCGAATAGACCAATATATCATCAATAAATACCACGACAAACTGGTCGAGGTATGGTCTGAAGATAGTGTTCATCAGATCCATAAAAGCAGCCGGAGCATTAGTTAACCCGAATGGCATGACCAAGAACTCATAATGGCCATAGCGGGTTCTGAAGGCAGTTTTTGAAATACTTTGCTCTTGTACTTTCAGCTGATAATAACCTGATCTCAGGTCAATTTTGGAGAATACAGTTGCACCCCTCAACTGATCAAACAAGTCATCAATACGAGGTAATGGATATCTGTTCTTTATCGTCACCTTATTCAACTGCCGATAGTCAATGCATAACTGGAGAGTGCCATCCTTCTTCTTTACAAACAATACCGGCGCTCCCCAAGGTGACACACTAGGGAGGATAAAGCCCTTGTCAAGCAGCTCTTGCAATTGTACTTTCAATTCTTTTAGTTCTGCTGGTGCCATTCTGTATGGTGTTATAGAGATTGGGTCCACACCAGGCATAACATCAATTTCAAACTGCACTTCTCTTTCTGGAGGTAATCCTGGCAATTCTTCAGGAAATACATCCGGAAAGTCACATACAATAAGAATGTCCCTTAGTGCTGGACTCCCCACTTGGGTGTCTATCACATGTGCCAAGTACGCCTCACACCCTTTTCTAATCATTTTTCTGGCCAGTGCAGCTGAAATGATGTTTGAAGGCAATAACTGCCTCTCCCCATGTATTACTACATCACCATACTGAGGGAGACTAAAAGTGACTGTCTTTAGTCTACAGTCAATCGTAGCATGATGCCTGGCTAACCAATCCATGCCCAAGATAATGTCATAATCTCTGAAGGGCATTTCAATTAAATCAGACAGAAAAGTGTGTCCTTGGATCACCAAAGGACAGTCTCTATATAGCCTATTTACCCTGACCTCTTGGCCTAATGGACTAGTCACTAGCATATCATAGCCCATTGGTACACACTTAATAGCAGTAGAATACATCACACTAGCACTAACATACGAATGTGTGGAGCCAGGATCAAATAACACATACACATCTTGGTCAAGGATGGAGAAAATATCAGCTACTACATCTGAAGTTTTAGCCTCCTCCCTCTGACGCATGGTATACACTCTGACTGGTGTGCCACTGGATACTGGCTGGTTAACAGTGCTCTGACTACCAGGAGTGCTACCAGGACCCCTACCTCTGCCTCTACCTCTGGCAGCTGACAGTGACCCTCTAGGTGCAGAGACTTGGACTGATCCTTCCGATGTAGCAAAAGATCCAGACCGGTGCGGACTAGTGCAATCCTTCGCGAAATGTCCGCTCCCTCCACAGTTAAAACATGCACTAGTGGCCTTGAAACAAACCCCTCCATGAGTTTTACAACAAATTTCGCACTGCCGTACTGATAGAGCTCCTCTGGAAGCTGGTTGGGTCTGCTGACCAAACCGGGGTGGTCTTTGGCCAGAAAATCTGCCTCTGCCAGATTTACGGGAGCTAGATCCCCCAAACTATTTCCTCTTGCCAGAACCACTTTCAGATGCTTGTCCAGTAGTCTTTTCAGCCTTCTCTTGAAGACCCTTCTTCACTGCCCCTTCGGATTCTATCCTTTCTAATTCCAAAGCTTGTGAGATCAATTCAGCAAAATTCTGATGTCTGAAACCCACAACTTGCATTCTCAGACTCTGCTTTAGCCCGGACTCAAACCTCTTGCATCTGTCTCTGGGGGTGGAGACTAAGCTTCCAGCATAGTGGCTTAGCCTTGAGAAATCTCTCTCATATTCTACTACAGTTCGGTTCCCTTGTTTCAAACTCAAGAATTCTTGCAACTTCATGTCCACATATGCATCAGGAACCCATTTCTGTCTGAATTCCCTCAGGAAGTCTGCCCATGTCAGCACAGGTGGCTCAACCAGGCTGTGGGGGATGGTCTTCCACCATTCATAGGCATCCCCTTGTAATAAGGAAACAGAATATTCGAAATTCATCTCTTCCATGCACTGCAGCTTTCTAAAAACTCGTTCCATTCTTTCCAACCACTGTTCTGCTTCCAGTGGATCCACAGTGCCTTTAAACTCAGTGGCCCCAAATTTCATCAGTTTTTCATATTGCCGAGCTGAGGGCTGTGGTTGCGCTGCAGGTACTGGCATTTGAGCTTGAGGTGGCACATTACTCGCCATTTGCTGGAAGAACATAGCCATCTGCTGTACAAATTGAGCAGGAAACTGCGGTGCTGGAGCAGGAGCTGGAGTGGCTGACCCACTCACGTTCGGGAGTGCTGGGGCTTCCCTTTGAACCTCAGCCTCAACAGATTGTTCTTCGGAATGATCTCCTCCTTCCATTCCGTTTTCTCAAAATTTCTACTTCCTGAGATTAAACACAAGGAGGTTGACCTCCGTTAGTGCATATTCATGATGTAAATATGTCATATGTATCAATTAAAGACACTTGAGCAGTTGTACTTATCAATAAAATGTTCATACACATAGTCAAAATTTATTGAAAAACCATGCTCTGATACCACTAAACCATGCTCGGCTCCCTGACCTAATTATTTGACTGGCTTAACAGTTCTTTTTCGTGATTTTCTCTTTTTCACTGTGTTTATAAGGGTCCTAAGGACCGCAGCGTCACTTTTTACGATTTGAAATTTGAGTTTAAAACGACTTCGCAGTCGTTCCCGAGGAGGTCATTCATCGCTGTGACTCTCGGTTCGTTTAACTTCTTATGTTCTGTTTTTCTTATTTATAGTTAACTAATTAAACATTACTAATTATTTGTGTTTATGGCTTCTCAAGTTGTCTTAAGTATGGTTCTAATCCCCTTAATTGTCTGAACCGACACCGGTCACCGGAACAATGAAATATACCAGGCTATACCAATAGGGGTGTTACAATTCTCCCCCCCTTAAAATAATTTCGTCCTCGAAATTCTGTTCACTATCTGTCCTCAAATAGTCATACATATTGTTTTCTCGTGTTTTTCTCACATTTCTGCATAGCTTCATAATCAGAATAATGGTCTATAGCACTTTAACCAACACTATTTACTTATCAATTGCTTACCTCGTGTGGCAAGTTTCTTATGAGCTTCTGTCATAAGTTAGATTCAATTTCATTTCAGTTTTAGAGGTAAGCAAATCTGTGTGCTAGTGGATCCACTCTTTCTAGGACCTCGTATGATCCTATGGGTGAGAACTTAGTTTTACTCTTTTCTTATCAAATCTCTTGATCATATGATGCATCCTTCAGTTTAGTTTAAAATATTTTAGTCTTTTCTTGTTGTTATTTTAGCAATTATTTTCCTTTATAGCTTTTTTTTCTTGAATGACCTTGTTGGTCATATATGAACTGCTTATCTCTTTCTTGGCCATAGGTCCATAACCATTATCTTACTATCTCCATTTATGACCAAGGCCTATGTGTCATTTTGCACTATCTTGTTTGCTTTTGTTTAACTTATTTCCTTCTTGATAAAATAGTTTGAGATATCATTATGCGTCTTAAGTAAGTTGTTTGCCCTGGTGGCAAATTCTCATCTAGTGTTTTTCTCATTTCTTACTGTTCTATTTGTTTCTTTTCATTCCACAACTTAACTTTAATTATTTTATTCCTCAATCTTATCTTCTTCCTTAACTTGGTTGTCGAGTCGTAATTTAGTACCTCTTATCGTCCCTAATAAATCCACTATACTTCAATATTACTTTGATTTGGTCCTCTAACCATTCTAGTCAACACTTTAACTAATATTTATAACGTTTCTTTATTACATTTGCACCAACTATTCTAATTTTTACTTCTATATTTTCTTTTATCTACCAATATTCTATAGCTTATTTTCTACTAGTTTGTGATCATTACCCTTTTTTTTTAACCATAAACAATTCTTTAATCTTAAGAAGGGAGTCTACCGGACTCTCCTGTTTTCCATGCTATTCAAAAGTTCCGCTTGAATTCTAATCTAATCCTTATGATCCGCACAATAAAATTGTGCTCTTCCTAAAGAATACCTGACCAACTAGTTCCTGTCGAATTGCTGTTATCAGTAGAATATTGTTTCTTAACTGTTTGTAAGTTATAATTGTCATCCATAGCATCCTGTCTCTTCTAGGAACTCAACTCAACTCAACTCAACTAAGCCTTTATCCAAAAAATTTGGGGTCGGCTATATGGATTCGCTTTTTCCACTCTGAACGATTTTGGGTTAAATCCTCAGAAATGTGTAATGCTTCTAAGTCATGCTGTACTACTCTACTCTAAGTCAATTTAGGTCTACCCCTTTTTTTCTTTCTATCCTCTAGCCTAATGTGCTCTACTTGTCTAACTGGAGCCTCCGTATGTCTACGCTTCACATGACCAAACCACCTCAATCTCCCTTCTCTCAACTTATCTTCAATTGGCACCACTCCTACCTTTTCTCTAATACTTTCATTACGGATTTTATCTAGTCTAGTATGGCCACTCATCCACCTTAACATTCTCATCTCTGCAACTCTTATCTTAGATGCATACGACTCTTTTAGTGCCCAACACTCACTACCATATAGCATAGCCGGTCGTATGACTGTACGGTAAAATTTTCCTTTTAATTTATTGGGAATCTTACGATCACATAAAACTCCCGTGGCACGTCTCCACTTCAACCATCCGGCTTTAATCCTATGACTAACATCCTCCTCACATCCCCCATCTACTTGAAGAACTGAGCCTAGATATTTAAAGTGATTACTTTGGGACAGTGCCACTCCATTCAAACTAACTCCTTCCTTATCACCAGTTTGGCCTTCACTGAACTTGCAATGCATGTATTCTGTCTTCGTTCTACTTAACTTAAAACCCTTTGACTCTAGAGTCTCCAAAGTTCTAGCTTCCTATTGACTCCTTCTTGTGTCTCATCTATCAGAACAATATCATCCGCAAACATCATGCACCAAGGAATACTCTCTTGTATATGTTTCGTCAGTTCATCTAAAACTAATGTAAAAAGGTAAGGGCTTATGGCTGATCCTTGGTGTAATCCAATTGAGATCGGAAAATCTCTTGTGTCCCCTCCCACTGTGCGCACAATAGTAGTTGCTCCTTCATACATATCTTTCAATACTTGTATGTACCTAATAGATACCCTCTTTTGTTCTAACGCATTCCATAAGACCTCTCTTGGAACACTATCATAAGCCTTCTCCAAATCAATAAAAACCATGTGTAGATCTTTCTTCCCATCTCTATATTTCTCCATCAAGCTTCTAATGAGAAAGATCGCTTCCATAGTTGAACGACCAGGCATGAAACCAAATTGATTGAGAGAGATAGAAGTATCATGACGTAGTCGATGCTCCACACTCTCTCCCACAACTTCATAGTATGGCTCATGAGTTTAATTCCCCTATAGTTTGAGCAACTCTGTATGTCTCCCTTATTTTTAAAAATAGGTACTAAAATACTCTTCCTCCATTCATCTTGCATTTTCTTTGAGTTTAGAATCTTATTAAATAATTTAGTTAACCATGCCACTCCCATATCTCCCAAATACTTCCACACTTCAATTGGTATTTCATCGGGTCCACAGGCTTTACCTACTTTCATTCTCTTAAGTGCTTCCTTTACTTCTAAAGATCTAATTCTTCTAGTATAATTTACATTCTTTTCTATTGTTCTATAATCTATATTCACGTTATTTCCATTTTGACTATTATTAAAGAGATCATTAAAATAATTTCTCCATCTTTCTTTAATGTCCTCATCTTTCACCAACACTTTTCCTTCTTTATCCTTAATGCACCTAACTTGATTGAGATCTTGACATTTCCTTTCTCTACTCCTTGCTAATCTATAAATATCTTTCTCCCCTTCTTTAGTTCCAAGTTTCTCATATAACTTTTCAAAGGCATGTGCTCTTGATTGGCTAATCGCCTTTTGCCTCTTTCTTTGCTATCTTGTATTGTTCATATGCCTCATTATTATCACATTTAGGTAATTTCTTATACCATTCCCTTTTTCTCTTCACTGCCTTTTGTACTTCCTCATTCCACCACCATCTCTCTTTTGAGGGTGGTCCATGTCCTTTAGACTCCCCAAGTACTTTTCTAGCTACTTCTCTAATCTTTGATGCCATCTGTATCCACATATCATTGGCCTCCATATCTAGCTTCCATACTTCGGACTCAAGAAGCTCATTTTTGAACTTCACTTGCTTTACTCCTTTGAACTCCCACCACTTTGTTCGAGCTACACTATTTCTTCTGACCTTACTTGAATTGTTCCTAAACTTGACATCCAAGACCACCAACCTATGTTGACTTGTTAAAGCCTCTCTGGAATGACCTTGCAATCCTTGCATAGAGCTCTATTTGTCTTCCTGGTTAAGAGGAAGTCGATTTGGCTTCTATGTTGCCCACTTTTGAAAGTCACTAAATGTGACTCTCTTTTTATAAAGTAGGTATTTGCTAGTATTAGGTCGTATGCCATAGCAAAATCCAGGATGCTTTTTCCCTCCTCATTTCAACTGCCAAAACCAAAACCTCCATGAACATTCTCATAACCTTGCCTATCACTTCCTACATGTCCATTCAAATCTCCACCAATGAAAACATTCTCTTCATTCGGTATGCTTTGCATTAAATCATCCATATCTTCCCAAAACCTTTGTTTACTCTCCTTTGTCTAGTCCTATTTTTGGGTTATATGCACTAAATATATTTATTGTTTCTAAGTATATTACTTTATTTAGTAGTATAATTATATCTCCTACTCTTTTCCACAATTACTCTGCGTCTTTCAATGTCCTGTCTATGATTATACCATCTCCGTTCTTGTTTCTCTCCGTTCCGGTCAACCACAATTTGTACCACTGAATTACCCACTTCCTTACTTTTCTCTCCTACCCATTTAGTCTCCTGAATGCAAGCAATATTCACCCTTCTCCTTTCCAAGGTATCCACAAGCTCCATTAATTTTCCTGTAAGTGATCCAACATTCCAAGTACCAACCCTGATCCTCCTCCTATCCTGCTCCTTCCTAATTGGTCTCCTTCTATGATATCTTCTATTATTTTCTATGTCTATCTTGTGTTCTGTTCCACTATTTGTTCTATTATCTGTCCTATGGACTAACTTCTTTACCCACACCCGTCCATGATGTGGGAACCCTTGCTCACTTAACACCACACGGCGCGCGGCATGGCGCTTCGATGAATGCCCTACACCCTTGCATATTTATCACTACACCTGGGCTCCGATGTAGCGCGTCGTTAGTAGAGGACGCCCCAACGTTTATATCATTTGAATCTATATCATAGGGTGTGACGAAATTTTTACGCTGGTTGTCACCTACCGCAACCCTCCTCCTTTACCCGGGCTTGGGACCGGCTAAGCGCATACTACTTAGGCGGAGTTCTGTCTCTTCTAGGAAAACAAAATTATATTTTGTGTCTTACCGTTACACAAATAGAGTACTGTTCCTTACTAAACTTTAAGCAAAAGATCCATTGCAATACCAGAACAACTATAAATCCCATATCGGAGACTGGATGACTTAGCCCTATAGGTGTTATTTTTAAATTTTTACCATGCTAAAATCTCTAGTCCCATAACAATTTTTGATGTATCGTAATTCGTGCTAGGGTAACGGAGTCTTTAACTCTCACTACCTTGCAACCATGATATTTTGATATTCTAATTGTAGAGTTTTAAATCCCGAATTAGGATTTTCAAACTTAGTCCTAGTAATAGAACTCTATTCTGGTATATTTGTACCAGAGCGAAAATCATTTATAACTATTCCTACTCTTATGTACTATTGGGTAGTACGTAGCTCTACACAATAAATCTCAAGTCAATACTGAAATCTGCAGCTTACAGCACAAACATCAAGTATATTGCATAGTTACTACGATACATCCCAATAGATCAAACTTTCCTATGTCTTATTTCTTTCAAATCCACTAATATCTTAAACTTATTTTAATTATGGTACTTACTGACATCTATCAACAGTAATACCTTTACTTCCATCTAGGGCAGATATATTACTACAACTTACTTTTAGGTCCTTTTGCCTTACCTAATTAGGCTTACTAATTAACTTTATAATTTATCATAGTCTAGGAGATATCTCTCACTAGAAACTTTTCCAAAATTAATTTCAATCAGGCTTATTATCGCAATTCCTATCCTAAAAGACTAATTACTAACACATTAAAATTTATCTCCATGCAAGGGAATAGCAGTAGAACATATAGTTTTAGCATTAGCATATAAACAAGTAGAGCCGGAATCAAATAGTGCATAATTATTCCTTTCACAAGTTAAGAACATACAGGCAACTACATCTGAAGTCTCTGCTTCTTCCCCTCGATGCACGGCGTTCCCTCTTTTTAGTGTATTCCTCTGCTCGGGTTGGTCCATTGTACAAGGATTACCCGAAGTGTTGTCTCTACTTCTGCCTCTGCCCCTACTGACTATTAATGAGCCTCTAAAATCAGAACCTTGGACTGATTCCTTTGGTGTAGTATGTGGCATAACTCAACATGCGCTAGTATAATCTCGGGCGAAATGTCCAATTCCACCACAATTGAAGCAGGCTCCAGTGACCCTATGGCATATACCTCCGTGTAATTTCCCATAAACATCACAGAAACGGGTAGGGTAGGAACTTATGGTTCTTTGACGAATGGTTCTTGATTGCTTCCGCCCTGAAGATCTGCCTTTGTCATACTTGAGAGCTCGGGGTCCCTCAAAATCTTTTCTCTTTCCCAAATTACTACTCGAACTTTGACCGATGGGTTTCCCACTTTTCTCTTTTTCATTCTGCTCTTAAGGGGGTTGGGTTTGTACTTGGGCCTGGGCTGACAGATTATCAGCCATTTGCTGAAAGAACATGGCCATCTGCTGGGCCGTTTGAGCAGTAATTTGTATCGGAGGGATTGGTGCAGTTGGACCCCCAACGCTCTGTGAAACTGGGGTCTCTCTTTGTACGTTAGCTGTATCAGACTGCTCTACAATTTTATCCCTCTTGTCCATATCTATTCACAGGATTTTTTTTTTTCAATTTCCTATACACCCAACACAATGAGATTTCTCCCCGTTAGTTCATATTCATGATGTAATGCACGGTATGTAACAATTATGGACATTGAGCAGTTGTACTTAACAAGGAAAGACACAAATTCACAATTTAAAATGTACTTCAAAAACTTGCTCTGATACCACTAAAACATGTCACACCTTACCCCTCTGTAAGGTATAACATAATCCCGTAGAATACCTAATGAACTACCGAACTTCACCTACCGATAACTCATTAAGTACCCTACAAGGGATTTTAAAACAATTTTCTTATTTTTGATAAGTGGTGAGCATTTTCCAATAGGTATTTAAAACATATGATTAAAAGTAAATCTAGTTAATATTTTTGGTCCATTTTGTTTTTACGCAAATTTTATAAAAATTTTGCCAGGGTTCCCTCTGTATTTTGAGAAACCAGTTCTTCAAATACCTGAAATAAAAGCACTTCCAATAATTTTCTAACCACTGCTTCAAATTCATACTCAATCTCAACGAATTTCTCAAATTCACAAGTTCAATAATTCTCAAAATACTGTCAATCAATATCATTCATATTTCCTTAGAAACAAAACAATTTAGATACATCATTACAAGAAATTTACATTAAGAAAATCCAAACTAAAATTTATTACAACTTTATACAAACTTTATACAAGCTGCTCAAGACCGATTTTACATGTCCATACAATTACGTGCAATACATACATCAAAATGAATATTTACAGTCAGGGTATAAAATTATACCCGATAACTTCTAGCAGGTAGCTCCCCTGTCCTCAGCAGCTCAATCTGCTGCTCCTCTAGTCTCTATATCTGCGACAGCATAACAAGCTATCGCTGAGTAGTGAACTCAGTGGTACACAAACTAACAATTTAAAACTTAATACAATTTATGCTTGACAATTCATAACAAATAGAATTTTAAAATTTCTAAATTCTTCAAAATCCATGACCTTCAGAAATCAACATTTTCATTCATGCAAATTATTCATTCGAATAACATTTTGATCAAATAGTAACTATTTATTTACATTTCTTTTAAATTCCGAGACAATGCAAAAATTTTTGAATCATTGACAAATTATTTATTTCAATCACAATTTATCAAATCATGCATAATTTAAAGGGCGTTGCCAACAATACACACAGTCGAACCCATGACCCAAAATTTGAATAGATGCCGTGTTGTACACCACGACATTTCACATACTCCCAATAACAGAGGCTAAAAGGGAGAAACAAAGACTAGCTAGTATATATGAGTACTCATTCACATCATTCCCCAACTGGCAAGCCAGAGAGGAAGAAACTCGCCCCATCAAGTGGAGGAGTTATCTCACTAGACAAGCTAATGAGAATTCACAACATATTTTGTCATGTCAACTGTGGTTTCAAATCATATTCAAAACAATTTCTATTTACAAAGCATTTACAAATCAACATTTTTAATCATCATAAATTCATGCTCAAGGTTGGCAACACATCAAACTTAAAATTTACAATCCTCAAAACAATGCAATAATTCCTTAAATGCATAAGAAAATTTGTATTCAAATTATACAATTTCATTCAATAAGTTAAAATTCTCAACACAACAAAAATCATAAATCATACAATAAATTTATTTCAAATCAATTTGGAATTGAAAAATAACAAAAGAGTTAGTTGTGCACAAACCTCAAGCGAGTTGCCTGTTGGCCTTGACTCGACTCCTCGGGTTCTGTCCCGGTATTCTTTTCCACTGAAACACACAATTTTATAGTGTTTCAGTACCATAATTTAACATAAATCCAAAAATAAATTTAACTTCACTTTTACCTAGCTCTAACGTGCTAATTTCGACGTTCTTAAAATTTTTGTGTTTCGGGTTACTATTCACTGCACTATTCAAGTCAAATAATTGACTTTCTAAGGCTTAATAGGTATGGGAACTCCAACTTCACCCACATATCACATTTTGGTCATTAAACTTGTTGGTTTTGGTCATTTTCTCCAAGCTTAAGTCATTTTGGCAAAATTGCCAATTTTCGGTTTTGGTGCTCCGAAGTTACACTGTTCCATTGGTCAACCTACTGTTGGAATTTGGCAAAACTTCCTTCATAGAAAATGTTCCTTATTGTCTTAAATGTATTTTCATTTTTGGATCACCCCAATCGGAGTTTTTTAGCTCAAGTTATGGCCAAAATACAATTACTGTTCACGTGCACTGTTCAAACTGGTATTTTGGTTCTGGCAGATTTTTAGTCCAACTTTGTTCAGTAATTTGATCAAGTTAAGTTCATAATTTGATCTAACTTTCTTCATATAAAATGTTCTACTATGTCTTAGGTTTCCATCGGTTCAAGAATCACCTAAATCCGAGTTTCCTAGAGAGAGTTATAGCCCTTCAAACATTACTGCTCAATGGCAATTCTGCAGAATCACAGGTACAGTAACTCAACTTTGTTCAATGATTTGAATGGGTTAATACCATAATTTGGGTTGGTGTTCTTCATGAAAGTTTTAGATCTATATCATATCTAATTTCTGGTAAAATTTTAGGTCATTTTGACCTTCCTAACTCGAGTTATGACCAAATGAACGATTCTTGTTCATTTGGTCGATTTAATGCGATGGCAGCCTGCTCTCATTTCACTTTGGTCAATTGGTTCACCCAGTTTTGGTCAGTTTTTGGGCATGGTTCCTTAATGAAAATTGTGCCCTTTTATGTCTATTTTCATCCCCAATTAGTGGCATATCAATTGGGCTTGTAAAATTCCCGTTTTGGTCCTTCAAAGTAGGTTTGGTCATGCTGCCAGCAGCATGATCATATTACCTACGAATTTGGTTTTCATTCCAACAATTCCCACACATCTCTTTTGGTCATTATTGACCATTTTTCATCTCATAATAGACCAAAGTCATCATTTAAGCATTTCTCTAAAATTTGGTTCACAAACCCTAGCCTCCTAACCCTAATCTCACTTAATTGTTTCATTTAACCAATTCAATGCCTATATACATGCTTCTTTAACTCTATCAAGCTCATATACACCTTAAAGTCCATCAAATTCATGCACACACATCAAACCCTAGCTAGCCTAAATTCAACTTTGATCCCTCACAATTATTTTTGTTTCATTTTAAGTTACTTTCTAAGTTAATTAAACTAAGAACATAGAAATTTAGTAAAAGAATTCAAATTTATATACTAACCTTTGTTTGATTTTCCAATCACTAATTTTCTTCTCTTTTTTCTTCTTTCTTGCTTCTTCAATCTCCTCTTCTAGTAGCCCAACCAAAGCTTAATCATAATTTAGTAGAATTTTTGGGGAATTTAAGGGGTTGATTCAAGCTTTGAAAGCTTGAATTTCATGGTTATGGAGAAAACTAAGGAGAAAAGAGAGAGAGAGGAGAGATACACGTTTTTGAAGAAGAAGAATGGTTTTTTTTTTTCTTTTCTTTTATGTTTTTATCCCTTTTTGAAGACCAAAATTCCCAAATTAATAAAATAATTTAATTAATCTTTTATGACATCATTCATGATGTCATCACATTTGACTTTTCTAACTTCTTTCTTTTTTTTTTCTATTTATTTTTTTCTATTAGTTCTTTAATTTAATTCTCGATTTCGAAATTTTCTTTTCTCTGATTTTATTTGACAGTTAGGTCAGGAGTCAGCTCTCGGGGTCAATTGACCAAATGGCCCTTCGCCGGTTCAACCCGGTTTGCAAATAATCCAATATTTCTTTCGGCTCCCTGACCTAATTATTTGACTGGCTTAACAGTTCTTTTTCGTGATTTTCTCTTTTTCACTGTGTTTATAAGGGTCCTAAGGACCGCAACGTCACTTTTTACGGTTCGAAATTTGAGTTTAAAATGACTTTGCAGTCGTTCCCGAGGAGGTCACTCATCGCTGTGACTCTCGGCTCGTTTAACTTCTTATGTTCTGTTTTTCTTATTTATAGTTAACTAATTAAACATGACTAATTATTTGTGTTTATGGCTTCTCAAGTTGTCTTAAGTATGGTTCTAATCCCCTTAATTGTCCGGACCGACACCAGTCATCGGAACAATGAAATATACCAGGCTATACCAATAGGGGTGTTACACTTAGCCTCGACTCGGTTCCTCGGGTTCCTTCCCGATATTCTTTTCAACTGAAACACACAATTTTACAATGTTTCAGTACTAGAACTGAACATAAATCCAAAATAAATTTAGCTTCACAATTACCTAGCTCTAATGTGCTAAATTCAACGTTCTTTAAATTTTGTGTTTCGGGTTACTATTCACTGTACTATTAAAGTCAAATAGTTGACTTTCTAAGGCTTAATAGGTATGGGAACTCCAACTTCACCCACATACCACATTTTGGTCATTAAACTTGTTGGTTTTAGTCATTTTCTTAAAGCTTAGGTCATTTTGGCAAAATTGCCAATTTTTGGTTTTGGTGCTCCGAAGTTGCACTGTTCTATTGGTCAATCTACTGTTGAAATTTGGCAAAACTTCCTTCATAGAAAATGTTCCTTATTGTCTTAAGTGTATTCTCATTTTTGGATCACCCCAATCGAGTTTTGTAGCTCAAGTTATAGCCAAAATACAATTACTGTTCACGTGCACTGTTCATGCTGCAATTTTGGTTCTGGCAGATTTTTTGTCCAACTTCATTCAATAATTTGATCAAGTTAAGTCCATAATTTGGTCTAATTTCCTTCATACAAAATGTTCTACTATGTCTTAGGTTTCCATTGGTTCAAGAATCGCCTAAATCGGAGTTTTCTAGAGAGAGTTATAGCCATTGGAACTTTACTGCTCAATGGCAATTCTGCAGAGTTGCAGGTTTAATAACTCAACTTTGCTCAATAATTTGACTAGGTTAATGGCATAATTTGGGGTAGTGTTCTTCATGAAAGTTTTAGATCTATGTCTTATCTAATTACTGGTAAAATTTCAGGTCAATTAGACCTGTCTAGCTCGAATTATGACCAAATGAACAGTTACTATTCATTTGGTCAGTTTGGTGCAGTGGCAGCCTGCTCTCATTTCACTTTGGTCAATTGGTTCACCAAGTTTTAGTCAGTTTTTGGCCATGGTTCCTTAATGAAAATTGTGTCCTTTTATGTCTATTTTCATCTCTAATTGGTGGCATATCAATTGGGCTTGTAAAATTCCCGTTTTGGTCCTGCAAGTAGGTTTGGTCATGAATTGACCTACGAATTTGTCTTCCATTCTAACACTTCCCATACATTTCCTTTGGTCATTATTGACCATTTTTCAGTTCACAATTGGTCAAAGATATCAATTATGTATTTCTCCAAAATTTGGTTCACAAACCCTAACATTCAAACTCTAACTCACTCATTCAATCACAATTGGTGCATTTCCATCTTAACACCATACTAATGTAAGTTTATTAACATCTTTAATTCCCTTTAAACACATCAAACCATACCAATCATACTCCCATCAACCAGGCCAAAATTTCAGTTTAGTCCTTCTCCCATGATTTTATTTCATTTCATAATTTCTAAGCTCATTTCAATCATCACACATGCATTTAAATGAAAGAATAAGGAGTTTTACATATTAACCTCAATTTAAAGCTTCAAATCTCTCTCTTAGCCCTTCTTTCTTCTTGTAGTCTTCTTCCCAAGTTACAATATCAAGCTCTAATGAAGTTTTTATGAGGGTTATTAAGGTTGGGTAAGGAGAAATTAAGCTTAGTGTAAGCTTAAGGGAAGGATTTTCATGGAGGAAGTGTGGGAAGAAAGTGGGCGACACCAAGGAAGAAGAAAATAAGGTTTTTCTTTTTTTTTTTTGTTTTCTTTTCTTTAATCTTATCCCTTTTAGAAGACCAAAAATTTCAAATTAATAAATAACTTAATTAATTTCTTATTGACATCATTCATGATGTCATCACCTTAGACTTTTCCATCTTCTTCTTTTTCTTTTTTTTTTTTCTATTTTTCTATTAGTTCTTTAATTTAATTCTCGATTCTGAAATTTTCTTTTCTCCTATTTTATTTAACAGTTAGGTCAGGAGTCAGCTCTCGGGGTCAATTGACCAAATTGCCCCTCACCGGTTCAACCCGGTTTGTAAATAATTCCATATTTCTTCCGGCTCCCTGACCTAATTATTTGACTGGCTTAACAGTTCTTTTTCATGATTTTCTCTTTTCCACTGTGTTCATAAGGGTCCTAAGGACTGCAGCATCACTTTTTACGGTTCAAAATTTGAGTTTAAAACGACTTCGCAGTCGTTCCCGAGGAGGTCACTCATCGCTGTGACTCTCGGCTCGTTTAACCTCTTATGTTCTGTTTTTCTTATTTATAGTTAACTAATTAAACATTACTAATTATTTGTGTTTATGGCTTCTCAAGTTGTCTTAAGTATGGTTCTAATCCCCTTAATTGTCCGGACCGACACCGGTCACCGGAACAGTGAAATCTACCAGGCTATGCAAACGGGGGTGTTACAGCAGAGAAGGTTAATCTAGGATTGGGGGTTGAGGTATTCTGGCCAAACCTGGCGGTATTTGCTTCGCCCTCCACTTTCGATCTCCTTTGGCATCTTAAAATTTTGAGGCGGACAAGTTACGGACCTCTTCTTGGAATCCCTCACGGTTTAGATTCATGATCAGCTGCCCCTCCATGGTAAGGACATCCCGTACCCTTTTCTGATCCTGATACCTGAGGGCAAAGGTAACCTTCCCTCATTGCCATGGCAAAAATTTCCTCAAAGTGAGGAATCAGCTCGTCTACCTCTGGTGTCGACCTCTCTCCGTCTGATTCTATCATATTTACATCATTGCCCGTATTATGATTAGGCAACGGGTTTGAGGTAACATTGGGGAGGGAACCGTTTCCCTCAATCTTCAACCACCCGTTCCTGATTAAGGCATGCACTCTCCCCCTGAGTGCCCTGCAGTTATCTGTTGAATGCCCTTGTGCCCCTCCATGATATTCACAACGAGCAGTGGCATCATACCACCTGGGGTACGGTGGCTGAATTGGGTCAAGGGGGACCGGTACTATCTGATTTATACCGACGAGGTATCGGTATATTTCACTGAGGGGGAGGGGAAGAGGTGGATCAGGATTTCTTAGTGGTCTCGGGTTATTTGGGGGTGGTCTAGGTTGAGCAGGAGGAGGAGGTGGTCTGGGTTGGTAATTTGTAGGTGGTGGGTACTGTGGGCGCGGGTGTGGATAATTTGGGAAAGGAGGTGGGATGTTTGCAATGGTTTAGCCATGAGGGGAAGGATATGACCGGTAGTTATTTTGGGGAAGTGGGGAATAATTGTTCTGCCGGGTGATGGAATGCACATCACCCTCCTTCTTTTTGCCAAAATTGGCAGCTTTCTTCGCAGGATTCTCAGTCAACTCCTGCAGTCGTCCCATCCTTAAGTTGGCCTCAATTCTCTCGCCCGCTTGGATAATATCCGAGAAGCTGTTGGAAGTGTTTTCAATCATCAAATTGAAGTAAGGAGCTTTCAATGTCTCGATGAACAGGGAGCATAGTTCATTGTCGGTCACTGGAGGATATACTTCTGCAGCCTTTTCCCTCCATCTTTAGGCATATTCCTTGAAGCTTTCCCTGTCTCTCTGCACCAGGTTTTGGAGGTCTCTCCTCGTGGGGGCTACATCGCAGTTAATTTTATACTGCTTCAAGAAGGCATCAGCTAAATCCTTCCAGGAGCGCAATTTGCTCATATCCAACTGTATGCACCATCTCAGGGCTGCTCTGGAGAGGCTCTCGTGAAAGAAGTGGACGAGAAGTCTGTTATCTTCTGTCAAGGCAGACATTTTGGCAATGTAGGTTGCTAGGTGAATGCGGGGATCTGAGTTCCAGGTGTACTTGTCGAAATCCGGGACTTTGAATTTGGGTGGCACCACCACATCTGGCACCAATCTAAGTGACGCCACATCGACTGAACCATACATGTTCAGCCCCTCTATTGCTCTCAATCTTTCCTCCAGAGCAGACAGCTTCTCGTTTTCCCTGGTCTTACTTTCTCCTCCTACTGCATGAAATGCTTCCCTAGTTGGGAGATGAGGGGCGGAGTGAACTGGAGGAATTAGTATTGAAGGGTATGGGTCGGCATTTGAGACGACTGGGTAATGGGAGAAAGGTAGGTCGTTATTTATGATAGCCGGGTTGACAGTGATTGTCGGATCCTGGATAGGTGACTGAAAGGTGAAGGAGGTTGAAGCCTGATGAGGATCCATTGTTGTAGGTGGTGGAGGAGGTAGTGGTAGGTTAGGTTCTGAAGCTGGTTTATTTTGGGACATCTCCCTCATTAGTCTCATGAGTTCTGAGACTTGGTCTTTCAACTCGGATACTTGTCTTTGTAAGTTCTGTACTTGTTCCTGATCTTCCATTATCTTCTTTGTTCGAGATCTTGTTAAGTACACTCGCTTTGGTTGAACCATGTGCTTGGTCAGACTTGCTTTGTTTGAAGCAATGTTGATTTTCTGTAGGGAGATAAATAAAAAAGCTTTTAGTGAATTTTGAATTTCGTAAAAAAAACTAAAGGTCCTGGTTCGGACAAAGGATACAGTGGTGTTTGGGAGCCGAAATGAAATCTGCAGAAGGATGATTATATCAATTTTATCATGGCATCATTCGATAGTCTGACTGTGAATGACTGGATTGAATGCGTATCTATGATACCTGTCCATATGGCACATCCAATTTTTCGTATAACCCTAGCGAGGGGGTTCCTACGGGAGTTATACTATTCATTCATCATTTTGCTAAACAATGGCCCAAACATCATTCTATTAACTGAATAATTTGTACACAGCATTCTTTACATTGGCCTAAGCTCAGGGAGGTTCTTTATAATGAGATGACATTTTTTGAGATACTCATATAACCTTTCTTCTTGTTTGGCAGGGTCGAATGCTTTCAGAGCATACTCAGATTCAGGTAGGAGTTCTTGTTTTTCCTGTGCTATCGTTCTCTCCAGCTGGTCAACATTCTCTTTCAGCTCTCGATAGAGAGCAGCTTATCTTTCTTTTTCCTTTCTTTCCTTAGCACATTCTTTCAGAATATCGTTGATGAGTAGTGCCTGTTCCTTCAATTCGAGCTTCTTCTTTTTGTTTTCTTGTTTATACTCTTCTACGAGTATCTCTTGGTATTTCATTTTTTCCTAGAGCTTACTATTCTGTACTTCTACTTCTTTTACCAGAGCTTGGAGAGAGCTTTTTTCCTTTTCCCACCATGCCTCTTGCTCTTCGAACCCCATCTTTTCAGTTCTTGCCTCTTCCCTGAGTCTTCTTACTTTTCTTTTAAGGTTCTGCTGTTGATCCTCCAACTGTTTTATTTGTTCTTGCAGTTGCGAGTTCTCGGTGTTTGCCTTCTATAGTGAGTCAGCCAGATGATTATTAGCTTCTTCTGATAGGAAGTTTTGGCGATGGTCGCTATCTTCGAACTTTGTTGGATCTCCAGCCAAGTGTTCTTGATCCCTGTCAGCCCTCTATTTAAGATAATTGCCTGTGGCACTCGGGCCTTTGGGCGACCTCTCCATCAGAGTGATGTTTTCCCAAGATTTGCGAGCTATTTTCAACCCTTCCTCTTCCTTGAGCTCATGGTAGAAATGACCTTGGTGGTATTCTTCTGTATTGATTCTGTACTGTGTTGAGCTGAATTGTCTCATTACTAAGGCCGGAGTGTAACTTGTGTATCCAGTCACTCCGATTAGGGATACTGATTGATTGTTCCCTGTGCTGATCAGAATGGATTGACTTGACGTCCACAATTTCTTCCAACAATAGTTATGGCTATTGAAGCTCAAAATCCGTTCTTGCCACTGCGGCTCATCCTTCGGGCTGATTACCAATCGGGTCATTTTCTCGATGAGAGGCTGGTCAAGATACCAAGTTAATCCCTTCGTCTCCACAGGACACATATGACTAATGATCCAGAGGTGCAACAACTGAGAACAACATTTAATGGATCCCTTGCCTTGTTGTCTGCAATAAGTAAGGGATAAGAAAGTCTCGGCAAGAATTGCCGGTACTGGATTGACCTTCTGTTTTTCTACTGCCCAGAACATTTCCACAACGCCGTAGGTTATGATTCCGGGAGGTCTAGGGAACAACATCAAGCCGTAAATTGCTAAAGCGAGCATCAATGAAGCTTGATCCCACTGTTCATCTTGGATGCATTGATCCAACCCCTTCTTGAGATAAGTCCAATACCATCCATGCGTGTTTCCCTTGACAGTTTCCCTAGCCTTTGCTTCTTCTGGTGGAATTCCCAACATATGTGCTAACCGTTTCCAGGTCTGCCTATGCTCGAGGTGTAGGTAAATCCGATTCTGCGCCACATAAGGGATTTCTAGCAATGCTTGATATTCTTCCATAGTGGGAGCAGTATCGATGTCGTTGAAAGAGAACACTCCAAACTTAGGGTTCCAAACTGGCAACATGGCCTTTAGTGCCGGGACTTGAACTTTAACTCGCATCAAGGTTGCAATCCTCCCATATTTCTTCTCAAATTGTGCTTTGACCTGATCAGGAAATGACTTCCAACCATTGGCCAGACCCTCGAGACTGTTCATTCTGACCTCAATCCTGCTTAGGTCCAATGGAGGAAATGAGCTGGTATCACTTTGTAGGGGTACTGAACTATTTTCGGGCCATGGTTTAGCATTCTGTTCTGACTTAAGAACTTCTTCTGCCGACTGACTCGAGGATGCCATGTTAAAAATGATGCTTACCTTTTATAGACCTTATTTTGGTGATGCCTGCAGGAAAACTTGTTAGCGGGATAAATTCAGGTAATCTTGAATTATATTGTTGGCAGAGTGACACCTACGCATTTATCAGAGTAGGAAAATGTGTAGGCTTTCTTAACAGTATGATTCAAGATTACCTTTAAAAATAAGAACAAAATAAAATAAACAGAATAGGGTAAGAGTAAGTATGCCCCTTTTGTCCTAAAATAAAGGAGAGTCTTAGTACCGGCTAGGTGCTACCTAATTGGATAGTTCTATCTTACAAGGTAGCTTGCTACGGCTTCCAACTATCGTGATATTTTAGCTCAAGGTCTAATTTTCTAAAAGCCACAGGTTCCCAAATTGCCCCTACTGTGAACAGTAGAGCCCCATTCTATCCCTCATGATACTATCGGGAAAGTTCCACGGGTATCACAATGAATAGAACGAGTTTCAATTTGAGCAGAAGCCTTCACGGATACTAACGGGGTAAAAACCCACGGGTACCGCTACATGACCCCCTCCTATTTTCCTAAAAGGGTAAGAAAGCCCGGGTATAAGGCTGAAGTGTGTGAGGACATCATATGAGTGTTCAGTGTGTGAAGGGACATCTTTACCTCTTCCCAATACAGGGGGAGATTTTCTCTTTTTTTTTTTAGACGAAGAGCGCCGTAGGGAGTAAAACAAGCAAGACAAGCAAAACAGTTGGCAAGAATAACAATAATTAACGTATAAAATTTTGTGGAGTGAGCCCACCTAACTATGATTTATCGCAAAATTAAATCTACTTTTAGACCTCTAGACCGGGGTTAAGTTCAATGATCCCCAGTGGAGTCGCCAAGCTGTTGCAAGGGTTTTGCGGTCGCCTGGACGAACACTCACTGAAGTGGGAAAAGTGAGGAGTCACCACTTTAATTTTGAGGGAAATTAAAGAAAACCATTTGTGAAAGTAAATTAAAATGAAACCACTTCAAAAACAGAGATTCTAGGTTCGGGGTCCGTAAACGGGTGGGGAAGGTGTTAGGCACCCCACCTCGTCCCTCAAAGAGGGTAAGCAGATTTAACTTTACGTCCTTTATAAATTAGAATTGATAGTTAGGAGGGTTTGAATGGAAATGTTAATCCTTTTGACAAAAGGAATATTTGATATTTCACTAATCCGGATTACTCAGATACATAAGTAAATGAGACAACCTTAGTGAGTGGCTGTTGCGTATTGGTTTTATTTTGGGGATTATTGTGCGTATAAATAATTCGGTTTGAGAATTGGATAAGAACTCTCCTCCGACCTCTTTCATATATTCATTAAAGGTCTTGATTGAGAATCGGATAAGAACTCTCTTCCGATCTCTTTTAAACATTTTTTTTTAGATTTTAGATGGAGAACCGGATAAGAACTCTCCTCCGATCTCCTTTTAAATATTTATTAAAATTTAGATTGAGAACCGGATAAGAACTCTCCTCCGATCTCCTTTTAAATATTTATTAAAATTTTAGATTGAGAATCGGATAAGAACTCTCCTCCGATCTCCTTTTAAATATTTATTAAAATTTCAGATTGAGAATCGGATAAGAACTCTCCTCCGATCTCCTTTTAAATATTTATTAAAATTTCAGATTGAGAATCGGATAAGAACTCTCCTCCGATCTCCTTTTAAATATTTATTAAAATTTCATATTGAGAATTGGATAAGAACTCTCCTCCGATCTCCTTTTAAATATTTATTAAAATTTTAGATTGAGAATCGGATAAGAACTCTCCTTCGATCTCCCGAAATTTGATTATAGCTACCCGTCATAAAAGCCTAGAACTAAGGGTTCTGGCATTCAAAGATGCCGGGGCTCGGAATAGGGCTTCTTTTAACTCATTGGTACCTTGTGACTAGTCAGGGGATACCAAACTGAATTTTCCGAACTTCCTATTTGGTCGCCTTACCAGTACCTTTTGATACCCGATCTATCCCATTTATTTATCTTAAGGTTCAGTTTTATTCTGCCTTGTGACGTCTTACTCAATTGTCTTTTGTGTTATTCCATTGATTCGGCCTTACTATTTCCCCAACTTATTATTCAGACCTTTCATTATTTTAAAGAGACCCTTAAGATACAGTTACGTACATTTTATCCAACCACTTATACGCTACTCGGGACTAGGGGACTTACATTCAGGAATAACAAAGATTAACAAAAAAAGAATGAACTGGTCAACAAGGAAGTAAACTCGAGAATAACCTTCTTCGTGTTCTTTAGCGCAATATAAACTTGGAGAAAATTATATATATATATATATATATATATATAAAGAATAAAGGAAATACGTAAAATAAGAACGAGCACTTAATAAAACGGCAATATGAGCACTCACCTGTAGGGAGTCAGATCTATTGAACTAACTACGGGATCACAGAACGTAATGGGGCCGCGGACTGGTAACCTGAAGACTAAGGTTCACCTTGAAATGAAGAATACCTTGCTAAAATGCAGTCTGATCAAAATTATAGCCGAGTATGAATGAAGTTGAGCTTAGACAACGGGAGTGGAAAATAAGATAACAAAAACAGAAAGTGAGAGTGTCACAGGAAAATGAACGAACTGAAAATGGAGAGTTTCAGTATTCATAAATCCCTTTGCAAGAAAATACTTCAGAAAACTGGTTTCAAAAGTTTTTCTTATGAAAGCTCAAAAATAGCATAGTAACGAGCTGAATTAAGTTTCAGAGTCCTTCCGCTATATTCACTATTCGTCCCCCTTTGAACAGTTTTCATGCAGGTATTTATAGGAACCGGGTGTTCCCTATGGAGGGTCAGGATTTGTTTTGAGGGAGATGGAGGGTTAAGATTTTGAAGGACATGATCTGAGGCTCGAGAATTAAAGAGAATCAGAACGAACGGCTGAGATCCCTTCCAGAATATTTGTCCTTTCTCTCTTCTAATCTGACGGCCCAAAATTTCCTTGTCAAGAGCGATCCGAGGGCTAGGAGTGAAAGGCGCTGATCTTGTCGTCTTCTTCTTCGATCTGAGGGCTCCGAGCTCGTCCTTACAAGTAAGATCAACGGTAGAGATTAGGATGTACAACGCTGTCATGACGTACTCTGGCGCATGTCAGTAATGCGGGCGATTCTGGGGCGTGCGGTGGAGATTTCGTCTGCGATGCTTTAACTACCTCGGCCCTGATTATGACGACGGTTAGCGGGAGTTGTCTTATTCTCTTTGCTATCCGACTTCCTCTCCTTTCGGATCTTCCTAACACACTCCTTTTCCGGTCTTTCATGCCAGCCTCCCTTCTTCCGACCTCTCCTACTCTGGTCTTTTCTTTATCAGGTCCGGTCCAGTCAAAGCATTTATTCCCCCAATTTCTGAGGCATCCGCTTCGTTTTCTGCTTAGTAATAAATGCTCAGTCCATCCCTTAGATATATACCTTCAGCAGGAAACCCTTCCTCATTTGATTTTTTCCTCTTTCCTTCTCACTTTTCTTATTCTAGCTACTCCAGCAATAATTCCGGCCATGGTGGCCACTTTTGATCTTTTCCCGATTATCCTCTTTGTCCCTTGTCTGAAAATTTACGATCCCGGTGATCGAAGAATCATGATAACCCTACCTGATGACAGTGAGAGAACCGGACTAATTAACCAATCTGGGTCGAGGGCCTCGATCATACCAATCTCGAATCGTTCGTCCGACATAATCGGTGAACCGATTTCAGGCGAGAAGACTGCTAATATTCCCCTTAACACCGGTGACTACTCCTTGGCGTTCATCTGGCTTCTCACCACACTGGGTGTTCCGACAGCGGCTCGGTTTTGAGCGGTAATTTTGATGACGACCTTTCTCATTCTCATGAGAGTCATAGTCCCCCCATCTAAGCTGTACATCTATCCGATGTCAACAGCCGGTCTCCTGGTCAAACACATCTTTTGACTCAGCCACGAGACTAGGCTTTGACATAAGCCTTTTAGATAGGATGTTCCACCGATTTCTAAAGATCGTCCTTATGATGTAATCAGACCTTTAATGTAATCCGATCTCTAGAGATCGCCCAAATGATGTAATTTGACTTTTTATGTAATTCGATCTCTAGAGATCGCCCAAATGATGTAATCCGACCTTTTCAGAAATAAAATTTTATTTTGACAACTGTCGTTTTATTATTATTGCATTGATTATTTTTCGATCTCTGATGTGTTTATCCGATCTAGTTCCTAACTGAACAACCCTTAACTGATCCGCACTTCCAAACATTCGCCTTAATTAGCCGATCCCTAACTAGCCGATCTCGTTTATGGAATTTCTGGAATATTCGTGAGACGTGACAGAAAAGCTGGCGAGTCTCGCTAATCGATGCACTGCCTAGAACATCGTGATCATTAAATGCTCGGACGAGTATAAATAGGGGAGGGGTTAGCCAGTTGCTCCCTTATGTCATTTTCAGTTTCTCGCGAACAACTTTAAAATTCTCTCGTTTTCTCAAGTTCTTCCGACACTGATCAGACTCCGGTAAGGGTTTTGATCCTTCTTTTTAGTTTAAATTCCTTGTTTCCTTTGAAAATGAGCGGCGCCGAGGGTCAGAGAGTGGTAAGCCCCCCTTCCGTTCAGATCTCGTGGTCATCTGATGAAGTGGAGGTGGTCGGACCAAGCGTGCGACTTGAACCTTCTAGGGTTTCTATTCTAGCTCAGGGGCAAGCAGCACCATCAAGGCATGTACCTTCTTCAGGGAGAGAGAATCTTCCCATGGACGAGCTGCCATCAGTCCTTCAAGAAACCGACTTGCAGTCGTTCAGCCAAGAGTATAACATTCGGCCTGATTCCTACGAGTTGATTAAGTGTCACGGTGATCTTCGTGTTGATCACTTCTTCGAGGAGAACGACATGATCATGGTCTATGAAGAACAATTAAAGGCCGGTCTAGGGTTCCCTTTGGACGGTTTCTTCAAGGAAGTTCTAAAATATCACCAAGTGTGCATCGCCCAAGTTCACCCGAACTCATGGCGAATCCTAGTAGCCTTCCGAGGCCTCTGCCGAGCTAAGGGACTCCGTCCTACAGCTAAGATATTCGCCGAACTACATAGGCTGACTCGTCGAAAGGATGACGAGCATTGGTTCTTCCAGGCGAAGCCACATTGTGGGCTCTTTACCGATCTACCCTCCTCCCTGAAGAATTGGAAGAACCGCTTCTTTATCCTGAGGAGTAAAATCACGAACTGCTTTGAGGGTTTCCCTCGCAGCTGGCTGCACCAGGGCCCCGTACTTCCGAAGCGCATCACCTTAAATAGGGAGGAAGGCCTGATGGTGATGGAGCTGAAAGATCAGGCGGGCAGAGAGAAGTTCTCTTGTTTGGACGCAGTGACTGGCGAACTGCATCATTGGACAATGGAATTGATCACTGGCGAAGATCGCAGGCTTCAGCTCTCTGACCTCGGCATCGGTATTTTTCTATATCTCAGATCTTTGGACCTTAGCGATCTCACTGACCTCTTCTTTGTGCAGGTATGGCAAGCGATGAAGCCTCCAAGGAGAGCCGGAAGCGAAAGAGAGAGATCTCCCGGAAGGTATGGGAGATGAAGCGAGCTGAAGCCCTGCAGACACCTAGCCATGAGCCCGGGGAAATACCAGGGGGCTCATCTCAACCTTCGGGGCAGCCGATCCCCGAGGTAGAAGTGATCCGATCTCCTCCTTGCCAAGAAGAACCACCTCCACGTCCTTCAGTCGTTTCGAGTACGGAAGGGGGTCTTTCCCAACCTACCCCAAGGACCCTTTCCCGCGGTGCTCAGGTGCTGATCCATTCCCTAGAGAAGAACCGAACTGTTCGGGAGAATCCAGGTTTGGCTAAGGTTCTGGGGGCTTCTATCTGCCGTCGAGAGGATCGGGACAGGCTGTCCTCGGACAATCTCGATGACATCCTGACTCGATCCATGAGCTTGAACGTAGAGTGCTTGGTGAATCAGCACATCATCTGAGAGAAGGCTCACCACCTGGGTAAGGAGGTCGAGAAGATGGGTCATGAAGTGGCTTCCCTCCGATCCCAACTCTCATCTGCTCAGAACTACATATCTGAAATTGAGGGGCGGATGAAGTTCTACGAAGATAAGCTAGCCGAGCAAGCTCATGTTCTGGCCGAGCGAACTCGTGTCCTTGAAGAAGTTCAGGCGCTCCGGGCCGATGAAGTTGCTCACCTCACTGAGGAGCTCAAAGCGAAAGAAGAAGAAATAGTGACAAGGGAGGCCGGCGCTTATGTGAATGCTCACAGGGATCTCCTGGCCGAGCTCAAGAAGCGGTACCCCGATGAGGACTTCTCTTGGATGGTAGATCTGGCTCCCCAGGACGAGGGTGTGGATAGCGAGGAGGAAGCTGAGGGTGAGAGAGGAAATGAGCAAAATGTAGATCAGGCTGGGGGTGATCCTCCAGCCAAATGACTTGTACAAACTTTAATATGAAATGAAATTCCCTTTTTGTTCAGTGAATGGATGTGATCGAAAAATCTCTAAATTACTTATGCACTTGATTGTTTGAGCATATTAAAACAACTAAAGGTGATTATTAATCTAAGTGTAAGAGGTCGGAAAATAAAATAAGCATGAGATCGGCAGGGAACCAACGCCAAACGGGACTTGATTAAAATTGGAAATTTGGCTTGAGCACTTAAGATCGGGATCGCCATTAAACCGGATTGGAACCCTAACTTGATTATTCCTAAACTTTTGAAATGAAGATCTAGTGCTGGTTCAGTTTTGTCTGACAAGAGAGATCGGGAATGTAATTGACTATTCAGGAGATTTGACAATTGGTTTGAGAGATCGGCAAGGCTTTAAATGACATGGGGACTTAGTATTGATTTGATTCCTTTTGAGGAGAGATCGGAAATGTGGTTGTTCGGCAAAGAGAGATCAAAAATGTAATTGGATGGCAAAGGGAGACTTAGTGCTGGGGATCAGTTTCGAAATTTATTGATCGGCCAAAATATGGTGTCGACATGTGTGATCAAAATTCTTAATTAAACAATTTAATTAAGCATGGGCCTAAAGACATACAACAATTATATATTTAAGCCCAATAACCATGCGCACCAAGAGGGAAGCCCAACAACCATGCCGCCACCTCTTGGTAAATCTAAACAGCTTTAAATCAATCATAATTTGATCAAAATCACACAATTAAATCTCAATATTCAATCTAAATGGCAAATATAGTAGTTCTGATACTAATTGAAGGAGCGGAAACATGGTGATTAATTCATTAGAGCATTGAATTTCAAAATTTTTCTTCTAGGGTTACATGCATCATACCATATCTCTTATGTGCCTAATTAATTTCAATGCTCAATTGTATATTAAAACACTTTTAATATGTATTAGGATCTATGTTTGTCATTCAAGATTGTGAATCAATAAATTAATTCATTTAAAACCTAGTTTAAAAAAGGAGTTAGGGCACTAACCTTTTTAATGCACTATGGATATAATTGGTACCTTTAGGAAGCACCTAGGATCCCAAGTGTTGTTCCTCTAGCTTGTCCACACTAAGATCACCAATGGGCAGCCCCCAATTTGCTTCTCAAGGCTTTGCCAACTAATTATAAATTGAGTTTTTGCCTTTAGAGAGGTAGTATATATGTATAGGACACTAGAAATAATTTCTAGCAATTTTAATTCAAAGGATTTTGGGCAATTTTCTTTGAATTGATGAGACAAGATGAAGAGGAGAAGGAGAGAGGTGTGCCGCCACACTTGAGAGAAAATAAGAGTGTGTTATGTTTCATCTTTTCTTTTCCTTTTTATATAATTAGGTCATTAAGTCACTTAAACCCTATGCCACATGTCACCACCTCATTGTATCTTGTTTTTTAATTGACTCAATCACATTAAGCCAAGTGTTAAAGCTAGACTTAATATTGACTTTGATCATCTTACATGATAGGAAGACAAATGGCAAGCTTATATAGTGCCAAGTGGCACCATCTCATTGTGTCACATGTCACCATGTGAAATGACCAAATTATCCTTATGTTGTAATTTTGAGTTCTCAACCCAAAATCATTATTTCTCCTCTTCTAATTAATTTATATCAAATATAAATTAATTAATTAATCTCTACTAATTAATTTCTCACAATTAAATTCATATTTAAACACTTTAAATATAAATTTAACTTATGCTATACATCCAATAACTCATATTTAATTAATTAGTCATGCTAGGAACTTTGCAATCTTATTACAAACCAAACCTATTTAATTAATTAATTAAACTCTTTAATTAATCAATTAAATCACATTTTACTTGGTGATTATCTTGTGTATATGTGTGACTCACTAGGCTCATCACTAATTAGTAATGAGATATGATATTAACTCTTAATATCATCAGAACTCTTTCTTATCATAAATGATTTCTCTAAATCATTTTAGGCATCTCATAGACTATGGTTGACACCTAGCATAACGTGCCATAGCCACCCAATCAGTAACAAGGAATACCTTAAATGAACCTTTAATCATATGTTACCATTCACTAGAATCTCTCTGTTACAAAATCTCAATTCGAGCTGGAGCCATGGTTTATGTTAAACCCCATTTGCTATGAATATTATGTTCTATTTTAATTCCAGTTCTTGATTAATTAGATTTTTTCGTTAGAAACTATTTTCCGACTAAATCTGTCTGTCATAGCCAGGAACTTGAAACATCAAGAACAATCAAATGAACATAGGATTTTATCCCTATTTACTCAGGGTAACAGATTCCATCTTGATCAAACCTACCTCCATATATAACTATTAGGAGCCAACACATGCTTATATACCCATACACAGTACAAGTATGAAAGCAGTATCAAACTCAAACTGCCTATATACAAAATAACTGTGTTATCTCAGGTCTAAAGATTATATGCACTGATATGATATATGACAATGCATTGACAAGAATAAACTCCATGTGCTTGTCATATGCGTTACTAGTTCGGCCTACTTATCATGTATAAGTGCTTATCATGTTTGTTATATGGCATAAGACTCACCATTCCATCTTATTTATATCTCATATAAATACCTTGAGAATAAACATGAATACAATCTTTCTAGATAAGTCATGTCCTGTGTGAAGTATCCTTGATTGTGAACCAATTTATGATACTTTGTACTAGAAATACTATCACTCATATTCTTAACAACTTAAGAATAGAATTTTTAACAAAATATTAAATGACATTTTCTATTACACATAAATATATTATGTAAACAGAAAAATGAAATTGTCTTTTATTAATAAAATATGTACAACATACATACTAAATGATATACTATAGGGTATATTACTAACACACACACACACACACACACATATATATATATATATATATAGAGAGAGAGAGAGAGAGAGAGAGAGAGAGAGAGAGAGAGAGAGAGAGAGAGAGAGAGAGAGAGAGAATTTTAAACTTATTTTAATAATTTAACAAGATTACTTCTATAATTTTAATTAAATAATAAAAGTTAAAAAAATTGATTCTTAATTTTGATTTTTTGCTGAAAATATCTTTTACTTTTCATTTATTTTTTCTATTTTATTTTATTAGAGTTATCTCTGTTTTTATAATAATTATTGTCTATGAAAACTATTGTCGCTTAAAAATAAATCGATTATGGGAATTAAATAAATTTTTACTTATATAATTTAGTTTTGGGTTTTCGCTTGAACTATTTTTTTTTTATTTTGTTAATAAAAAATACCTTTATTTAATTATAAAAAAATTACAATTTAAAAATTGAAAATATTTATATCTTCATGGTTAAAAATAAATTATGTTAAAATGTATATAAAGTATTATTTTACTTTTATAATATCTATTATTTATTTTTATTTTATAATAATATAATTAATTTTATTATTATAAATATTTTTTTAATTTATTAAATTTATATTTAAAAATAGTAGTTTTTTTGAAAATAATTGGAAAACATAATTAGATTATAAAAAATAATATAAAAATCTTAAAGTTATTTTTAAATGTTAGTTAAGTTTTAAAAAATAATATTACGATATCATTTGCAATATGTGAGAGCTGGCTCTAGTTATTATTATTATTATTACATGAAATAAGAAAGTTATTTATGTAAAAAAAAAAAAAAAATCATAGTCAAGATCAATTTGCTACAAATTGTTAAAAGGAAAAGTGAAGAGACAAATCAAACTTCTACCTTGGGGAAATGATTTTCAACTCTAACCCTTTGTTTGGATCTTGACTTGACTGGGGAAAATTTTGATTGTTTGCATGCATTTCCACTCGAAAATGATCTTCAACTTTAACCCTAACTGTGGCAACACCTCATGGGGATGGAGAAACTTATTGTGTGGTCACTCAGTGTTGAGTCATGGCTTAAGATGGTAAGTCCATAATAGAAACTCAATCCTTTGTAAAGACGAAAGATAAATTCCCAACTCCTTTCGTCTTTTACTTAGAATCAGAGAGAATACTAATGTTAAAGTGGATTGGGTTTCTCAACTTATTGATTGGGATCGGTATGTCTAGAATATTCAAGTGATAAAGGAAATCTTTTTATGATAATGAAATTGAGAATATCTTAGAAGTCCACATGAATTGGGTGAATAGGAAAGATATTTTATAGCATTAAATAGGGGATGAGTGTTTCTCAGTTACATCGAGTTACCATTTTACATTCCAATTGAAATAAGGCAGGACTAAGCCTTTTTGTGGCAAGCAACAATTCTATGGTTTGGAGAAACATATGGAAAATTATGCTCCCATCCAAGCTAAATGTATTCTTATGGAGATTAATAATTGAAAGGCTGCCTTGTAAGGCACTCATTAAAAGTAGATTTAAAGAATTGCAGCGTTTGGTTTGTGGGGAGAAAGAAACTTTAAAGCACCTGTTTTTCATGAGTCCTAAGGCTAGAGAAGTGTGGATAAACTATCCTTTCAGGATCAAGTCTACTTTGTTATCGGGGCATTCTATGATGAATTGTTGGGTTGAAATATCTAAGACCATCATAGCTCATGTCCAAAGGGAAAAGTTGCTGCAGCATTTAGCGTTTCTTTTATGCCAACTCTAAAAAGTGAGGAATCAAAAGGTGTTTCAAGATCAAGATATTCCTGGCCAACAAATCATTTCCTTAGCCCATAACCAATTTGAGGAATTTATTGCAACTCAAGGAGAGCTTATTCGCAGAACTCAATCGACTTATCAAATGCAAGTTTGGTCCCCACCCCCTCAGAAATGGATCAAAATTAATTTGGATGCAATTTACAATGCTTATTGGAAATCCGGAGCCATTGCAGCTATTGCTCGAAAGTCTCATGGGCAGCCAATGGGATGGATTTGTAAAAAAGTGTCTAGCATTTATGGTCCTCTTATCCTCGAAGGGATTGCATGCCAAGAAGCAGTCTAGCTAGCAAAGAGCAAAACCTTTAACAAGATAGTTATTGAAGGGAATTCTCAAGTAGTTATCAAATTGGTATGTTGAGCTGCTATTCCTCAACATATCTAATGAATCACCTAAAATATTTTGTTTTTAAGGATGAATTTGAGGTCTGTTCTTTTAACTTCATCAAAAGATTAGGAAACATGCTTGTTCATAAATTGGCTGTTAAGACTATCGGTGATGATGACTTTTAGTGTAATCACATAATCCAAATTCTTTTTGTATTTCAAGTTCTGCCTCTTGAAGGCCTTCAATAAAATCTATTTTTTCGTAAAAAAAAAAAAAGAAATTTAATAAATTATTAGAATAAAAAGAAAATATAATTTCTTCCTTTAAAAAATAATGAAAAATAATTAGTATATCCTTATTTTCCTTTTTATATTTATATATTATAGAAATATAGTTAAATATTTTAACAGTTATTTTTTTCTATTTTTTTATTAATTTAAAAATAAAATATTTTAAATTAAAACTTTTCCTTATTTCTCTTCGATTCTCTCCTTTATTTGATTTGAAGTGGAAATTTTGATAACCAAATTTATTTTTCTGTTCTCTTTCTGCATCCGCCCCAGTACCTTCACTTTCTTTCATGTCCAATTAGGGTTTTGCTCCTCTCCCATTCTCCGCCAAATTATCCAATTAATCAATCAATAACTCGATCAAAAGCTTCTAATGGGCAGTAACAAGCGGAGACAACTCGACGACCACCGCCAAGATGCCAACAAGAAACACCAGCAGTCACCTTCCTCCTCTTCTGCAACAACACCCAACACTCAATCCTCGTCTAATCCCAGCACTAAACGCCCAACCTTCCCTTCCTATCTAGACATCCCTAATCTCCCTCCCAAAATTAAGCTCCTCTGCGAAATCATCGTTAACACCCCTTCTTCCTCCGTCGAAGCCGTCTTTGGCAACGCCGGCGTCCATGTCTCCCAGTCCGACGTCGAGCAAGTCCTCAAGCTTTCTTACTCATTCCCTGGCCCCGCCGTCAAGTTCTTCCGCTGGGCCGGTTTTCAGCTCCAAGATAATCACAGCCCTTACTCTTGGAATCTCATTGTGGACATTTTAGGTAAGAATTCTTTGTTTGATGCTATGTGGGATGCGATTAAGTCTATGAGACGAGAAGGGTTGGTTTCTTTAGCAACGTTTGCTTCTGTATTTGATAGTTATGTTATTGCTGGTAGAGTTAAAGAAGCTATTATGACCTTTGAGGTTATGGATCAATATGGTTGTCCCCGAGATGTTTTTGCCTTGAATTCCTTATTGAGTGCTATTTGTAGAGATGGGAAGAATGTTGATGCTGTTGAGTTTTTGCATGTGGCCAGGAATGTCATTAGGCCTGATGCTGATACTTATGCCATTCTTTTGGAGGGGTGGGAAAAGGAAATGAATGTGCTTAGTGCTAGACAAACTTTCATGGAGATGATTAGAGATATTGGTTGGGATCCTGTTAATGTTCCAGCATACGATACGTTTTTGTGTACTTTGCTAATGGACCGTGATGGGTTGGATGAGGCCATTGGGTTTTTGCAGACAATGAAGGATAGGGGGTGTTGTCCAGGAATGAGATTTTTTAGAGCAGCACTCAAGGAGTGCTCGAAGTTAATTGATGTTAGAAGAGCTGGGTTAATTTGGGAGGTAATGGTGGAGAGAAATAGGCTTATGCCCGATACCGAGCTGTATAATTTGATGATTACTTTACATTGTTATGCTAGCAATACTGATGTGGCACAAAGGTTTTTGGATGAGATGGTTTATAATGGGGCCTTTCCTGATAGTCTAACCTATAATTTGATGTTCCAGTTCTTGATTAAGAGTAGGAAGTTGAAGGATGCTTCAGTGCTGTTCAATGAAATGATGAAAAATGATTTCATTCCTAATCAAGCAAATTGCAGTGCGGCTGTTAGGGTATATATAAATTCAGAGGACCCTTATATGGCTATCAAAATCTGGAAATGCATGATAGAGAATTACAAAACAGACTTGGAGGAGACGGGAAATTTGTTGGTTGCTGGGCTGTGGGATCTCCGCATGGATCCTGAAGCAGTAAAATATGCTGAAGGTATGATCGAAAAGGGAATCAAGCTCAGTTCTTCATCATTGGCAAAATTGAAACAGAGTCTTACTCGAGCAAGAAAGGATTTTGTGTACGAGGCACTTCTAAGAAAGTGGAATGCACATTCGATAGGTTAGGTCTTAGTGTATCTAAAGAATACAACAGTGCTTTAGCTCACTGCTGGATGTTAAAGATACTGTGTACAGTTTATGTATTCTTTTGTTGGGGAAAAATGATTTTTTTTTTTTTTTTTTTTTTTTTTTTTTTTGTAATTTGGGACTAAATGATGCTAAATGATCTCTTGGCTTATTTTGTTTTATTATTATATATTTGGTTGAATTTGTGGACACATGTTCTTCTAGCTGTTTAAACTTTTGAACCATCATTATGACTTTATGACTTTGCTTATGGATTATTCCTTTGTTGGTGATGCAGCCCCTTCATTGTGAATGCAACCACAATAGTAATAGGAAGTCTACATGATACTATAATTGCACTTATTATACTTTTGAATCTATGTTTAAGGTCATTTTTTGTACTCATTTCCATTTCCTTGCAAAATAGTGTTAGCCATTGGTAATAATTGTTTTCCTCGTTCAAATCCTTCCCTTGACAAATAGTATCGTGCCTTCAATAAGGATGTTGAGGAGTATTATTTTGTTGTTTCCTCGTGTTTAGATGTTTAAAAATGATGATCGAAGGGGTGAGAATTGAAAGCTGAATACAGCTTTAAGGAAAGGCAAGGCTTGTCGCCACTAGAATTATACATTTTCTTTTTTTTGAGATGCAAAACGGAGCTCTCTAGCAGGCTTAGGATTCGCGGTTAGGCAGTTTCATAGTCTCTGGTATAACCCACCCCACAGTCATAGTAAATCTCAAAGAGTCACAAATAAGGAATGTGCATTCGATTCACCCATTCTATTTGCGAAGACAATATTTAGTTTTCAATGCTAGGGCAGGGAGTCAAACCAGATTTTACATTCACCAACATCTTAAAACTATTTTTACATATTTGATGTTAAAATGCCTCAATAATTCACGGAGTTATTTGAATTTGTACTATTTCTTTGGTAAAACATATAAAGAATGTACATGTCATAATTTCTTTTTTGAAACTTTTTCCCTTTTTGTTTGATCATATCCATATTCTCTCATACCCAAAACAAATTGCCTTCCATTTTTATCATTGTGGCTTCTTTTCCATATTTCGATCGAATTTTTCGTCTTTCATGTGTGGAAAAGTGTCTGCTTATGAGTTCGATAGAAATATATATGCAACAAAATGAAATAGCCAAGCTGGAATAGCTCAGTTGGTTAGAGCGTGTGGCTGTTAACCACAAGGTCGGAGGTTCAAGCCCTCCTTCTAGCGAATTATTGTTTTTTAATTTTGTTCAAATTTCAGGAGGAAAAGAACAAAAAAAAACCCTTTTGAGATGGAAGCCCCAAAGGAATAATATTCATGATAATTTTGAAAAAAAACATATATAATATATGCGGAAAAAAAAAAAGATGTTAACCTCTAAATGAAGTCTCATGAAGATTAAAAGAAATTACTTTGTTAAAATGTTAGGTACGTATATTGATTGATATTGATATTTAAATGCTATGCGATTTTATGGGATTGTGATATTACTTTGTTATATAAATGTTTCAAATTATTCATGCATTAGGTGCGTTTTGTTTTAATTTACATTTGTGATGATTATTAATAAAAATAAACATTGAAGGATTAATTAAAGCTAGGTTAATATCTAATAAAAAGGATAATTAGTGTTACCCTTAGATTAAGTGAGCAGGTATACCTATCTATTGCCACAAAAGTATATATAGTTGTTTTATAAAAACTTTTTAATTAAATTTTTGAATAATCAATTGCCATAATGACAATAAGATAGGCCATAACACCTATTTAAGTACTAAATAAATTACAAAATAATTATTTAGTTTTAACCTTCCAAACATAATCTTTCTTAAAAAAAAAAAATTTAACCTTCCAAACATAATCCTTCTTAAAAAAAAAAAATTAAAGCATAATAAATTCAATATTCCCCCTTCTTACTACTTCCACCCAAATTACTACCATGAAGCACACATAGTTAGTTGAATTTTTTATTTTTAACCATTGGTATGCTAAAAAAAAAAAAAAAATCGACATGCAGTAAAAATAATAAATATCATTCACATGGGCACCAGAATATCTTGAAATTTTTTTTATTGCCATAAAATAATAAATGTTCATGTGCGTTTTGATTGAAGTCAAAATTTTTATTTTTAATTTTGAGAATCATAAATAGATTTAATGGCATCGGCTCATCTGCGATTCTCACCACCACATGCTCCTCCTTGTGCGGTGCTAATTGCCACCTTGTTTGGAGGAAGAAGGACCCACTCATTGCCTGCTCAACACGGGGTCGTCTAATCACATTTCATTTTTTATAAAACTATTAAAAAAAATTAAAATTCATAAAAAATTAAACATTAAATTTCATTTGAAAAAAGACGATTATTTAAATTTAAAGCATAGTTCAACTTCGAATTGAGGAGTTATTAAGTTCAAAGATGGAATAAATTAAAATATAAAGGCTTTGAAAAATATTAATAATTATAAATATATTAAAGGCAGGTCTGCCAACCAAATTTTATGCACTTAACATTAGAAGTGTTCCACGTACCATGATTTTATGCCTTACAAAATATATATATATATATTTTTTTTTTGAAATAGAAAAATTTAACAATATAATTAGAAGCCTCATTCTCATTATTATAATCTATAATCATGTTAGGTCCTTATTAGGTAGGGCTTCTCCACACGCGCAATGACCATATTCATAATTATCCAATTCTGAGAGCTTAATTGTTTTGGAAAAATTATATAAGTCACCAACCCTACCAAAAAAAAAAAAAAAAGCCTTTAACCAATTATGTCTTTATTTTAGCCTAATCTCTTCGTCCCAATTTTCATCATACCTCAAACTTTTTGTTAGGAAACCAAAATGGGTCCCTTTTTAATTAAATAATGCCTATATATATTAATACAAATTCTACTAATTTTCTTTTAAAAAAAAATCTTATGTTAATTCAGTCTATATATTTTATTTTCTAATTATTCTTTTATTATAAATAATATAAAATAGTTAGTTGACATAAATGTAATTTTATCAAATAATTTAATTATTTATAATCATTGTTTTTATAACTTTATTAATAATTTAATTTACAATTTCTTTTACCAAAAATAAATGACATATATATTCACTATTATTATAAATAAATTAATAAATACTTAAAATAATAAATGGCTCATTTGTTTACAGAGCCTAATTAAAGAATATGTTTCAGCGTGATAGCTTCTGTTCTTTTATAAAATATTAATATCCTTTGCTTTTTAATTAATTTAATAGACTTATATGTAATAAAACATTGGAAATTTTAGTTATCTTCAAAAATTAGAAGAGATGTTCTTTTAATCAATTAACTTCATTTTCTAATTTTTAGTCAAGCAAATTTTAGAAAAAAAAAAAAAGAGAGAAAAATTAAGGAAATGCCTGCATTGGATGGATGGTACTTCTAGAAAGTTATGCATATGTGACTTAAAAATTAAGCTTTGTGAGTACTGATCCTTTCGATCGAGCTTGGAGGACAATCCAACCCCTACAAATATTAGGTGAAAATCTCACTTTTGAATTAATTGATTGAAAGAGGAATCATAATTTATTTGCTGACATATATTTAATTATTTTAATTTTTTAATATGAAAAAAAATGATTATCGCAATTAATAATAAAACGAAATTTGATTTACAATATTATTTTATCATAATAATTGAAAAAAAAATAAATTTAACAATTTTTTGTCACTTCCAAATTGAATATAATTTTAATTTAAAGTTAACCTTAAAAATGTTGCTGAAACCCTACCAGCTCAAACAGTGTATGACTCTATGCTCTAATGCCCATAATAAATATGAGTTGGGTAGTCTTCTCTTTTCTTCTAGAATTGGTGGAAGTTCATTTCCTTTGTATTTTCAATTTTTAGTTTGTATTTACAGCTATGGATTGTGGTTGTAATTCTAGGGCCACTTAATTAAAATTATCACAGCCTAAAAATAAAATTTATACCATATAATTTTATTTCCATCCTTGGAAGAACTTTGGATTTTTTCCCACAATTAGCATTATTTAGGTAATAGAAATTTGTAACTATTTAATTCAATTAATTTCTTTTTTTTTTTTTTATTGATTCTCATATTTACAAAAAGATAATAAGTGAAAAAAATTTAATTCTTTTAATTAAAAACAAGAAATTAATTTGAAATAAATATAAATCTGAATTTTTTTTGTTAAATCTGAATTTTATAAGAATTTACTTTTATTTTTTTAGTAAATTTTCATGTTTGGAAAGAAAATTTTATAATTAAAAAAAGTAAAAATTAATTATAATGGTATGAGAATTCAAATGAATTTTTTTTTATAAATAATTTATTTTAATTAAAAATTATATAATTGTGTGAAAATTCAATTAATTTTTTTTTTATACAATTTATTATAAAGAAAGCCTAACAGGTAAGTTAGGTAATAGATCATGTCCTAGAACATCAACATCTGGGTATGAAATGGACCACCAACATTTAATTAAGAGTGGAAGAATTCTGAATGAAAATCTTTTTCTACAAATTCCTATTTATCTTCTAAAATTGGAAAAATATTACAACAGTATGTATGCTCATCATTTTAAAAATAAGATAAAACATGATTTGTTTAGTTAGAATCCAATTGCAGTGATAAGCTAGCTCTACATAAATGACAAAAATCCATCAAACTTTCCTTGTATAGTTTTTGATTCCCTATTTTTATTACCCCCATAAAAGAACAGTAATAGCCCTTTTCAAAGTTGTAATGTTTTTTTGTTTTTTAGAATTTTATTTAAAAAATAAACTATTGGAATTCAAATTTAAAATTAAAGATTTTTATATTATAAGACATATAATTAATTATCAATTAATATAATAATTATCCATTCTCAAGAAAATGGAAGAGTTGGAGAAGATGTCTTTATTTACTTGTGATCTTGTTTGCATCCTCTTGAATTTGACTTTGGAAAAACACCCATTAAAGGTATAATTTTTTTGAGATGGTGATGGTGAACTTAATTTTATAATGAATTCGCATGAATGACTCATGAGGCATGCTTCCAAGTTGTGTAATGTGGACAATTAATTGAAACAATATGAAAGCAAAAGGTAATATTTTTAAAAAATTAAACTTTGGAAGCATGAGATGTTGATGTCAATATTTGTGTGGGTACCTACTAAAAACTATGAATTACAAATGCTAAAAAAATTAGTAAAGATTTAATATTGTAAGGTGATGTGAAATTGAGTTTTTGTAATGTTAATATTTTTTAATTTAATTTTTTTCCATTGTAAAAAAGTAAAGATTCACAGACCATTTTGATTTTTTTTTTAAAAATCGCATTAAATATAATTAATGATTTATTATTTATGGCAATTCTCACAATTTTTCTTTGGTTATTATTGTTACTAACCGCCACTTCGTTGCTGTTGGCATTACTACAATTGTTAATGTAGTCATCACTATCACGGTGGCCATCAACACCATGACTTTACCCTTGTTGTCACCGTGATATACAGTGATGACTACATTCATAAAACGGTGTGTATAAAAACTAATTTTAAATATCTCAAATTGGCCTCTATTCTTATTGTGTAAGCCAATTTAAATAGAAGGTTGCCTGGTACAAGTACAACTCCCAAGTGTACATGTATTCGTGTTAGAACTCGAAGGTCGGCTGAAGACAAACTAACTAGGCTAGCTGGGATGCCGGAAGAGGTTGCTGGAATGTGTTGGATGGTGACCAAACTACGTTGCCATCTTTGTATGATTTGGGTCCTAATAAAATATAAATTTTCTTTGTCTCTTGATCAATTTCTTAAGAACCCCATAAAGCCACAAGCTTCGCCTTTTTATTTATTATTTTTTTTTTTACTTTTGCACTATAAACAATATTAATCTCAATATTAGGTTGTAATGATTCTTGATTCCTGTCCCAGTCTGAGAAAAGCTGTCTAGCTTGTTAACCCACAAGCTTTTTTTTCAGGTTGGTACTCTCTCTCTCTCTCTCTCTCTATCTTAATTATGGTTTTTCTTATTTAACTAATCCAAATTATGCAAAGAACGTCCCCTCTTGTGGGTCCTAATTGTCCACTTCAATATTGGCAGCAGGAATCTTCTCTTTCTCTGCAAATCAACTCACCCGTTTTCTCCATTTTCTTTAAATAATAATACCTTCAATTAAACCAAACCCTATTTTCAATTTTTATGGGTTTTCTTTAGCGACCATAATTGTCTACCTTCTTCCTCTAATAGTCTGGTACATTTTATTAATTTCAATCTTCAAAAAAAAAAAAAAAAATCTGGTACGTTAAACTAACAAGCATTTACCTACTCATACATGGTTTTTATATACGCATAACCCACACCCTTTGGTCAATTTCTCATTTCTTTCTGTCTTTGTCTCTCTGTTGAGAAATTCTCTCCCACCCTTGAAGCAAAGCGGCTTTCACTTTTTTATATTCTCTCTCTTTTTCTGGTTTCTGGGTTTCTGTGCTCTCATTGAGATCTGCTTTCAAGAATGGGTTTCTTTCAAGGCAGCTGTGCGGGCACAAGGGAGCCTCCAAATAGCTTAGGAGCTCTCTACACTTGTTCCTCCACAGATACAGATCACTACTGTGACCATAATGAGCTCAAGATGAAAACCATTTTAAGAAAGATGGTTTGGCAACTTGGTTTCTCCTGTTTTCTCCCAAATGAGAGCAATAAGAGCAGTAAAATCAAGAATGCAAATTTAGAGCACAATAAGGCATGGTTACTGGCAGAGTCTGGTGGATGTGGTGGTGCAGAGTTAACAAATGCTGATCCACAATCAGTTCACTCATCTTTCAGGTTCAGTTTCTGCTCTCAGGTCGAGCTTGAGTCAATGAACATGAATTCTTCAGCTTCTGCAACTGTTTTGATGGTGAATTTGGACAATGGGTTGAACGAGACTAGAGCTAAAGAACTCAAATGGAGGAGAATTCAGTCTCTGGAGCGGAGCATCTCCCCAGTGGCAAATTCTTTGGTCAGATTTAGTTACAGTGAAATTCTTGCTGCTACCTCTAATTTCTCAAAAGGTACAAAATTGTTCCCTCTTTCTTCCGTTTGAGTTTAATGTTGGTATCTTGCTTGAGTTTTTGAATATATATATATTTTTTCTCTATTGGTAGGTAGAATTTTGGGAAGAGGAGCTTTGAGCTTCGTTTTTAGCGGTAGAGTTGGAATCTTGAGGGCAGCTGTGGCTATTAAGAGATTAGACAAGGAGGACAAGGAATCTCCAAAGGCGTTTTGTAGAGAACTGATGATTGCTAGCTCTCTTCATAATCCAAATATTGTGCCCCTTGTTGGTTTTTGTATTGATCCAGAGGAGGGTTTGTTCTTGGTGTACAAGTATGTCTCTGGTGGGAGCTTAGAGCGCCATTTGCATGGTAAGTTTTCCTGTTCTTTGATTAAAAATTTCATATTTAATTGAATTTTATGGAATTTCAGTGATTTACGGAATAGCCATTTGCAGAGAAGAAGAGATGTGTAAAAAGTGGTTCAGCACTTCCTTGGTCGGTGAGGTATAAGGTGGCACTGGGAATTGCACAGGCAATTGCTTATTTGCATAATGGAACTGAGAGATGTGTTGTTCACAGGGATATTAAACCCTCAAATATACTCCTTTCTTCCAAGAAAATACCCAAGGTAAGGGAATTTGTTTTGCGGGTTACACTTATTGATTAGTCCTACTCATGTTGTTGTGATTGATTTATTTCGATGATGGTGTTTACAGTTGTGTGATTTTGGATTGGCTACTTGGACCTCTGCACCCTCAGTACCTTTCCTTTGCAAAACTGTGAAGGGAACATTTGGGTATGATTTCAGGAAACTTATGAGAAAAGAATACATATTTTATGTTTAGTTGTTCAGCAAGATTTTCTATTCCTTTCACCTGTTGATATAAAATTTAAATCCACAGTTACCTGCCTCCTGAGTACTTCCAGCATGGGAAGGTATCTGATAAGACCGATGTTTATGCTTTTGGAGTGGTCCTCTTTGAACTAATAACTGGAAGGAAACCAATTGAAGCAAGAAGGTCTCCGGGGGAAGAGAATTTGGTACTCTGGGTAGGTTGATGAACTAATTCTTTTACACTTTTCAGCAGCTGCTTTGACTTTGTAACGCTTGAATGAATGGTCCCCATAGAAGTTGCCATTAAGAAGTAGGGGTAATCCTGTTACCTTAAAATTGACAATGCCTAAATCTGCAACCACATATTTACATTGTTGATGCCTAAGTGCTAATTACATTTTGATGGTGATTGCTGGATTCTGTGAACTCATTAAACTGGAAAAGTACAAACATGACAAAGTGTTTCTAAATTGTTGCATCTTAGAATCTGTTTGGCATTGCTTTTGGAGTTGCTGTTGAGGCTGTTGAGAAAAAACCCTCCTTAAATATGTTGGTTAGGGGGTATTAAAAATTGATTTAAAGTTGAATTTGAGATGTTTTAGTCATAAGAAATCCAAACCAACTAAACAACTTTTTTGAATAGAATCTAAAATGTTGCTTTTTCCAAAAACAGTCTCTTGGCCTCCTAACCATTTTCCCAAACGGAGCCTTGTAGTACATGATGGTATGGTTGTGGTACTTTTTGGTGCCTCTTGGAAATAGATAGAACTTCTTGCATTGTATTTTGAAATGGACCAATCATGTTAATGCCAGAGTTCTTTGTTTTTACTTGACTTTTCCACTTTTTTTTTTGAGCATTCAATTTGTGATGTCTTTCTCTAAAGCTGAAGTAATATTGTTCACACCAACAGAATGCTGAAATTTATCAAATTTGTTGATATACTATGTGAAGAAGTAGCAAAGGGGGAAATTTTACAAGAAAACTTTCATTACTGCAAAAATTTCTTATTTCTCAGAAGTCAAGGATCATGAAATGTATGCCTACCATTGACTATCCAATAATCTCAGTGCAATGAGAGATTAGAATAGATGCCTGCGCTAGGGTATTTTTAATGTGGGTACTGTGAATTGATTCAATAACTGAAGAATCATGTTTTGGCAGGAACAATTTTGGACTTGGCTAGCCAAGATTCCCTCAAGAACAGTCTCTGGTTTCTATGGAGTGTGAACCGGAGTTTTTGTAAAGCTTTAAGAAATTGTCTGCTAGAATTGTCATAACATAAATACCTCTTGAATAACTTCTTCTCTTATAATTAGAGCCTGCCACTTTTTAGTAAGCTGTTCCTTCACAACCTGATAGCATTTGTACTGTTATTTGTAATATGACTAGACTCTGCATGACATGGTTGTGATGAAGACATGATTAACCATTCAATCTTTTGCAGGCTAAACCTCTATTGCAAAAGGGAAAAGGAGCCGTTGAAGAGTTGCTTGATCCGCATCTTAAATGCACTTTGAGAAATACAAGTCAAATAACCCAGATGATTCAAGCTGCTGCTGCCTGTACAAGTAATGAGGAAGCTCGACGGCCAGGCATTGCAGAAATTATTGCTATATTGAGAGGTGAAGAAGAACCAGTCTACTACAATAAGAAGAAGTCCAATTTTTCTGGGATTATAGATTGCTACCCTCAGCTACAACAAACAAAAAGTGAGATAAGCAATCACATAGCTTTGGCAATGCTAGGAGTTTCAGAGTTTGAAGATGAAGATCACCTTTATTGTCGTTGATGCATGGCCCATTTAACTCTCTGATTTTTTCCCCGTTTTTGGTTGTTCTCTTATTTTGTTGCTTGCTTGCAGAGAAGTGCTAGAAATCAGAACAGAAGAAATGTTGAAAATTGTAAATAGGAAAAGAAGTTCACTAAGAAATTGTGTATATAGATTTTCGTTTAAAGTTTAGGCTTTTTTTGTTTCAAAGGATTCCTGCAGTGCAGTGTATCCCCTTGTATTTGTGAGACAGAAGTGCATTATTTTTATGTGCACCCAGTGAATTCTTTCCTGATAACATGATTTTACATAACTTAGCATATGACCATACGGATCAAACGTCTTATTGTAGTATTAGGAATTAAGTTAAAGAGTCCGTTTTTTTTTTTTTTTTTTTTTTTTTGTGGAGGCATCTGAATGCAATGTCTCATTTGGTCACATAACCACTTTCTTGTTACAACATCAAATTGGATTGCTGAGGAGATAAATATAGAAAAATTTAGAAGACAAGTGGTTACAGTTTAACTACCAGAACAAAACTGTCATAATGAAAAACCATTTTGGACTCCTGTGTCCTTCCTATTGAGAACACAAGACGAGGAATATAAAGGAAATGAGTTGATGGGTTAATAGTGACATCAAAATATCTTGGCAACATCCTTCATTAGGCCACGGTTGGCTGTGGCAAACTCTGTGAACTCCTCGTATGATATGAATCCGTCACCATCGGTATCAATCTCCGCCATCATACGCTTGATATCATCCGGGGTGACCGAGCCGAGGGTCTTCAAGCAGTCACCAAGCTCGGCGGCGGAGATCTTGCCATCTCCATTCAAGTCGAAGTGCTTGAAAATGCGCTCACGTTCAGCCTGATCCTGAGCTTCATCAGCCATGGTTTTGAGGGCGAATGTGTGATTGGTTTTTTGTTTAAGTGAATTAATCTGTGAAGGATTGAGAGACAAGCAAGAGTTTGGATTCTAAAAAAGTGAGTGAGTTTTGTGTGTAAGGCCAGCATTTGAAATCGGATGTAAGAAACAGGAATGGATCACCTCAAAGTTCTCAACTGTTTTTGCTCCCAATGCTGTTAGTTGAATTGGACCAATTATTCTAACAAATTTGTGAGAAAATTTAGTAAAACAAGTTGAATAATGGAACCCCAAAATGACAGCCTCCACCACATAAGCTAGACTCACTCCATATGAATAATAGTCAAGTTTACGTGATACTTGCAAAACCATTTAAAAATTTTTGTAACCATGAAAATTTTGCTTTATATTCATGGATATATATATATATAGTAACATTAAAGATGATTTTTGTTACTTTTCGTTGATGGACATGTTAAATGATTAAGGATAATGTTTTCTTTTGAACATTTGGAAAAAAAAAAAACAAGTTTACGTCAAAATATAACAACCAAGTGCAAGCTTTTCCAAGTTCTATGGAAAAATTAACCTCACTTCTAATTTTATCCAATCGCAGTAATTAAAGAAAAATTGTCCAAAATCAATTCACATTTCATTAAACAAGCAAGTGCACATTAATTTATTAATTTTGCCCCGTTAATGGCCAATGGAGTCAGTATATTGCAAATCAATATAGGCATGATAATTGTTCGTCGTCCCATATTCGATCGATTTTTCTCGGCTCTAATAAAACGTGGGATGAGAATCCCAAATCACCATAGTTAATAATAATAATAATAATAATAATAATTATAATTATTATAATTTATATAAAAATTAATTTATTTTTATATATTAAATTTTTAATATTATAATTTTAACAAATATATATATATATAAAGATTATATTTAAAAATTTATCTTGTGGAAAACTTTCTCTTGGTTGTTATATTTTGCTGCAGAGCTTGCCCTAGTATTAAGGAGAAAGGAAAAAAATTTGCAGAATAAACCCCTATTTATTTCATTAAAAATAATTTGTATGTAAAAAAGTATTTTTTATAAAAAAACTTTTTTAAAAAATATTTTTTTTATTTAATTATAATGTTAAATCAATTACACATATTTATTTCATACATGTGTAAATATTTTTATATTTTATTAAAATTATCAAAATTTTAAAAATAAAAAATAACTTTCATTTTTAAAAAATGAAAGTTATTTTCTCAAAAAATAATTTAATTTTTTTTTTAATATGAAAAATATTTTCTGTTGACTAATTTTATTAAATATTCCAAATGCTAAAAAATTTGAAAAATATCTTTCGGAAAATGTTTTTCCGTGAAACAAATGAAACATAAGAAAGGCATCAGACATCACAATTAGTAACTTTATCTTGTGGGTGTTGCTTATCAGCATGACTGCTTATGTTAATAACAGTAAAAATGCATGGGGTTGATACAACCTGCCGAATCAAAATAATTGAACTCAATAAATTATGGAAAAACTTGCAGCAGCATGAACAGACTAGCAAATGTTTGAATTATTTAAGAAAATTAGATTCTATGCTGGCATCCAGCACTAGCATTATCACCATTCACTAATCCAAAGAATTGGCATTAAGTCTGGGTTGTAGACATCTTGTGTAAACCCTATGCTACAAACTTCAGGATGGCATTCTGCACAACTTCTCTGGTTGGCAAAGCTGGAATTGCACCTCTCTCCGTCACAGTCAATGCACCGCAAGCATTAGCAAACGCAAGAGCATCTCTTAATCGGTGCTCATTCTACATGATTAAAAAAGTCGCAGTTAGATGCATAAATACTACTGAAGGTACTACTTGCAATGTACAGTTGTCTAAACAAGGAAAAGTGAAATCTAAACATTCAGTAGTAACAGATTCAGGAATTAGTCAAGGTAAAAGTATAACCACATAATGAACATAGATTTTCTTTTCCTATTTTATGCGCATGCTAGAAACTGAATTTTCTAATGCTATGATAGTATCTAGTAACAAACCATGGATAGTCTACATATTACCCTAGTTCATTTGTTTTGAACAATTATGCACCTGTTGCCCAGTAAAAAATAAAAATCAGTACAAGGATGCAAGATATGCAAATGTGGATGCGTGGATATGTGTGCGAACACATTGCAAATTGACAGAAAGAAATAAGAACCTTTTGCACCTTAAATTCTGAAAGGTACTACCTGAAGCAAGGACAGATCCTCAGCTAGCTGTGATAATATTCCTGCCACAAAAGCATCCCCAGCACCCGTAGTATCCACTGCATCAACCTTTAAGCCCCTGACTCTCCCATTGAACTCCTGCCAAGTATAACACAGTGCAATTTGATATACAACTGTCAATAGATAGAATTATCATCATGCCAGAAGAGTGTTTCAAATGGTATCAAAACAACGTCAAGTTCATTTATTTTACAAACTATAGTTCATTTTTCTTAACAAATCCTCCCAATGTATGGGCCAAACCTCTAGATGAATTGTTAGGAAGAGGGTCCCTTATGGCAGCCAGCCCTTGACCAAGATAACTTTGAAAGCAGAGAGAGTTTTCAAAATTGCAATTTAATGGTAGAGTTAATGAGAAATGACCATTTCACAATTGTTTAACTTGCACTCTAAAGATCAAATTATTGAGGATTCATGAAACCAACTTGCAATATTGTCAACAATTTTCACATCAGTTGGAGAATTTGAGAGTTGATGGCTTAAACTTAGACTAGTTATTCAATATTCCAATCACTTTGAGCCACAATCCAGAAGTAAAGGAAAGTTTAATATCAGGCAAGGATATTCAGTTATCAGGCTTGTTCATTACTTTTGTTCTGCAAAGTTCTGGAATGCAGTATAACTCTATCTCTTTGCTTTTCTTTTATGGTTTTTCTGAATATGGGAAAGAAAGCATGTTGTTATCCTCATAAAAGAGCCCTTCATCAGTCACATTTTCTTCCAACTCAACACAAGAAATACAGCAGAAATGTTTTTACTTACTTTGGTGTAATACCTGCAACCATCTGCACCCTCAGTGACAAGAAGCATTTTAAGATTTGGATGGAATAGTTTCCTAACAACAGCATCATCATATGGATCCTCCCCTTTAGTTAAGAAAGATATCTCTTCTTCACTTATCTGAAAGATTAGCACTGGTCAGTAGACTTGGTGTTTCTATCCACAATATGCTGTGCCCCTAGAAAAGGGCATGGAAAATGATTAATAGCAAGGACAAGGTTCTTAATCTACATTTATAGGGTTTTACCTTGATAATATCAGCAAGTTCCCAAATGCTCAGAATGCCTTCTCTTGCACTATCAGCAGATGACCACAGTGGAAGCCTCAGGTTAGGATCATAGGACAGGAGGACACCAGCATCCTTTGCTGCTTTTGCTGCTGCAATGTGAGCTGACTTGCATGGTTCTGTTATAAGACTTATAGAGCCATAATGAAATATTTTTGCCTGCCATGGAACAGAAAATAGGAGAAATAAATCAAAGTTTTAAGAGTTGATATTTTGCTCCACCAAGGCCAAATAAATGAAATCACAAGTAAAAAAATTCTAAAAGAAGCAAAAACGTTAACATACCTTCCTAATCAAATTAAAATCAAGTTCATCTTCTTGAAGCAACATATCAGCACTTGGATTACGGTAAAACATGAATTCACGTTCTCCATCATTTTTCAATGTAACAAATGCTAAAGCAGTTCGTGCACCAGGATCAAAACGCATCCCTTCATTGTTCACATTATTCTCCTCTAAAATATTGGCAAGCATGTATCCAAATTCATCTTCACCAACCTGTGCATGTTGCAGATACAATTTCAACTCACAGGGGTAAATGAGATTTTTTTTTTTTTGTTTAGGGAAATTCAACAAGGGCTGCATGCTAAAAAATTCGTGAACTATTGAATTCAGAAAAAATGTAGACAAAATTATTATTTTGTTAAGCACAAGAGTGTGCTAAGTTCAATGAGATGATCACAGAAAAAAGATGTTGACTGAGAAAAAAGATATTTGACATTCCTGGCTTTTGCAGATAGGTGTGCATAACTAATCACATTTTAGCGGTAGCTGTAAACAATCACCGTTCATTCAACTTTAAAATAGTGATTGGCAGCCTTTTTAACGATCAGATGTTAATTTTAGAATTTAGAAATCGGATATAAAAATTCTCAGAATTATTCAATTGAATAAGCTTGTTATGGAAAGTCAATCATTATATTATTTCTCTGTATATTTTGTATTCTGTATTCCTATTTAGGATTTCTTCCTAATTAGTAGAACACAATTATAGGAATCAATTGTATATATATATATATCCATGTACAGATTAATTGATATTAAGGAGAATCATCTCTTTCTACATGGTATCAGAGCAGGTCATCTATCTAGGGTGACTATTTGTTCTCACCACCCAGCTCAGGAGAGACCTTGGCGCGATCGCCTTTTCGACTCGATCAACATCGCCAGCGTCGCCTCAATCCCCTTATTCCACCATTGTGTGCTGTTGCCTGATCCAGTACACCATTAAAGGACTTCTGAGGTTTGGCTCTCAGATCCTATTTCGGTATTTGCTTGGTTTGTGATTTTGGGTTATTTTGCTACTGTAAGCACTTTGGATTATCGTTTCGGTTAGTTTTCTGTCTCAACAAATGGCAGACAATAAGAATGTTATTTCTGATGTGATTCCGGTGATGACTAAGATCACGGAACACAAACTTAATGGTTCGAATTACCTGGAGTGGAGTAAGACTATTAGGGTCTATTTGCGTAGCATTGATAAGGATGATCACCTTACTAAAGATCCACCTACTGATGATACACAACAAACTTGGCTAAGGGAGGATGCTCGGTTGTTTTTGCAGCTTCGGAACTCGATTCACAGTGAGGTAATTAGTTTAATTAATCACTGTGAATTTGTTAAGGAATTGATGGATTACTTAGATTTTCTGTATTCTGGTAAAGGGAATATCTCCCATATTTATGATGTTTGTAAGGCATTCTACCGTGCTGAGAAAGAGAATAAGTCTCTCACGGCTTATTTTATGGATTTTAAACGGGTATATGAGGAACTTAATGTATTATTGCCTTTTAGTTACGATGTGAAAGTTCAAAGAGCCCAACGAGAGCAATTAGTCATTATGAGTTTTCTTGCGTGCCTTCCTTGAGTATGAGATCGCTAAATCTCGATTCTCTCGGTCGAGATTTCCTCTTTGCATGAAACGCGTTCACACGGGTCCTTCGTGCAGAGTACCCAATCGTCCACCGCCAAGAGTGCTCTTATTAGCCGTAATCCAAATGGACAATAGGGTAATAGAAGAGGAAGTAGAGGAGAAATTACAGCAAATGTATAATCAGCGTAATGGAGAGGCTAGTTCTAATCAGACTCAAGAGGAGTCATTTGTTATTATTGCCATGAGCCCGCCATACAAAATATAATTGTCTTCAACTTCAAAGAAAAATCGCGATCACAGATGGCAAATATGGCGCAGAGGATTCTACTGATTCTTCCTTTGAGAAAGCGTTTTGGTATCTGCAGAGGATTTTGCAGCTTTTCCCAAAGATCGTGCATCTCTAAAGCCTACGGTTCTCACATCGCGATCGAAGTCGTAAATCCACTACATGCCTTGTGTCTTCCTCATCCAAATGGGTTATTGATTCAGTGCATGCATCACATGACAGTAATTCTAGTCTTCTATCCGCTTTTGACCTAATCTCACTTCCTCATCATTACTTTAGCCGATGGTTCTACTTCTTGTGTCATGGGTTCGAATCAATCCGACTTCACAATTTCTTTGTCATCTGCTTTGTGTCTACCAAGTTTCTCTTTTAATCTACTACTGTTAGTAAACTTACTCGTACCTTAAATTGTTTTGTTTCCTTTTTCTGACCGTGTTTATTTCAGATCTTACGACGGCGATTATTGGTAGAGGACGTGAGTCAGGTGGTCTCTACATTCTGGAAAATCATGTCCCGCGGTCGCTTGTTTGCTCCAGTACCTTAACACCTATTGAAGCTCCTTGTAGATTGGGTCATCCTTCTTTGTCTACCATGAAGAAGTGGTGTCCTCGCCATCTTTATCGACTAGAATGTGAGTCGTGTCGCTTGCAAAACATCATCGTTTGCCTTACGTGTCTAGAGTCAATAAACGGGCTTCATCCCCTTTTGATTTAGTTCATTCCGATGTTTGGGGTCCTTGTTCTGTTACTTCTAAAACTGGATTTCGTTATTTTATTACTTTTGTTGATGATTACTCTCGTGTTACTTGGTTATATTTAATGAAGAATCGTTCTGAGTTGTTTTCTATCTTTTGTGCCTTTTGTAATGAAATCAAAAATCAATTTAATACTTCTGTGAGCATATTAAGAAGTGACAATGCCAAAGAATACTTTTCAAAGACAATTTCAGTCTTATATGACACAAAATGGCATTCTTCATCGATCTTCTGTGTGGATACCCCATCCCAAAATGGCGTGGCGAAAGAAAAATCGGCATCTTCTTGAGGTAACTCGTGCTCTTCTTTTCGGATGAAAGTTCCTAAACACTTTTGGGCGGATGCGCTTTCTCTGCATGTTTTTGATCAATCGTATGCCGTCTTACATCCTTAATGGGGATATTCCTTATCTTGCTTTGTTCCCTACAAAATCTTTGTTCCACTGTTGAACCCGTATTTTTGTTGTACACTGTTTTGTGCGTGATGTTCGTCATAAGTTACTAAATTGGATCCAAAGTCTCTCAAATGTGTTTTCCTTGGGTACTCCGGATCCAAAAAGGATACCGTTGGTTCTCTCCTACTCTAAATCGTTATCTTGTTTCTGCAGATGTCACATTTTTTGAGTCCACTCCATTTTTTCCTCAATCATCTGTGTATGAGAGTCAGGGGGAGGAGGATGATCTCTTAATATATACTGTCCAACCAATGTCTAGTCTTCTCTCACAGCCTGTTTCTTCTGTCTCTGGACCTACTCGACCTCCTGTTGTTCATGTTTATTCCAGAGATTGGAGATTCTGACTCGAGATCCTCCATCGCCTACTTCGTTGGGAGATCCTGCACTCACATCGATCATGATTCTGATCTAGACTTACCCATTGCTCTTCGTAAAGGTAAACATTCATGTACTTACCCTATCTCTTCTTTTGTTTCTTATAATCAATTGTCTTCTTGTTCTCGGTGTTTTGTTACTTCTTTAGACTCTGTTCCTATACCTAATAATCATTGGTGAGGCCTTTGTCTCATCCCGGTGTGTCTTTGCTATGAAAGAGGAAATGGAGGCTTTAGATGCTAATGGTACATGGGAACTGTTGCCTTTGCCTACTGGTAAGAAAGCTATTGGTTGCAGTGGCTAGGTTAAAAGCACGCCTTGTAGCAAAAGGATATGCTCAGACATATGGGGTTGATTATTCTGACACTTTTTCTCCTGTAGCTAAACTTACTGCTCGCTTGTTTATCTCTTTAGCAGCTACATATGATTGGCCCCTGCACCAATTGGATATCAAGAATGCTTTCCTTCATGGTGATCTTCAGGAGGAGGTGTATATGGAGCAACCACTTGGGTTTGTTGCTCAGGGGGAGTTGGGTAAAGTTTGTAGGCTTCGGAAGTCTCTTTATGGCTTGAAACAAAGTCCTAGGGCCTGGTTTGGGAGATTCAGTGAAGCAGTACAGGAATTTGGTATGCAAAAGAGTAAGTGTGATCACTCAAGATTTTATAGGCAACTGAGGTGGTTTAATTCTCCTGGTAGTCTATGTGGATGACATTATCATCACTGGGAGTGACTCTGCAGGTATTTCATCTCTTAAAACCTTCCTCCAAATCCAGTTTCAGACCAAAGACTTGGGATTATTAAAGTATTTCTTGGGTATTGAAGTTATGAAAAGTAAGAAGGGTATTTTCTTATCTCAAAGAAAATATGTCCTCGATCTATTGACAGAAACAGGAAAATTAGGTGCTAAGCCTTGTAGTGCACCAATGACTCCAAATTTACAACTGTTAGCAGGGGATAGTGAGTTGTTTGAAGATCCAGAGAGATACAGGAGATTGGTAGGAAAATTGAACTACCTTACAGTCACTCGTCCTGACATTGCTTATGCCGTTAGTGTGGTAAGTCAGTTTATGTCTTCCCTAATTGTTGCTCATTGGGAAGCCTTGGGACAAATCTTGTGTTATCTAAAGGGAGCTCCAGGAAGAGGTTTGTTATATGGTAATCATGGGCATTTGAATGTTGAATGTTTTTCAGATGCCGACTGGCCGGATCTAAGGTTGACAGGAGATCAACTCTGGATATTGCGTTTTGTTGGAGGAAATTTAGTGTCTTGGAGAAGCAAGAAGCGAGTGTAGTTTCTCGATCTAGTCTGAATCCGAATATAGAGCCATAGCACAATCGGTATGTGAGGTAATGTGGATACTTCAATTACTAGATGAGACAGTTTTAAGACCCCACTGCGAAATTATGGTGTGATAATCAAAACGCTCTCCATATTGCTTCTAATCCGGTATTTCATGAGCGGACCAAACATATTGAGATTGATTGTCACTTTATTCGTGAAAAGATTCAACAACAGATCATCTCAACAGGATATATCAAAACTGGAGAGCAATTAGGAGATATTTTCACAAAAGCTCTGAATGGAGCTAGGATTGACTACATTTGTAACAAGTTGGGCATGATTAACATCTATGCTCCAACTTGAGGGGGAGTGTTATGGAAAGTCAATCATTATATTATTTCTCTGTATATTTTGTATTCTGTATTCCTATTTAGGAATTCTTATTTAGGATTTCTTCATAATTAGTAGAACACAATTATAGGAATCAATTGTATATATATACCCATGTACAGATTAATTGATATTAAGGAGAATCATCTCTTTCTACAAAGCTGATGAATCATGCCAACTTAGGAAACATCTGAATTTAGCCCAGCAAGACATTTTAATGATCACTGAGTGGTGATATTATGTTGAATATCAAGGAATTCTACCCACACATCACCAGTATTACCTACTGATGATTATGCTATGGCTAGAGGGGGCTCCAATTGGAGAAAAATGTACACACACAAAGTAGCAAACTAATATTCACCTTTTTGGATTTGGTCAAATAGTTTTCCCTTCAGAAATAACTGTGCCTTCAAAAACAAAGGAAGCTCTATCCTAATTCACTAACAATTTTATTAGAGAAATTCAAAGGAAACTCTATTCAGGAGCATCATCAGGAAACTTGCACAATTAGGCATTTCACTTTTCTCTAGGAGTATAAAGATTTGTGCCATAAATTAGTATGATCATTGCACAATGAATTTTGTCATATGAACTTCTCAAAAAATGTGAAGAACACAGGAAAATGAGTGCTATGTGTCTTAAAAGCGTATAAGATGAAAAGAGAAACATCAAGACAACTATGATAAATAGGCTTAACCCCTAAATACAATAAAAGGCAAAGATGACTTAAAGCTGTTTTAAATGGTTAGACTGATTGCAAAAGAAGATACATGATTACTCTGGTACGGGTTATGTGGTTCATGATTCAAGTTGAAAGCATCACAAATACAAGGCAAAGCCTATATAAGGCACTAGACTTATCTTTGATGCCAGTCAAGAGTTAGGGGTTATCACCAATCTCTCTGGGTTGTGGACCAACTGTTAGTTACCAGGAACCCCAGCAACTCCAAGCACCCTCACACCCTAATGGGAGTTTGGATTGCAAGAAGAAAGGTTGTTGCGCATCAACAACTCAATTTTCAAAAATGATGATCTCATAATCTATTCACCAGTTTAAAGAATGCACAAGTTGTATTTTCACGTCAATGATCAGGCAAAGTGACAATCCTAGTTTATGCCAACCAACTCCACATTGTTTCCTTCTTTTCATTTTTTTTTCCTTATGCTATTCTCTCTATTTGTTTTTCTTTGGGGTTGCAGGCGTGTGTGTTTTAATTTATGTTTTATATTATTTTATAACCAAATAACTTCGCCTAAGTAGTTTGCGCTTAGCCGGTCCCAAGCCCGGATAAAGGAGGAGGGTTGCGGTAGGTGACAACCAGCGTAAAAATTTCGTCACACCCTATGATATGGATTCAAAAGATATAAACGTTGGGGCGTCCTCTACTAACGACGCGCTACATCGGAGCCCGGGTGTAGTGATAAATATGCAAGGGTGTAGGGCGTTCACCGAAAGCGATGCGCTATGCCGGCGCTCGGGTGTGGTGTTAAGTGAGCAAGGGTTCCCACATCATGGACGGGTGTGGGTAAAGAAGTTAGTCCATAGGACAGATAGTAGAACAAATAGTGGAACAGAACACAAGATAGACATAGAAAACAATAGAAGATCTCATCGAAGGAGCCCACTTAGGAAGGAGCAGGATAGGAGGAGGATCAGGGTTGGTACTTGGAATGTTGGATCACTTACAGGAAAATTAATGGAGCTTGTGGATACCTTGGAAAGGAGAAGGGTGAATATTGCTTGCATTCAGGAGACTAAATGGGTAGGAGAGAAAAGTAAGGAAGTGGGTAATTCAGGGTACAAATTGTGATTTACCGGAAATGAGAGAAACAAGAACGGAGTGGGTATAATCATAGACAGAACATTGAAAGACGCAGTAATAGCTGTGAAAAGAGTAGGAGATAGAATTATACTAGTAAAGCTAGTACTAGAAGGAGAAACAATAAATATAGTTAGTGCTTATACCCCACAAATAGGACTAGACAGTGAGAGTAAACAAAGGTTTTGGGAAGATATGGATGATTTAATGCAAAGTATACCGAATGAAGAGAATGTTTTCATTGGTGGAGATTTGAATGGACATGTAGGAAGTGATAGACAAGGTTATGAGAATGTTCATGGAGGTTTTGGTTTTGGCAGTCGAAATGAGGAGGGAAAAAGCATCCTGGATTTTGCTATGGCATACGACCTAATACTAGCAAATACCTACTTTATAAAAAAAGAGTCACATTTAGTGACTTTCAAAAGTGGGTAACATAGAAGCCAAATCGACTTTCTCTTAACCAGGAAGACAAATAGAGCTCTATGCAAGGATTGCAAGGTTATTCCAGGAGAGGCTTTAACAAGTCAACATAGGTTGGTGGTCTTGGATGTCAAGTTTAGGAACAATTCAAGTAAGGTCAGAAGAAATAGTGTAGCTCGAACAAAGTGGTGGGAGTTCAAAGGAGAAAAGCAAGTGAAGTTCAAAAATGAGCTTCTCGAGTCCGAAGTATGGAAGCTAGATATGGAGGCCAATGATATGTGGATACAGATGGCATCAAAGATTAGAGAAGTAGCTAGAAAAGTACTTGGAGAGTCTAAAGGACATGAACCACCCTCAAAAGAGAGATGGTGGTGGAATGAGGAAGTACAAAAGGCAGTGAAGAGAAAAAGTGAATGGTATAAGAAATTATCTAAATGTGATAATAATGAGGCATATGAACAATACAAGATAGCAAAGAAAGAGGCAAAAAAGGCAGTTAGTCAAGCAAGAGCACAGGCCTTTGAAAAGTTATATGAGAAACTTGGAACTAAAGAAGGGGAGAAAGATATTTATAGATTAGCAAGGAGTAGAGAAAGGAAATGTTAAGATCTCAATCAAGTTAGGTGCATTAAGGATAAAGAAGGAAAAGTGTTGGTGAAAGATGAGGACATTAAAGAAAGATGGAGAAATTATTTTAATGATCTCTTTAATAATAGTAAAAATGGAAATAACGTGAATATAGATTATAGAACAATATAAAAGAATGTAAATTATACTAGAAGGATTAGATCTTTAGAAGTAAAGGAAGCACTTAAGAGAATGAAAGTGGGTAAAGCCTATGGACTTGATGAAATACCAATTGAAGTGTGGAAGTATTTGGGAGATATGGGAGTGGCATGGTTAACTAAATTATTTAATAAGATTCTAAACTCAAAGAAAATGCCTGATGAATGGAGGAAGAGTATTTTAGTACCTATTTTTAAAAATAAGGGAGACGTACAAAGTTGCTCAAACTATCAGGGAATTAAACTCATGAGCCATACTATGAAGTTGTGGGAGAGAGTTGTGGAGCATCGACTACGTCATGATACTTCTATCTCTCTCAATCAATTTGGTTTCATGCCCTATTGCTCAACTATGGAAGCGATCTTTCTCATTAGAAGCTTGATGGAGAAATATAGAGATGTGAAGAAAGATCTACACATGGTTTCTATTGATTTGGAGAAGGCTTATGATAATGTTCCAAGAGAAGTCTTATAGAATGTGTTAGAACAAAAGAGGGTATCTATTAGGTACATACAAGTATTGAAAGATATGTATGAAGGAGCAACTACTATTGTGCGCACAGTGGGAGGGGACACAAGAGATTTTCCGATCTCAATTGGATTACACCAAGGATCAGCCATAAGCCCTTACCTTTTTACATTAGTTTTAGATGAACTGACGAAACATATACAAGAGAGTATTCCTTGGTGCATGATGATGTTTGCGGATGATATTGTTCTGATAGATGAGACACAAGAAGGAATCAATAGGAAGCTAGAACTTTGGAGAAGTACTCTAGAGTCAAAGGGTTTTAAGTTAAGTAGAACGAAGGCAGAATACATGCATTGCAAGTTCGGTGAAGGCCAAAGCGGTGATAGGGAAGGAGTTAGTTTGAATGGAGTGGTATTGTCCCAAAGTAATCACTTTAAATATCTAGGCTCACCTTCAAATAGATGGAGGATGTGAGGAGGATGTTAGTCATAGGATTAAAGCTGATGGTTGAAGTGGAGACGTGCCACGGGAGTTTTATGTGATCGTAAGATTCCCAATAAATTAAAAGGAAAATTTTACCGTGCATCATACGACCGGCTATGTTATATGGTAGTGAGTGTTGGGCACTGAAAGAGTGCATCTAAGATAAGAGTTGCAGAGATGAGAATGTTAAGGTGGATGAGTGGCCATACTAGACTAGATAAAGTCCGTAATGAAAGTATTAGAGAAAAGGTAGGAGTGGTGCCAATTGAAGATAAGTTGAGAGAAGGGAGATTAAGGTGGTTTGGTCATGTGAAGCGTAGACATACGGAGGCTCCAGTTAGACAAGTAGAGCACATTAGGTTAGAGGATAGAAAGAAAAAAAGGGGTAGACCTAAATTGACTTGGAGGAGAGTAGTACAACATGACTTAGAAGTATTACACATTTCTGAGGATTTAACCCAAAATCGTTTAGAGTGAAAAAAGCGAATCCATATAGCCGACCCCAAATTTTTTGGGATAAAGGCTTAGTTGAGTTGAGTTGTATTTTATAACCAAATCTTATTTCTTAATTCTTTAAACACAAGTGTTCTTCAATTAAATATGAAACCCAATTTGGATTCTATGGTATAATTGTGGTCTAAGAGTTCCAGCAGTCTATTCTCCATATGTCTTGGTCCATCTTCCCATAAAACCAAAACGTAATTCTGAACACCTTCGCATACACTCTGACATCCAAGAATGCCAAGTTTATGAATTCCCACCAAACCACAAATCCTGATCTATCATAGCTATACTTCCCCATATGGTTACATAGTCACTGGACTATGAATTTTATAAGTGCTACTTTCTCATTTTTCTAATAATGACTAGCAGATAGTATGAATATAGTTATAGTGGTACCTTTCCGATAAAAGCTGAGGTGCCACCAAGACGAGCAATACCAACCGCAACATTTGCTGGTGCACCTCCCGGAGCCTTTTTAAATGCAGATGCTTCAGCCAATGAAAGCCCATTGGTGGTTGGAACAAAATCAATCAACATTTCCCCAAAACAAACCACCAGGGAGGAGTCTTTTGTTTCATTTAACCCATCACCTGAAAATGCTTTACCTAAGACAAATAGAAGTTAAAAGAAGTAAGAACAAAGTTAGCAGCCGCAGAAAATTGGAAACAAGAAAAAAAAATGTTTATGGAAGTAAATAATTGTTAAAAAGGAATGGAATAAGTTATGAATCGATTTATGAGATCCATTAATCATTAATAAAGGAATGGAATAATAGGCTGCCAAAAGAGACAAATCTCAGAATTGAGCTGAGATTGGACTTCAATGCATAAAACATAACCAAATCCTAGAAAACTTTATAAGGTCACCAAAGGCTCTGATAGTACAACATGGATAAAGTAGCAATTTGCCCTCTGAACTAATTCTGACTGAATCGAGAATGTATTTATAGGCTTTTAATCAGATTTTCGGACTTAATTGCCCCAAAAAATAAAACTTATGGGCTAATTCACATAAAATTAATTTTGGGGCTATTTATCCCTAGATGACAAGTTCAAGGGGCAAATTGATACTTCATCCCATTTTTAACAAATTCCGCGGGAATTTTTGTTTACAGTTTATTCACAATTTTTCAAAAGAAAAGGAAGAGAAGAGTTTGACTTGGTTATTTGCAGCTCTGAAAAGAAGCCGATTGTTGGTACTTGCAACATAAATCAGCTCTAACAGAGAAGTGCTCATAATATTTTTAAAGGACAGTACATCATCAAGCAAGTAATTTTCAAATGTAAAGCAGATGCTCATCAAGATCTCAAATCTTTTGGTCTTCGAACACTATTTTTCTCAAGTAAAATATGATTTATGGAACTCAAGTGGGTGATTGTTGGATATGAACTTGATCTGATCACAGTTTTCAATTAATCTAGGCCAAAAAAGCATTTTCATGATTGATCTGATGGCAAGATTCCGCTGATCAATTCTTACATTTTAATTGCATTTCCATCCTCTCACACAAAATCATTGAATGATGGCAAACATTAGTTATCAACTTGCACTGAGCTTTTCTGTTTGAGGAATTTCTTGTAGCCATGAGGCATGGGGGCTGTATGCTCGGAAGAGACACATCTCTACTTTGACAAGCTACTTATTACCTACTAAAACCCCCTTTCCTAACAAGGAAAACCATCTATCCGAAAACAAACAAGTTTATACAGGAACATCAAGAAAGGCAACATATTAACCCGATCAAAATATTCAAGCAAATGATTAATAAATTTTCAACCAAATTTGAACAGTTTGGAGTAACTCTACCTCCACTAGTTTATTTTCCCCATAAGATTCTGCAGTACCCATTAGATAAAGAGAACATAAAAGCATCAAATTGAAAATTAAAACGCATTAAAAAAGCTACAGATAAAAAAGAAAGGGCACTTGCAATTCCAAGAAATGAGCTACACATACATTGCAAACTGGATAGCGGAATGGAAACGAGAGGAAGAGAAGAGAAACCAGAGGCTCTAACATTCCCACGTCTGAAAGTAACGGAATTACGAGAATTAAAAGCCACACCACCAAAGTAGAAGGCAGTCGGGTGAAGAGCCATGCACTTGAAATCAAATATTAGAAAGGAAACAAAAGTTTTGCTTGATTGCTCGGCCAAAAGCACCAAACTTGAAGGGTACCCAAATAGCAAAAACGTTTCTTGTGTAGCGTTAGAATTGATGGGTAGGAGAAGGAGATGGGGAAAATATCAACATTGGAATTGACAAAGAAACAAAAGAAAAGGGCGAGTTTGGGTTTGGATCGTAGAGAGAGAAGAGGGGGACTCTCTGCGTTTGAGGAGGAGACAGAGTAGGATAGAACTGTGACAGTGAAAGTAGCGGAGGAAGCAAAGAAGAGGCAAAGGTAAAAGCAGTTTATTGGCTGCATCACTTTGTTGGAGCCTTGGCGCCTTGGCCTGCTTCTACATGGGCTGCATCAATTTTCACTTGTTACTTGTCGTCGACAGCCGTGAACAGATTCTGCTAATTAAATGAACAAAATTTTTTTTTTGACAAATTTAAAAAAAAAACCTGATTTAGGCCTTTAAATGTATAGATTATATTTAATGAAATCATTTTGACAGTAGGGTTAGTTGTAAAAGGAATTTTTTTTCTTTTTACATTTATCTTAAAAACATTTATTTGTATTAAAAATTAAATAACTCATATTATTAATTAGTTTTTTAATTAATATATTTTATTTTTCAATACATATTAAATAGAGGACATTCGTAAATTAATATATAAATTATAATTTTAAAAAAGAAAATGATCTATAATTAAGATAGATAAAAAAAAAAGTTTATCTTTAAGAGATGAATGGAATATTTGATTATATTTTAATTCTTTAGTACCTTATATTTCTCACCCATGAATAGAAATAGTATAAGAATAAAAATGTTAATTTTGAAACACTTGGGGCTAAAATATTTTTAGAAACAAAGCTTAAGGTGCTTTTTGTAATTACCCATACATGAAATATATATAATATTTGTTGATTAATAAAATAAGATGTTTTATTAGGTATTCTAGGAGCACATACTCCTTCACTCACAATAAAATAGATTAATATCTCATAATTATAAAAAATTAATATGAATATACGGTATACTAAAAATTAATGTATCCGGAATATCTTATAATTTTTCATAAAATAAAAATTTGTAATAAAGCAAAAGGTAAATTATAAAAAATGAATGAAATCATGTTTTAAAATAAAATTTTCTTTTATGCATAAAAAAAATAAAAATATAATTTTTTTCTTTACATAAAAAATTTTAAAAAGAAAGAATTCTTGAAATTTAAATTCCTTTCTTTTAGCATTAAAAGGTAAGTATGAATGAGTAAATTGTTCATCCAATTACAGTTTCATCAAATTTTGAAAGAAGATGAAAATTAAATTGTAAATATAAAAAAACAAGAAAGTAATAATAAGGGATTTTCTTTATTAATTGAATTCTAAGATTCGAATGAAACTTCTAAAACTTTAAACACAACTTTATAACTGATAATATTAAAAATAATTAAACACTATTGAATCATATTATCATTAATTAGAAAGACTCTTGCTAGTCACTTTATTCCAAGTTGATAAAATGAACCCCCTTTTTTTTATATTCCAACAGCAAAAAAATAATGGAAATTATGATTTTCAATAGTAATTAAATAGTCAAATGATGTTAAATCTTTGCTATCAATATAGGCTGAGGTGCCTCCTTCCTATTAATTCAAACACAAAAAAAAATGGGCGCCAATACTTTACGCCAACTCGAATTTTTGCAATCTCTTGTTCTCGAATTAGTTCAACTAATAATCAACTTCTTTATCATTTATGCTACCAACTCGATTTTTGTATGAGAGAGTCTTTTTTATATATTTATTTTGAAAGTTTTCAATTTTGTCATGAGAAATCTAAAATATTTCACTTTTTACTATGTAGCATACTAAATACTCTTCAGGTTCAGTGGTCTTTAATTTTGGTAGTAGCTTGTTGGATTCTTTGGAACAGGAGAAATGGATTCTTATTTGATGATAACTTTGGTGATTATGGGAATATGGTCTCAATGCTAAGGAATTTGCAGCAGTTGAGAATGTTGAATGACAGCAGCCAACTTCGAAAGGAATAAGTTGATCAACTAGCTAGCTAGCTAGTTAGATGCCGAGGCTTTGGGATATACTCCAGGGATTGCAGCTTGCTTGCTTGGAATTCAGGCATTAGGAAAGTCATTCTACAGTGTGCTTAGAAAGAGAATTGTTAAAAAAAAAGGCTTCCTACAATTTTCTTCTTTGGTTTTTCTTTTTTTCCTTCACTTTCCGCTCATCTTTTGTTCCAACCAAACACGCTATGGACTGCAGCCCTCAAAAGGAAACCTGTTTTCCTTCTTCTTCTACCTTGACAAACTACCATAACGACTAAAACTGCCAATCACAGAGTTAGCCTCAAAAAAAGTTAGAAGACTTTATTGATTAAGTACAACGAAATTAAAGGTCCAAACGCGGCATGTCCTTATCGGAGGTGTCTTTTACTTCGAGAGTTTCCATTTTATTATAGGCGATGAAATTGAGCGCAAGTAAAATTAAATAAATATTCATTAATACACATCTCTACACTTAAAATGATTATAAATTTCAGTATTTTTATGAATGAAATGTTAATGAATGCCCTTGATGAGCCACTTGATAAAGAATAATACATTACTATGTGTAATTTAAAAAAAATTACAAAATTATCATATGATTAATTGATATAAAAAAAATAAAATAATCGCATACACTGAAAATAAGAGTTGATGATTTTTATTTGAACGAATTAAAATTACAAAATTATCATATGAATTAATTAATTGATAGATAATATTTTGTTCTTGTCAACTTTGCTTTATGGCTTTTGTTTATCATGGAAAAAATGATAATCGCAACTTTTTATAATCTTTTTTATTTAATTCTACTTTGATTTAAATTTATTTTAAAATATCACACATATATAGTTTTAAAAAATAAATTTAATCAGGGCGGACCCAAGAAACACCCCCCCCCAAGGTATTTGATTTTTTTCCCGCAATTTGGTTCACTCTGAATTTCGAAATTTTTTTGATATAGTTGTCTTACTCTTTTTTTTTTTTTTTCCTAATTTGACTCCAATTTTAAAATATTTTCCCTTCTTTTGAATTTAATTTCCCATCCCTCTTATGAAGAAGAAAAATATATTATTATTATTATTATTATTATTATTATTATTGGTTGTATTTATATTATCGCCATCTAAAAATAAAAGTAAAATTAGTAATTTTTATTTTTTATAATATTAATTATTTTTACATTGGCAAAATATTTTATATTTCCTTCATTTTATTAGATTTATATTAAGAGGTGTCTTTAATAATAATAATAATTTAATGTGGTTGAAATATATATATATATATATATATATATATATATATATATATATATATATATATATATATATATATATATATATATATATATAATTTTTTTTAAATTGATAAAAATTTGAATATTTCAGATTTATATTATCATAAAATTAAAAAGTATTTTATTAGCAAACTAGAAAGCATAAAAAAAAAAAAATTCTTTGGGAGTCTAATACTCTCATAGTGAATACATTTAGATACTGAATTTCAATATTTAAAAACTTTTGGAAATATTTTGAAAGAAAATTTTTCTCACAATTATTTTTTATTTTTATAAATGTCAAGAGTTTTAAAAAACTTTCAAAAAAATTTTTGGAAACTTCTCATGATTGATTTGTGAAATAAAAATTTTAAAATTAAGTTCAATTATAATATTTTAAGGAGTTATATGATACAATAATATAATAAAGTAACTACAAAATTTTAATATATTTAAATTTTTAGCGTTTTAATATATATTGAATATGCACAATATTATTAATATTGCTATAAAATAAGATAAAATTAAAATACTAATAAAAGAGAGAAGATTGAGAGAAAGTGAATTTCTTATTGATTTTCTAAAATATATCAAACATTATATACAAAACCTCTATTTATAGGCATATACGAGAAGATGGAGGGTTCACAATTACTGAAGTACTTATTGAAGTACATTGAATTTATGAAGATAATGGAAAGGGTTAAGAATGCTAATAGACATCCACATAAATATATTTATAACACTCACCCTTGGATATCCATACATTAAAGAATATATCTCATTAAAACCTTACTAGAAAAAAATCTAGTGGCTAAAAAAATCCTAGTGAAGGAAAAAAGTACATTATTCTTTCATAAAATACGCGATGAATACTATCTCATTAAAAACTTTTACCAGGAAAACTCAGTGGGAAAAAAACACAGTAAAAAAAAAAAGAGTACAGTGCGTATTAACTCCCCCTCATAAAGATATCACTTGAGATCTTTAAGTCTTCGCATACTAATCTTGTTCACTAATTTTTCAAAACTTGTAGTTGGAAGTGCTTTGGTGAGCAAATCATCAAAATTATCGCTTGAGCAAATTTGTTGAACATAAATTTCACCAAGAGTGAAGAAGAATTTTGGAGAAATATATTTTACTCCGTTTCCTTTATTGTATCTTTCTTCAACTGATTTATCATGCAACATTATCTTCACCAAAAATGGTTAGAACTTCCTTTTCAGCAGGTAGACTACATGTACTTCGAATAGGTTTAATTACTTATCTCAAATAAACACTACAAGAATTGTTACTTTTAACGACCAATTTTAACAACCGAATTATTATTTCCTCGTTAATAATATATGAATAACGACCAATACTATAATTGATTGTAATTATGTAAAATTTTAACAACCATTATAAAATTCCCTCGTTAAATAATAAAATTTAGTCGTTATATATAGACTTTTTTTATTGATTTATTTTCTCAATTTTTGAAAGTCTTTTACGAGGAAAAATATTGCCCTTGTTGATTAATTATATATTTTCCTTTTAGGATTTGATTTCCCTCCAGCGGGATTTTTCTTTTGTCTCTAAGGTTTCCTAATTCCTTCCAATTAGTAACTTCCACACAAAACTGATTTCTCCCTAATGTTGCAGCCTTAACATACGTCTTTCATAGGGTTGTATAAGAGTAGAGTTAATCGGTCCTTAGGGTTCCATTCAAAATTGCGTGTTCCAGATTCTCGCAACCTAGATTTGAAAGCTTTCAGCTGTTGCAAAGCGTGGATTTGGAAGGATTGTTGTGTGGGTGTGTCTTCAATAGGTATGTTTTACATTTACAATTCCCATTCTAATTATTGAGTTCCTTTAATTTTGATGCTAAATTTGTTTAGCAAGTTTTGATTCAGACCATGTAATTGATTCTATTTTTGAGGGAAAATTTCTCTTGCGTGTTCTAATGGAAGAACTTGATTTTATTTTGTGGTACTCTTTCATCCATTCAGCTAGGCACTTTAATTATTTCCTGTTGTGATTTAGGTGATATGGAGATTCTTGGAGGCTTTTTATGCTCTTCTTGGTTGTTGGGTTTTGTTGGACTGTTCTGATTTACGTGTTAGTTTCTTCATCTGTTTGCTGTAAATTTTCTATCTTGATTGGTTGGAATTGTTCATTTGATGTTTGATAAGGATTGCTCCTAGATGTTAAGTCTTGGTTCTTGGTTGTATGTAAAGATTTAGGTTATGATCACCTAGCACGTCAATTCTTAGGAAGGGTATATGGGGTTGTTAAGAGGAAAAGGGGGAGAATAGAAAAAAGGGGAGAAAGTGAAGAAGAAGGGGAAGATAAAGAGAGAGACTGAGAAGGAGAGGGAGAGTTAGAAATTAAATTGAGTAATATTGGATGATTGAATTAAACATTTTAAATTTATTTGGTAGCAGCAAGGTAACTTCATATGAGAATTATATTTATTATTTACTGCAGGATCAACACTAGGATTCCACACTGTGTACCTCTAGCTGCTGGTTTCATTTGTGCTCTGCATTATTAACTGCTCTTTTTAGCATTAAGGGCATGTGGTTTTAATCCCAATGATACTAGAGATTTTTGGCAGTGCCAATAAGGGATAAATCTGGTTTTGCATTTTGGGCAAGGACTAGTATTTACCTTGTAATAATATTGTTCTTTGTGTAAATCAGTTCAAATAATACATATCCTTGTTCTTTTAGATGCTTAACCTTTTTCTCTTACCTAGAAATCTAAAATTCTGCTGCAATTTTCACATGCTGAGTTCTATAATATCAGTAAACTTGTAGACTAAAAATTACATGCTTATTACTGCAAGTGAATAAGCTTCAAAAGAAAATTTCAAGTGTTGAGATCAAATATGCTGGTAGCCTTCAATTTCTCATCCGTACCAGCTCTACCTTCTTTCTTGACCACAACGACATCTGTAAGTTTATGTGGTTCAGCCTCTTCCAGCATTTGAACTACCATTCTCATTTAAATCCTAATCTAAGCCTGTTTTAAGCATGGCTGAGCTGCTCCGTAAAATTTTCTGATCAGTACTGCTATTGGATGTCCAAATGTGTTTCACAGCTAGTTCATTGCCATTACCAAGGACAACTTTGTACACATTTCCTGATCCTCCTTTACCGATCAAATTCTCCAATTTAATAGCATCAGTGATGTCTCTTTCACTAAAACTTAGTACTCTAAATGATTTCATATCCTAAGAACTCTGCTTCAATGGATGATCAAGATTCTTCAGTCTTAGCTTCGCGAATAATAACCAACCATCAGAAATGACCAAAACTAGCAGTCCGGCTGCTAAACAAGATATAAGTATGTTAAGGATCAGATCTGATAACAGAGATTGGAACTCAGAACAGAGAAGAAAGATGAGATGAGAAGAGAAAAGAATTAGATGAGAAGAGAAAAGAATTAGATGAGAAGAAAAAAGAATGAGATGGGAAGAGAATAGAGAAATGAGATGAGAAGAGAAGAGAACAGAGGTTTAAAGAAGAGAAGAGAGCATATTATTGAATTGAATCTTGAATGAATCCATACAGGTATGAGCTGACCCTTTATACACACAAAGAAGAATCGCTCTCTAATGATCTGGACATCCAAAACTAACTCTATCAAACCTGAACTAATTTAGGAATTTCCCTCCAAAAGCAGTTACACTACTTTCCTAACATTCCTTCTCCTTTTACTATAATATGTAACAATACCCTCCGCAAGAGAATCTTCTTGTCCTCAAGAAGAAGAGAACTTAAGAAATTGAGCTAGGACGAATGATTTGAACCCCCATGTAGCTTCTTCCGCTGGAAATTATCCCACTTAATAAGGCCCTGAAGAATTTGCAAATTATCCCTGGTAAATCAGTTGATGCAGCAAAAGTATGACTGCATTATCACGAACATTCCTTCCCATGCAACAATTTACATTGAGAACTGCACAAGGCAGCAATTTAGATTGAGTGCCCAAATCATTGATTCCTTGCAATGTAACCACCTGCCCTGCATGCTAGAAAGTAATTCTTGATTGCTGAAAATCAAATAAAATGGAGTTAGATGTCCTCAACCAGTCAACTCCCAATATAATATCAAAACTCCACATGTCTAATAGCTTGAAGTCAAATACAAAAGAGTGTTGCTGCATTCCCCATCTAAAGTTAGGACACATGCTGCTGCTAGAAATTTTCCTGTCTTTCACCATCACACAAAGAATTGCAGGCCCTTCAATAATAGGTAACTTCAGCTCTTTTGCCACTCTTGCACCCAAGAAATCTGTGGTACTACCACTATCTATTAATATCAACAATTCCACTGTTCTTATGCTGCCCAATTATCCTTATAGTATGATCCCCATGACTGCCTTCCATAGCATGCACTGACATAGAATCTTTTTCAGATAGAGCATGTACTTCTCCTTCTATAACATCATGCCATTCCTCTTCCCCCTCATCTTTTCCTTGTTTTTGCATCCAAATACTGAGGCATCATTCTCTTGCAATTGCAGGCCATGAGAGTTTTCTATTTACATTGATGGCCGTGAAAGAATTTCTCTCCACACGTAAAACAAGGTCCAGGTTGTCTAATGGTATTTGAATTAGTGTAATCGGTGGAAGTAAATTTAGTTGTAGGTTGGTTGTGTAAGACCGACTAGTGGTAGGTAAGGTTTTCTGCACAGAATTTGGTTGTTTTAAATTGGCATTCTAGTCTGTTATAGGGGGTTTAGGAGCATAAGGATAATTCTGAGTAGGTTGATTAGGTTTATAGGTAATAGGTACTGAAGATGAAAGGATATTAGATCTGAAATCACTTTGGTAGGGTCTAGAATAAGAAATTAGATGAGAAGAAAAAAAGAATGAGATGGGAAGAGAATAGAGAAATGAGATGAGAAGAGAAGAGAATAGAGGTTTAAAGAAGAGAAGAGAGCATATTATTGAATTGAATCTTGAATGAATCCATACAGGTATGAGCTGACCCTTTATACACACAAAGAAGAATCGCTTCTCTAATGATTCAGACATCCAAAACTAACTCTATCAAACCTAAACTATTTTAGGAATTTCCCTCCAAAAGCAGTTACACTACTTTCCTAACATTCCTTCTCCTTTTACTATAATATGTAACAATACCCTCCGCAAGAGAATCTTCTTGTCCTCAAGAAGAAGAGAACTTAAGAAATTGAGCTAGGACGAATGATTTGAACCCCCATGTAGCTTCTTCCGCTGGAAATTATCCCACTTAATAAGGCCCTGAAGAATTTGCAAATTATCCTCGTAAATCGGTTGATGCAAAGAAAAGTATGACCGAATTATCACGAACATTCCCTTCCCATGCAACAATTTACATTGAGAACTGGTACAGTGCAGCAATTTAGATTGAGTGCCCAAATCATTGATTCCTTGCAATGTAACCACCTGCCCTGCATGCTAGAAAGTAATTCTTGATTGCTGAAAATCAAATAAAATGGAGTTAGATGTCCTCAACCAGTCAACTCCCAATATAATATCAAAACTCCACATGTCTAATAGCTTGAAGTCAAATACAAAAGAGTGTTGCTGCATTCCCCATCTAAAGTTAGGACACATGCTGCTGTTAGAAATTTTCCTGTCATCAGCTAATGTCACAGCAATTGCAGGCCCTTCAATAAATCTGTTTTCTATAATGCCCTCTTTTTCATGTGAAATTTTCCTTGTTATTGTTGCACACATACTTGATGAACATGTGAAATCTACTATGAACTGGACCTTATATTTTTGTGTAAACCAGTAACTATGAATGACCTAGTTTCAATATTTTATTTACCTTGTAATAATATTGTTCTTTGTTTTGTAGGCCTAAATCATTGGGTATTGTTAATTCTGTATTTTAACATCATAGCAGTACCCCAAAGGTACTTGAGAGATCTTTTAAACCAGTAACTATTTTTTTTTTTCGAATTTTAAACTAGTAACTATGAATTACATAGTTTCGTATTTTAACTTCATTCTGGCTTCTCTTTTCCTTACTGCTTGCATTTTTTTTCGAATGTGTTTTAGTTATGTATTAGAGAGAACTTT